>NC_051156.1:174666241-174966241 GCF_013339745.2 Dermacentor silvarum | reverse complement strand
ATACGGCATCCCTAAATCATAGCTTACAGTGGAGCTTCGCGACGTCAAACCTCACAATTGAATGTCAAGTAGATTTAATTTAATGAGAGTGGGAAGGGGGCAATGCGGTGAACGATGAGGATTCAGCCCATTCAGATGGAAGCTGAACAGCAAATCACGCTTGCGAGAAACAACTTGTTTTTTGCAGCGCGGGCCAACGACATGGTCCGCTAAATCGGTCACATCCCGCTCTCAACAGGCAGAGTGTAGCTGCCGTAACCTGATCTATGCATGCATGCGGACACTGTATCGTAACTCAAGGACGTAGGGGTGCTGCGGCGACCGTGCCCTACAAGTTGCATCTGCTACAGCCGTCTCGGACCTTTGCTTCAGGGGCATTTCAATCGGCAACAATGTGCATGTCTCCTGCCGCACTTAACGTGCGCACAGATCGCACTCCGACCTTCGTTCGGCAGAATGGAAGCAAGCAGTGCGAAGATTATGCTATCGTCGGTCATTCACTCCGAAGTGTCTGTAACGAATATGTCCTTGTTCGCGCATATATGAAAGGACTGTTCAACAATGCCAACGTAGTGCCGGCATCAAAGGCTACGAAATTTAACGCACGCGCACTCGAAATCTATACGAAATGGCTGTGGACGTGAAAGCAAGATTGCAACATTCAACGCATGACGCGAAACGTGGTGCATATTTCTTGTGTGGTTCAAGACTTGTGCATCCCCATGTGTCAGTACCAACACACATGTTTGTACCACTGCATCAGTCCGCTTTCAGAAACGATTAGCACTAGTGTGAATGAACCGAGCGCGTCTCCTGCCTGAAATGTCTTCGGTACTATGGTTTCCTCATACCCTTCTAGAATTCCAGAAACATTCTTTACTTTCGTTTTACAAGATCGATCGTTTCTACCTTTGTTCAGAGTGTGTGCAAGAGCAGCCCATACGACACCTAAAGCCAGCCATCTCTACATGCGCACGGACAGTGCTCGCTGTTTCACAGGGTGCGTCTCTCAGTCACGTCGAATCGTTGCATCTCCGCTTGTTGGCGGAACAGTATAGTCCGAGCTGATTGCCATGAATGGAGCGCGCCAAGCGTGAGCTTGCAGCACTCGAGGCCGTCGATTCGTGTCCCATTGTCCCGGCTCTCTGACGCGTGCTATACGCCCAAGAACGAGTTACGACCTCGTCTTTCTCCCGCTCTCTCTCTCTCTCTCTCCCCTTTATACAGAAGCGCAGGTTTTAAAGTGGCTCAGCTTTGTCTCGCCTCGAACAAAGCTGAACTAACGCACGCACGTTCCATTATGCGCGCGGGCTCAGGTTCTCGAGGGCGTTCATGCGTGCGCTAACCTGCAGAGAGACTCTGGTCGAGGGTGTCGACACAGACACTTGGACCCTCGGCAGGGTCGCCGACTGCTTCACTGAACCTTTCTTCAACGTTTCCGATCAGGTATCATTCGCGCATTCACGTCATTGAATGAAGCCGCCGCGCGGCAAACGCGTCGAAGCACAGGGCCTGCTTCTCGTAGTTTTCTCATCGTTCGGCCTGTTCTTTGGGCAATTGTCCCACCTCGCTATCAATAACATCCTGACTGCACGTGGGGGTATACGTTTTCGGGCGCTCCAGGAGGAATTATTTAGGCGACGGTGTAGAAACCCAGCATTTGCTGGGCTGTAGGAACGTCGTTCTATAGACTTGGCCTTTTTTGCTGTGGGAAAAAATCGAGACTTGGGGGTGACTTGTTTTATTGCAGCTCTACTTATACGTAAGGTTTGTAGAGGTGCAATCTGATTTTGTTTTTCTGCGAAAATAAGTGTTCAGCTTCTGCAACCCCGCCGCTTGAACTCTACTGCAATATGAACCACACGTATCGCTGTGCTCCGCCATCTGACAACTCTGACAACCTCAGCCTGCTTTCCCATACAGTCAGAGGCCTGGAAATAATTGTGAAGGCAGGCCCGCATATACGGTTGCTCAACAGAGTCGATAGCAAGGACGCGATACGATAATGGCCTGGAGCTGCCCGCAGACCTATCATTTTGATGGTTTCAGCGCCGCGCGCTCGGATAGACCGAGTTATTGCGCTCGCGGTCAAAAGGGTGCTGGGCCATCGGCACTGCGCATAAGGTGCTGTTTAGACGCAGCTGGCCAACGGTTCCCACGCGGACGACTCTATCACCTCTTGCGCGACGCCGCTGTGTTTCGATCGAAGCCGTTTACTTCCAACTATCGCTTATGATATGTGATGCAAGCAAGAGGCGAACAATCAGCGGGAACATGTCCGCGTGCATCTGGCCTTACGGGAGAAGTGCCAGCGACCGCTGGGTACGGCGCCAGGCATTGTTTTCTGCCGTGAGATGTTGGCTGCGAGAAAAACACCTGCGAGAAAACGACGTGCGTCGAGCCGGCGAAACCTGCAATCTCAAGTTATCCTGCGCGCAATGAAAGGTGCACGGTGATATAGACTGCCTCTACGTACATCTTGACGATGCATACGTCGTGCATGGTGCGCGCAGTATATCACAGAAAGTAAATATTTACAGCCGTTTGAAAGGCTGCATTGTAGTTCAACATATGTACTGAGTCGGTTGCCCATTGCATGCGCACAAGGCCTGTACGCATTGGCATTGCGTGAGAAAACAAACACACTATTGTTTAGTTTGGAATTGTATCAAACAAGACCTTAGACCTGTAACTTTTTTCTTTTTTTTTGTGGAGAACGATGCGTGTCCTTCTCAAGCTATTGGCACTTAGCCCATTCCGTGTAAGCCAATGCTGTCGTTCCACAACCTTTCACTAACGACTGACAGCGCTTCTTTTCCTCGTTGAGTCAAGAGGTGAGCGTTAGCCTAAGACAAACGTTAGGAACATTTATTTCTATATATCAATATTTCGATATCATAGCCTTGTATTCCACGTGTCACATCGAACAATACTTCCAGTCACCGCTATTGCTCTTTTTTTGTCTTTCTGCCCTTGTGTTGTCTTCTCATTCGACTGACTGTCCCGAGTCTTGAGGACAGAACATCACGTGATTTTTTTTTTATTTAATGCGTTGCTAGTGAATCAGCGCGCAGAAGTTCTGGATTAACCCGCTCACGTGGGCGCGCGCACAGAATGTTTGCGCGTTCACGTCCGGGACCCTTTCTGGCACACGCAGACGAATAATTGACGTCTTCCCGTTGTAATCACGTCACGGCCGCGCGGAAAATTGCGCACGCATGTTCAAACCGTGGCCGTCGCCACGCACTTTTTTTTTTTTTTTCCTTTTTCCTTCTGGCTTCAATGGTGGCGAAGACTGTGATCACCGTTGGCACGCCTCTGCAGTCCTTCCGGTGACGCGTACACAGTCCGGAGGGCTTTCGCTCGCTGCCCTTTTCTGGCCCCGCTCCCGTGCACGTTCGTTGCCGGGCATGTCGGTTTAGGTTGGGGTCGCGGCTGAACGAAGACACCGAGTTAGTTTTGAGGCGACCGCGTGCATCCGTGATTATATGCACTCGTAGGGCTGTTCGTCCACGCAAAGATAGCACGGCCTGACAAAGCGTGACCTTCGAAGGACAGGTGCTTAGAAAGTGAACGTTTGGAAAGTGAGAATCAAGGTGAAAGGATGTTTTCTTGCACGAGAAGTTGTTTCGGTGATGGATTTTTCTTTTTTTTTTTCTTTTCTGTTTGCTGTAGGAGAACGCGAGAAGGGTCGTCACTATCTCATTAGTACTACTTATGCCCCAAGACCTTTAATGTTTATGTATATTTTATTACAAAAACGAATGTTTAGGGACTATCTATCATAGTAGGACTGGACTACAGACATCTCCTCGAATTTAGGCTACCATTAGCGTTTGATTATTAGATTTTATTGTTCAGAGTACGCAGTACCACCGACAATACATAGTTTTCTAAACCGTGGTGGCCATTGTGTTACGTTCGTTGTGATAGTACTGTTAGCGTCACGTTGTTTTCTGTGGCTGCACACACCAGAGACGCGGCACCGATGATAAGGAATAGAAAAATAGGTTTTCATTAATTTCGCGGTAATGCGTAGATTTTTTTTTTCTTTTTAGAACGGAAAATGAAGGCCAAAGTTTCACGTCTTCAATTTCGCGCCGAAAGCCCCTGAGCGCCACTATGTCGGTTTCATTTCGCGTATGTCAAAATTTTGCCGTTGCGACTTCGTAAAAGTTCTTGAAACTTGCAATGTTCAGTCTTTCGTTTCTCCGTAATAGAGTGCAGTCTATCTTTACCGATAAAAACAAAAAAACAATATATTAACTGTACTCCAGCAAACGGCGACATAACCCACGACGTCACGCTGAGCTGGTGCGGCAACTTCAAGACGGCATCGCCACCTGTCTTTCGTTTTCGAGTCTTTTCTGGTTTCATTTCTGGTTTCATTTCTGGTTTCATTTCTGGTTTCATTTCTGGTTTCATTTCTGGTTTCTTTTCTGGTTTCTTTTCTGGTTTCTTTTCTGGTTTCTTTTCTGGTTTCTTTTCTGGTTTCTTTTCTGGCTTCTTTTCTGGCTTCTTTTCTGGCTTCTTTTCTGGCTTCTTTTCTGGCTTCTTTTCTGGCTTCTTTTCTGGCTTCTTTTCTGGCTTCTTTTCTGGCTTCTTTTCTGGCTTCTTTCCTGGCTTTCTTTTTTTCCTGACTTTTTTTCTGGCTTTCTTTCTGGCTTTCTTTCTGGCTTATCAAGACTCTTTCGAGGTAAAAATGGCTTTCTTTTTTTTTTTCTGCTGTTGTAAATGGGTAGTTTACTAGTGCAGCTCAAGTTATCGAACTCTTCAGTGTCCCTTCAAAGCTAAAGCGGGAAACCAGAAGTGCGCTTCCCCCTGCGCCCCCCCCCCTCCTTTTTTCCCCCCTCCTTACTGTGACCGTTTTCAGGAAGCAAGTTAACAGACGCTTTCTTTAGGCAATATGTCGCGTCTTCAAACGAACCCTTTGTGCTCTATGTTCGGTTTGGCACTGATGTTTTCAAACCAGTCGACTTCCCTTTCGAGTGAGTCTGTCTCTTGCGCGCCAGTCGCGTCTAGCTTGGCGCCTATGCAACTCTATACGGAGGCGGAAGCATGCTCCACTTGGTCGCTGACGAACCCGGCATTGTGCCGCCGTTACAAATATTTTACCGGTTCCTGACGACGTCGGGTGCACGCTCAGGCTCTGGACATTTCATTCAGAATTCGTTCCTGGTGTACCGACTAATATTTCGGCCATGGCTCGCTCAGCTGGAGCAGCTGCATTTGAGTGACATTAGAAGTGAACGTCCCTGATTGCGAAGCTGTGAATATATATAAATGTAGGTGTGTGTGTGTGTGTGTGTGTGTGTGTGTGTGTGTGTGTGTGTGTGTGTGTGTGTGTGTGTGTGTGTACACGTCTTTATTGTGTTTCAATAATGAATGTGAAGCTACAAATATGTACCCTCTACTGGCTTCATGCTATCTAGAATCAAATTTGCCCTTAACTGCAATGCTGTGGCTTTTCGTCAGGAAGTTCTTGAATAGGGTAAACTCCCGTGTTTATGAACAGATAACAATTAGCGTCGTCATGTCCTGCAAGGAATCGCGGCATATGGGAACTCAGATATACAAGCATGAATTGACTTCTAGAGAGACAGAGAGAGATAAATGAGGTGCAAAAGGCAGTTAGGTTAACCGGAAGGTAGATATGCAGTTTGCTACCCTAAACTGGGTAGGGGGTAAGGGGAGACAGAAATATATACGAAAACGCTGTTATCAAGAGCCGATGCAGCAACAAAGCTTCGCATAATCGCGCGTGATGCCGCACGAGCCATGTGGATTGGCATCTAGAAGTATAGATATACACTGCAGCTGTTACAGGCATGGATGTACAATGACAGCCACAACATCGTCTTTCTTGCTTGTCTTCGTGTGACAGTTAAACACGTGGGGGCAATGGCAGGATCTTGGCAACTGCAACTCGTGGAGCAAAACGCCCTCAACCTATACATCACGTGCGAATGTTCGGTAACAGTGGTGTACCAGTATCACTTGTAGACGTTATTCCCGGAAATGCGCTGGAGAAGTCGTAGTTACCTGTAAATACATGCCCTGTTTCATGGAAATTTAGTTATATCAACGTGAAAATAAGAACACAGAAAAGACCCATTAGCTGCGCCTCGGCCGTGGCCCCACTCGTTATGCTGCTGAACCGAAAGGACTGTTCAGTAGATTGTGTGCACTAAACGAAGCACAACTTACCATGACTATGGAGGGAACGCGAAGTCGAGAAAGAGAGGCCGTTTGACGCGTAGGTTCTCGTTTTTTGTTTACGCGTAGTTTTTCGAACTCGTGACCCCAACGGTCGGTCGTTCGTTCGGTCGGTTGCACTGGTCGGTAGGCGGTTGTTTTCTGGAGCAGGTGGCAGGCTCCTATCATGGCTGCCACACGTTTTTTGGATGCGGCGGCAGATGGTTCGCTGTCGTTTTGCTTCGTGGCTGGCGCCGTCTGCCGAGTAACACGCGCCTGCCACGCGCATGCGCCGTGCCGGTGTTCGTTTGCTGCTCTATACGGGAGTGGTTCTCTGTTTTGTTAACTGTTTGCTTTCGCTTCGAAAGCTGCCGCGGGAACACTTGTTACATACACACCGGTAGCCGCGCGTTGCGTCTGGTTCCGGCGTCTGTCCTTCGGCGTCTGCCGTACTCTGCGTAGAGTTTAGAGCAGCAAGTGCCGGAGCTCGAAGCGGAGTGATACAGAAGATTGTCAGGACTGTAGGGGTAACCTGGCTACGCTTGACGTAAATGGTGTGTGGAAGCACTGGACGTGGACACTGCTTGTCGTGTATCTTCAGCAGTAGCTGTTCGGTATTACGCGGCTTGTGGGCCATGCAAGAGCGAGTACACGGATTGTAGTGAACGAAGTTCTCACTGGTTTCAAGTTGGGATCTGCGCGGTGAAGGACTGTGACGACACCGGAGCTCAAAGGTTGTTTTGGCGGATACGAAACAGCGCGCGTGCGGCGGCACGGTGAGTCACAAACCGACAATTGTTTCCTGTTCACCGACTTTCGTCGTAATTACGCTTGTGGTTAAATGTTGTTTTGAATGGGCGGCTGGGGCATGTGCGTTGTGACAACGGATGCGTACTTTCTTTTTCTTCTTGTTTTTCAATGTTTGATGGTGCTTTATGTCGAAGCACGATGGAGTGTGTGCGTCTATAGTCGAGCAAAGTTCGCAATCTGTCAGGTATTAATTATAGCTTCAGGTGATGTCACCCTTTGTGTGTGTGACCCCAATAACTGTACTTGGCGTGCATATATGCCTATACCGCAGTGCTTCTCAGCGCGTACGAACGGAACGTTTTGGACAGTCAGGCGCCTACAAGAAGTGGCAAACATTGGGGAAATAATGGTCGCTATAGAGATCGCGCGGAAATCACGTCGCATAAAGAGAACTTAGAAAGGGCGTAGCGCTAGGCTCGTCTTCCTCCCTGGTGTCCATAGGCGAAAACAGGTCGAGTGTTAGGAGACGTCACGTCGGCTCTACGATTAGTTTACGAAGACATCGCGTTTTCTCTTTTTCCTGGTGTTGCGAAAAGGCATTGAGATCCGAGAGACGGCGCCGTCAACGCATCGCGGAAAGCTGTGCGAGGCTGGAAATTTGCTTAGCCAACAACGCGGTAGGTTGTCGTTGCGTGTCCAGAAACGGTATTGAGCCCGCTGGGAGAACGATCGATGGTGCTCGGGAGGTCGCAGGCGTAGACCTCTGGGCGAGCGTGTACATGCGGTAATATGCGACTGGGAAGCGTCATTACTCTTCGGTAGGCATAGGAAGGCCTATCTGCGATGCTGATGCCTTCCTGCCCTTTCTCCGCGTTGTCTCCATTCGTCGAGAGCGAAAGGCGTCGGCGATCGGGGCATCGCCGAAGAAACGACGTGCGCGCGGCGCATTAGCTCTTCCTGCTTGTCTCGCATCGTGGCGTAATCGCCGCGGCACTTCGGTTAATCTCGTGTCTCGAGCTCTTGGGGAAGAGGCCTTAATGCTCACGCAGGCTGTGGGGGGAGGGACTTGTACGGGCCGTTACGAAGAGGCATGGAGGAATGCGCGGATATCTGCGCCATGGCTTTTTTTTTTTTTTTTTTTTGCCGAAGGAAAGAAGGGTGGGGGTGGAAGGGAGGATGAGCGGGAGTAGTATACTAAACGAAGTCCATGGCCGGGCTATCTCTGGCGGCGATCTCCCAGAGCTTGATGACCAGCTGCCCCGGTCTCGCGCTGACGCGGCAGCGGCGGGGTCTGGCGTGACTCGGTCAGCGCCGAGGGCTCTTCGTGTGTGCAAATACAGGGAAGACGTAAGGCGGCATTAGCCCTGCCCGTGGACTCTCTCGAGCTGAAGGTTGGCTGGGCGAGTAAGCGATGGTCATGTGAGGCTCGTATCTACAGAGCGACTCCGGGGGCGGCGATCCTGGAGCGGGCAAATAACCGGTTGCTCTTTCTCCTTTTCCTCGCCCTCACCCTTGGCACCGAGGGGGCTCAGGACGTCGCTTCTGGCCGGCACCTTTCGCTTTCTTCCTGCTTGTGTTGCCTGGCCGAGCACATATGCCTTGCGGCTCGCGCATGGCGGTGCGAGCGCGCGCACGCGTATAGATTTTTATTTAATCGGCCCCCGCAAAAGGGCTGCCGCTATTCCTGTCGTCGCCGGGTCCAGTTTGTTGAATAGCAGGTTGGCGCGCACTTCGTTACATTCTTCCTTTCTTTATGAGCTTAGCTCGTATAGGTGCTTCGAGGATCGTTTGTGCGCGAATATATTATCCTAATGAGAGCTGGGTGCAGTTTTATAGACTGCACGTGTGCGCTTGCTTCGTGGCGCGGCCACGTGCGGTGGCGAGGTGGCGGGGCCTGTTTTTAAAAGGCTTAGACGGTCGTTGAGCGTTGATGCTCTGGCACTCTGGTTAATCAGCATACTTGACTTTATTGCGAAGGGGAGGCTGTAGAGTGTAATGGCCCGGCGCCCATGTATAAATCGCTGTTTGGTCGAAGTGGTTCCGACCCACGTACTGGGTGTTATAACTATAGAGAGCGCGCGAAGAGAGGTTGAAGGGCTTTTCTGACCACGTTAAGTCTATATGCGTGTATTATAGCCGAGCTGTTTCTGGCGTACGTTATAGTAATTCCGTGCCACGAAAATATTTGAACATGAGAACAAGCATCAACGTGGAAAAGTAAGGAATGTGACTCAGGGGAAGGAGGAATGACATGTGTACTTCCAGGTGACAGTCATCGCCAACGTGACGCATGAAAGCGAAACGAAAGCAACATCAAGACAAAGTTCATCTAACGAAACGAAACAGGAGTTCTACCACTTGTACGTGCTCAGCATATCGGGAGAAAGTGGTGACCAAACATGAAAAGGCTTCACAATTTACTGTTAAAGGAAGTGCGGCAGCGTGTTCGCATCGCTTCGGCAGCACTTCGCCCATTTTCACGAACCGGACAGCCCCCGAGATTGGGGCAGCACGTCACGTCTACTGATCTTGGAGACCATGTGGACCTTCTCGCAGTTCGCGCTGGCACCGATAGGTGCGCTGAGAGCCTATACATCTCCTGTGACCATCTGCACCATTGTTAGGTCGCATCCAGAAATATATATATATATATATATATATTGCGCAGCATATGCTTTGTTTTGGAAAAGCTTGAATCCATGCCTGGCATCTACGTAGAAGTGGCCTAAATCGAGACATCGAGAAAGGCATCGTTTCTCCTTTTTTTTTTTTTTTTTTTTTTTTTTTTGCTTTATGATATCGAATACCGCGGCCATTCGCACGAAACAATCAGTCATTTCAGTTACAATTTCGAACGCGGTCGTTTACGGAACAGGCATGAATAAAGGAAAACCAGCTGCGCTCCCATTCTAATATGTATATGTATATAACCGGAGTGGGAGATCATTGCTCGGGTGAAGAACACAAAGGGAACGGCGGAACAATGGCGCCACTGCACGCCCTCTTTTATTTTTCGCGGTTGTGTTTGTGGGTTTCTCTTATGCCGCAATAAGTGACAGACACGACCACTTACATTTCCGAAACTATTTGTGGAGGTCCTCCGGCGGCCTGCCAGCGCTTCTAGACGCTGAAACAAGTGCTGTCCATGGAACCATTACTATAGCTGCCGCCTATAGATGTATATGTACATGAAACGTGGCCAACGCTCTTTTACCATTACCTGTTCTCCCTGCTTGAGCGTGCAACGATTTCTCCGGCAACGACGGTTCCACTCCGGATTTCCTAGGAAGACAAAAAATAAAATAAACCTCCTTGTCCATTTTTGTGCTTTCCGGATAGATGGGAGCGAAGCGCAGCATAATAGATGTGCGTGCGCAGAAGCAAAACGACGAAAATGGAGCTGGGCGTTTTGTGTGCGCCTGTGTTTCTGTCGGCTTTTCTTCGCATGTATAAACAATCCGAAATTCCGTGCGTCCGTAACGCGAAAGAGTTAACTCCCAAATGTGCTCGTAACTCCGGTGGCGTTGCCAGCGAATCAGTTCCGAACATCTAGTCGTGTGGAAAAAGAGTTGATTGCTTTTTGCCGGTGAACGCCTTCCTCCCCCTCCCGACCACCTTTTTCTCTTGTTTCACGCTTCTTTTTTTCAGGTTTGTACGCTTGCAACGTCTTTGATGATTGTCCGGCATTGAATTCTATTAGGCAGGGCTTTGATTACCGTGTCGATGTTCATGGGGCTATCTATTGGACAAGGCCTGTATAATAGGGCGATAGTGGGTCTCCGCGCAAACGTTTTTGGGTCTGTATGCGAGAGAGAGAGAAAGACAGATGGGGGCTCTTTGTTGAACTGAGTATTGGGGAGGTTTTCGTTCCTGCTTAACTAGCATGATGCTCATGCATGAAAGACACTGGAATGGGCAGCGGGCGGTTACACGCTAAGCACACAGTAGTTAGGTATAACGTACGCAAATGCGCAATCTCCATGCTAGTACTCAGTTGTCTGGTTGAGGCCAATGGTTCCAGCGACGTTGGCTGAGGCCAATGTCCCCCGGAAGAGTTAAAAGCGCCTTCGCGGGGCGCACTGGCGGCAGGCCAAGTCTGGTGTGTATAACTGAGAGCATCGTTATTCACGGCGTGCATTCAACGCAGAGTATAGCGCTGGGTTCGTCCGATGTAAGCATTCCTTTCTCTCGGTTCTATTGCTTATCGTCCATGGACCATTCACGATCGGCATATCTCGGCGATAAGCGCTGTCGGAGTGCCACTCGGATCATTGACGAAGCGTGTTAAAAGAATAATAGCAGCGACACAGTATCATTACATTATCTGGCCCCTGGTTCAGAATTTTGTAAAGATACATTTCATTTTGCAGTCTTATTCTTTGTCAACCGTTCCGCTTAGTATAAACGATCCAGATATAATAACGGCAGCGCCGCTTCGCCCGAATCAATCAGGACGAAAAGACTGGAAAATGAAACAGCTTGCTGGAAAATTTTGTGGGAAAGTCTGGCGGAAAGTTTCCTATATAGCATGTTAGCTAAAATAGAAAAGAAAGTGTGTTTAATTTAGGACGGCGATCGATCGCCCAACCATGACACAGCATAATTACAAAAACGGTGATACGAGGACATTTTATTTCGAACCAGGGAAGGGCTCGCCATACAGCTGCCGCATTAAAAGCAGTGTTAGAGAGGCATTCCGTGAAAAAAGGCCATGCTGGTGACACAATTCGATCAATGGTGAGCGACAGCGTTGAGGAGGCTTTCATTCGGGACATGAAAAGATTCAATGAATCTGAGATATATGACTATGCTGTTGCTTCAGATAAAGTGCTTCAGAATAAGAATGTTTTCTGCTAGTGATTTCCATTTTTACCATTAGCTTAATACGTATCAGACGTGTTATATCTGAAACTTATCTTTACAGCCAAAACTGTACTGTCAAAAAAACTAACAACGCTACTTTGGTTCACGATATGTTATTGCTGCCGAATTTACAGTATTTTAAGCCTTAACCGTACCGGATTTCTGTATAGAAAAGCGTCAGCCATCGTGGTAAATATTTGTGCCCTTTAAAAACAAGCAGGAACAAAGCAGGTTTGACGTATTACCGCATATGGCTGATAGGGAAGAGTGGCACGGCTAGAACTGTCAGCTCTGCGACCCCTCCCCCCCCCCCCTTTCTTCCTTTCTTTCTTTCGTTCTTTCTTTCTTTTTCTCATTCTTTCTTTCTTTCTTTCTTTCTTTCTTTCTTTTTCGTCTAACAATTGTGGATTCCGATGAAAAAGGAACTATACAGATACACCATAACTTCGAAGAGACCGTGCGCCGTTTCAATTGAGCGCACATGGTTTAGCGCTACCGCGATTGTACAGTCCAACGTCCCCAGCCGATTCGAGAGCGTCGACTTAATAATTTTCGTCACGCCGCCCGATTACGAATACCATTGTTCAGGCGCTAGGTAGAAAATGCGCTATACGTAACTATTCTAACTGGCGAACCGTAACCAGGGATTTCCCGCGCAGCGTCGCGCGATCAGCCGAGAAGCGGTCTGTCATTCTCTCTCCAGAGAGAGAGTCATCGTGGCGTTATACTTCTTTGCCGCCGTTCAAAGATGACCCTGTGCGATTCCGCGCTGATCGAGCCCCGCCTATACAGTCAAACTCCGAACTATGCCGCGATCAGCGTATGCGCGCTGTGTGTATATATTCCAAGCGGCGCAACAGCGCGTCGTTATGTAATCAAGGCGCCTCCATGCAGTGCTGCAGGCTGCAGTGCGTATAGAGATAGATCCCTGCAGTGGGACGCGTTTCCGGGTTCCTCCTCCCGCCAGATGTTACGTGCGAAATGGACAAGCAAAAATTTTCCCTCTTTCCCGCCTTCAGTTCGGCGTAGCACGTCCCCCAGCGGTGCATGTGTGTACACACACAAGCCGCTCCTTGCACACAGGCCCAGGCCGGCGAGCTGGTTCAGATAAAAGGCACCACCGCCGTATGTTGCAGTGGTGATCTCGTTATTTTTTGTTTTTCTTGACTTTTACTTTCCATCGCGAACAGAGTCGCCGCCGCCGCCGTCGTTGCCTTCTCGTATGTACATGCGGGCGCGTGGTTGAGAGTCGCCGTAGATAATTAGCGGTGATTACGTGTCTGGCGCGGCGCGACTCCGTTATTTGTGCTGCCGGCTCGCGATGCAAACGAGCCCGCGCTCGCGCGCGCTGGACTTTGAAAGCAAAAGCTGTGTATAGGCAAGCGGAGCCGATGTTTTTGCCGCGTGCGTTGACCTGCGTGCTCTGGATTCTTGCACGCGCTGCTGCGCTGACGGGCGGCCGCCTTGAGAAGGACGCCTCAGCTGCTGCTGCTGCTGCTGCTGCTGCTGTTGTTTCGAGGCGCCGTGCATATGCGCAGGCAACATCGAAGCGCTTTGCAACCTCGGTCGCTCTGCTTTTGCTTCGGTGGGCTGGAGAATGGAGAGGATAGATAGGGTAGGATTGTTTTGCTCGGGTTCCTTGGTCGGCCAACCGAAAGAAAACAATTTTAGGATGCATTGGGACTCTCGCGTTCTCTCGTCGAGTCGGCAACGTCAGTGGAGAGCGATGCTGATGTTGCTCGCAACTGTGTGTAACCCTCATCAGTGTCTTTTACTTGCTCGGCGCGTCGCATCTGAGAGATTATCGTGCTCTAGGCCGAGCAATGTGTATGCGGCCCTCAATGCATGCCTGTAACCGCAGTGGTTGTGCCTCTTTAAGCGAGAGCGGGCTCATCGCTGCCTCCTTACTTTCGTAAATGATACTGCAATGCGTTCGAAGCGCATTTTTTTTCTTTGTTTGCGAGTGACGAGACATTGGGCATTATTTCTCGTCCGATATTTTTTCCACAGTAACAGCGCGACCTGCAGTGATTTTCGTTATTATACTGCCGTACTCTATTCTTTATTACTTTAATCTTTGTGACTGTTTGGGTTCGCCTTATAGAGAGGACACGATAAATGGAGTGCAAGAAAGCTGGCATTTATTAATACCGGGAATATGGTTTCTGTTTATCGCAGAGAAACAGGCAGCTTTATACATCGTGGAAGCAAAGTCGGAAAATTTAAAAAAAGTGGAGCCTGCTTTCATGTCATTCGATGCTATTGGCTTCGATTCAATCTTGAATTGAATTTCCGTTTGACTTAACAACGTGAGATTTAAACGTGAAAGAGCGAGGCTATAGAAGCGGTGCAGTGGCTTCAGTGTATTCTCACCAGCGCACTCTGTTCGGCCTTCCTCATGTCGTTTTTTTTCTAGCCCTGTTCCAGTAGCTGAAATGATTCAATGTCTAGGACACGTCCACGCCAACCTTAAAGTGCTTGCGTGCTCGTATTATACGCGTGCTGTTGCGCCCGCATCATTCGTCAGAGCGATGGGAAACGCCGGCTACGTCATGCCGAGCAGTGGCCCCAAAACCAGCGCCTCCGCCGCCAAGCAGCCGCGATTGGGGCACAAATCACCGGCTGAGCAGGAAACGGATCACACAAGGGGAACGGCAGAGCGAGGAAGAGGAGATGAGGGGGAGGACTTCTAGACTCTCACAGCAAGCGGCCGAAGTGGAGGCTCTCCCCTAGTATACAGCTTTATATGTGGCCGCATGGCGGTGCTATGGCGGCGTTTGACTGCCTGCTGCACGATTGGATTTACGGCACTTGTCTCAGCCTCGCGTTCTTCTCCTCTCCATCTTGCAGCTCTGCGTTGAAGTTGCGTGCACGGCTCGGAGTGAGTGGTCGTTACGTAACCGAGGAAAGGAAGTTAGACTGGCATTCACTCCTTTAAAGAAAAAGAAAAGCTGCGTTGCTCGCGGGATATAGAGGTCTGCAATGCTGAGCTTGGCCTAAAGCGAAGCGTAACGGTAAATGAGAATTGTATTTACGAGCTTGTTGGGTCGGAAGTTTCGAATATGTGGCAAGGTTGCATCGCCGAGCCTGCTCCTGTCTATTACGGTTGACGCACGAACTCAGCTGACGTCACCAGCGTCTGCGTAACGCTTCGTTGCTACAGCGATGCTCTCCGGTTTTGTTCCGCGTGCAATCTAACCCGCCTAACCGGCTGAAACAGCTGAACGTGACGAGGCAGTTCCGTTCAGGAGATGCTCGTGTTCCCTGAGAAGGGATGTTTATGAACAGCGCTCAGTTTTCCCGACGTAACACATTCCCACGTGACTGCTTCTGTCATGCATCGTCGTTTGTCTTCCATCTGCACCGCCAACCAAGATGATTGCCTAAATATATCTTGATGTGTTATAAAAAAAGAATCTCCTAGCTCGCTTTAGTACCTCTGTGTTGCGCGACATAAACTACAGCTTTCCAAGTTTCACACCGCAAAAGAGGCGCGTCGCTCTTGACTCATCGAAGCCTGCAAACCCCCCGTAGCAGGAAGATGATCTGGCAACGCCGAACAATCATCGCCAAATGATGTCTCCCAAGTCGCTGCTGTTATTAACCTTCAGCTTTTCATCGCCCTCAGAACGTGGATCTTTAACGCGTTCTTTGACTAAATGGGGCTATCGGCGCTTCGTATTCCGTTCTGCTGCATGGAATTGCTGACACGCCGGGCAGACACCCCGTGTTTTAGCGCATCACCGAGCTCTTGTTTTTTTTTTTTTCCAGTATTTCGTATAGCATCTGTTCTGTGCTACCGCGCGTGAGCGTGCTGTTCCTAAATTCTGGTCGTCCGCGAATAAGGCGGCTTGCCTTTGTGTTGGGTGACGTGCTCGCGCCTGACGACGGGCACCCTCCTCCCCCTGCGTTCGAGCCCCGGCCGATCAAAGTCGACAGACACCTCGAGGCCACTGGAGTACGCGAGGTCATGGGCGGTCAACAGCCCCGTCCATTCCTTGCCCCGTAAGTGGATGCAACTTATGTTGCGTCGTGTTTGTCAAGAGTAGCGAGAACAAGAACACCGTTAAAGGAGCGCTTCGGGCAGCATAAATTATGATGAATCAGAAAATTGTTTTCCTTGAATACTAGAAAGGTCTTACCGTGTGCGGAGACTTATAGTAAATCGGAAAAGCCTCAGAACTGAAAGACGAGTGGCGACACGCTACCTTGCGACTCCCGTACTATGTATATCTCCCCGGGACGTCATGGATTTAGACAGCGCTTGCGGGGTGCTAAGTTTAACCTTTATCGATAAAGAATAAATGATTTCACTGCATTCTTGTAACCGAGCACTCAACCTAATAACATTTGAAAACATTATCTGCACGAAAATATTTCGGAATTCATGACGCCACAGGGATATGTGCCAATTAAAGATCGAATTTTGGTCTTCATCTCCTGTTCGAAGAGGCAACCCTTTCCCGTCGAACAAATGCTAATAGTCTTGACAGAATACTTGTGTGAACAGAGTTGCTTTGATGTCTCTTTAAGAGAACCGTTGCAGACGCGGTGAAGAGGACAGAAAGCGGCACGATTTCGTGTTCTTAGGGACAAGGGGTTTGGGATAATTGACAATGACGTAACCAGGTGAAGCTAGATACACTGTCCTATCATCGACATCAAAACCACATAGCCTCTAGCAACCCGCAGGAAGTAACCACAGTTGTCCGTCACTGTAAAGATTTGCAAACCAGGCTCGCGAATGCTGCTGAACATGTCTTCGTGTAGCAGGCTTCTCTGTGCGTATTCAGCGCGGTGTGAAATTTTGTCGCCGCCTATGCGAGTCAAAATGAGTCACGAGCGTGCTGTTCGTTTTCAAGCTAAATATACTTCGCGAGAGGAACTCAATAGGCAGAACTGGCCCTGAATAGCGGCCACTTGTATTCCATATGAACACACTTAGCCTCGCAGCAGCAGCTGGGACCACGAACCACTCCGGGAATTATTTTTATAATCTGCTTGGTCGGGACAAGACGTGGAAGGAAGGAAGACGCCTGCCAGTTTTGTAAATTCTTCGGGGAACGTTCGGTCGAATCATCCAAATTCGTACTGTTCGCCTGCGTTGCATCAGCTTGAGTATCGTCGGATGGTGGACGTGGCAGAGGGTGTGCTGGCACCGAGGTTCAGGCGCGCTGCTGGTTCTCGCGTTCCGTTTCTACCGTGGGCCTTTTTGGCCCAGTATGCCGTTATCTTTACTCGGAATGGCACAGGAATCGAACGGATGTTGCTGATACCTACTTTGCACGGTCTTTACCCTCATTGCTCTCGAAGCGAAGGAATTCGTGCATTCCTTGGTGACGAAGACACACGGATTATATCGATACCCGGAATAAGTTAGTTCAAGAAACAGGTTACGTCCGGAAGCTCCATATTGCAAGTGCGATTCATTCAGTGTTTTCACAATATTCATCTGCATCGAATTAGCTCCTCACAACGCCCACCCTCTTCTGCAGTAGTACATCCTGCAGGTGTCTGCAGAGACGGACCTCACGTTAAGATGCCGCACTTGAGCTGATTCTCGCCTCCGCAACTGCCCGCATCACCAGGCTGAACGAATTTTCGTTGTGGAAGGAAACTGTATTCGCGGTTTTGCGAGTGTCCACGTAGGCATTCATTCGTGGCCGGTACTCGCCGCTCAATCTCGCTCGATGCGACCGACCCCTTCTTTTCACGCATTCCCGCCCGTCGACGCCTGTCAAGAACAGGGCTCGTAGTATACTACGCGTCAACCACTGACGCGCAGCAGTTGTGAGCGGACAATAGTAAGAAATATAAAAATAGCGAGCTATAACGGTAAGGAAGCAAGGAAGGAAGGCTTCACCGAGGTCGACCGTCTCTTGGAGGGTGAGTGAGCGGCGATCAACCACTCTTCCTTCGAGGCAAAGCAGTCAGTCTCGTTTCCGCCACCGACCAGCGGGACGCGAGACGAGTTGCGCGCGGGGGCCCCCCGGGATTGTGGACGAGTTTGATGGACAACTGGCGGCCCTCGCCCTCCTCTTGTCGTCCTGTAAGCTTCCGTATATACGGCGTTGGCGCGCATCTGCAGCCTCCGGCGTGACATCATCGTGGTGGAGGCTCTTGCCATATAACTGGCCCGTTGACTGCGCTCTCGCGTCGGCGGCTCAGCGGGTTCTCCCGGGTGCTCGCAGCGTTGCTGCTTCTGGTTGTTGTCGTCGTCGCTCGGCCCGCTGCTGTGCGGAGGTCGTCGGCCCCTTCTTTTCCGGCGTTGCGCGGTGGGAGCGCCTCCGCTCGCGAGCGGCGGGCCGCTCCGTGCTTTCCGCGCAGTCTCGGGTGAAATCCGAAGCCGGCGGCGAACCGAGCTCTGGCGTTGCCTCATCCGCATCTCGCGTCGTCCTCTTATCGGGCTTTTATTTCCATACTTCGCGACTGCTCTCTGTATCCTCGCGTGGCTTGCCATACTCTCTCTCTCCCCATTTCACTCCACATCTCTCCATCCTTCGGACTTGTTTGGGTTTGTGGCCTCGTCCTTAGCGGACTCCTTTCGAGGGCAGACGGCCTTGCGGCGTAAGCTGCAGCCGCGGGTGTTTTGTTGCCGCTGCTTGCCATGCCTATATGGTGCTCGCGGCAGTGCAGCCGCAGGGCGCGCGGTTTCCTTGCGATGACCCGTTGAGTCGTTAAGCATGCATCGGCTAATTTATCAGACGCTCGTGTCTGACTAATGTCGTGGTTTCGTGTGCTATGTTACGCATTAATGTGGGCGCTGTTTACGTTAGGCTCTTGCTCTATTAAGCAGTGAACCAGACCGCGTCAGATCGATTCCCCGTGGTACGAGTTGCGTTGCGAGCCACTTTCGTTAGCCTTGGACGGTAGTATTTCATGCGCGGTCTATCACTCCGCGATGAACATATGAATGACCGGGCATAGTAAATTGCTTTGGCTACTCTTCGTTCTCGCTTCCACCGACTTTGTTACATTACAAACCGATCATTTAGACAAAATATTGCGTGAGCATTATAAATACAATTCACAATGATTACGCACATGCGTAGGTACTAATGCCTTCCGACATTTAGAAAGCTCTTAGTGCTTGGAAATTTAGAAAAACAAAGCGTAAGAAATAACGTCGCAAGAACACTTGAATCCACAAGCTCGAATATTATACTAATCCGCGTATTTCATCATTCCCACAGTCGCTGAACGATCGCAGCTCCAGAGCGCCCCCTGGTAATTTTTGCAGGAAATACTATGCTGCGCATAATTTGAAGGTCACACCTTTGTGGCGTCGCACTCTGCAGGTTGTGCGTGTGTGTGTGCGTTGAACACGGGACAACGGAAGCAGCGTCTCATTCTGTGTTACAACACTTATTCGCAGACGTTGGCCCTCTCCGTCGCGCATCGGCTCCAAAAGGAGTTGACGGCCAAATTAAGGGAGCGATGTTCTTCACCGTGCTCGAACAGATTAGTTCGCACATGAGGTGAATATGTCGCACATAGTACGGAGACGTGGATATCGAAGTCATAGGCTTCAAGGGTAAGAAAAATGTTGACGAAGTCACATTCAGAACCTCTTACACTTTTCAGGTTTCTTCCCCTACTAGAACTTTCATTATGCGGAATAAAAAAGGAAGAAAGAACAATATTTGCATTTATATGCGAATCCGATACATCTCTATACAGCGAATCTCTATAAAGCATTTCTCACACCCTTCGGAAGTCCTAAAAGGTCCTGCCACTACCTGGAATATACCCAATATACTTTACAAACGCTTCACTATATCATGTGCAATATTTTGGTAGAACGGAGTCTCTTTAGACGCTTTACTACGATCAAACTTCGTTATAACGAAACGGAATATAACGAGATAATGGCTATATCGAAGTAAGTAGAATTTCCCTTGAAATCCTTATAGATGTTCATAGTGCAGTACATTCAATAATGGATATAACGAAGTAATCAATGTAACGAATTAATTCTGGTTCCTCCTTCAACTGCGTTATAGCGAGGTCCGAGCTCGGTACTTCTATGCTTTCCGCTATATCCAACGCCTGTTCCTGTGTGCTGCGACGTCTCCGGTCGGTATACGATGAGCTTGTGCTTCCTCGATGTCAACCACACGACCATACGTTGCCGCCGCCGCACGAAAATTGTTGTATACAGCTTCGGCTGTAAAACAAAATCAAGAACCATAATTTTTCACTGATGCAACGCGTCTCGAGTACATTTTCATACACGGAAAGGACGGCCGCCTAGCGTTTTGTGTTTTCCGAACGATGCGCCACGCTTTTCAGGTAGCTTCTCATACCTGCCAATGCATTCGAAAAAAAAAAAAAAAAACCCTGCCACTCCTTCGCTGTTCCGCAAGCCTATCTGTGTCACTCGGAAGCGCGTCGGACGCGCCGGGCGTTCGTGCGAGGAACGCGCGCGCGCGCTTTTGTTTTCCGGAGCAAGTACCGCGTATAGCGGCTCTTTCCGTCCCAGCCCGTTGCCGCCTTTGTCGATGACGTCATCGGTTGCCGGATGCCGCCGACCGTGGCCAAAGAGCTTACGAAACTCAGCCGCAATGACATTTCTTGTTGACATTTTCCCACTCTGCTGAACTGACTGATGGATTTCTTGTTGTTTGATAAATGATGAGATCCATGGGAAAATGGGTCACCGACCTAGGGCAGGCTACCCGAATTGGCAAACACTAACTCGAGCGTATAAGAGGCGCCTGCAAAAAAGAAAAGAAAAAAGGAATAAAGAAAAATTTGCGGATAAATAATACATCTCATAATTCTGACATAACCTACTATACTACGCGGATA
The DNA here is from genome assembly GCF_013339745.2 of Dermacentor silvarum. NCBI lineage: Eukaryota > Metazoa > Arthropoda > Arachnida > Ixodida > Ixodidae > Dermacentor > Dermacentor silvarum. The sequence goes on along the minus strand of NC_051156.1, from coordinate 174,945,622 downwards.
GTCAGAGCAGAGCGCGGTATCGGCAACACGCGAACGTCGTCACATCCCGCGTCGCTGAAACAGTCACTGGATGTACAGTTACTAGACGAAACACACAACAAACGAATGGACATTGCACACGGCGAGGACTAAAAATACATCACTATAAATAATACCCGGAAGACATGGACACTATACGTTCCACAAAGGAAAGCAGAATAGGTTGGTGCGAGTTCACAGGATAGTGTGCGAAGTCATGTTATGAACACTTTCGTCATCGATCGTTTATCAAACACTGCATAGGGTTACTGTTTCTTTGATGGCCCCGGTCGCTTTAGACTTAGAGGCAATGTTTGTGATGTTTAACTATGTGGAGTCGATCTGTACACCGTGTAAACAAAAATATCGTTAGCTTAGCTCACACATTTTACGTTTACTTTTTTACATTTACAAAATTTGCTATCTTCGTCCCCTTAAACTTTGTCTAGTAGATGCCAAACCTTGGCTTGAATTAGTTGCTAATGAATCACGGAAAGGTGATTTCTTATTATTTCTTTTTGTTCTTTCCTCACAAAAATGTATACATATAAGCTCCGTATATACAACTTACAGCCTACTTTCCGAATTTTGTACGAACGTGAAACTTTTTGATTTGCCTACACAGACATCGTTTTAAAAGCAGCTCGTTTGCATTGTAAGGCCACAGCATATATTCCTAGTGTTTTAGCCGGTGCGTGAACTCTAGACAAACCGTCGGATTTGTCGACTTTACCCTGTACGCGATATCGATAAACGTCAACAAACTCTATAAAATAATGTGTTTTTCGTTGGAGCTTCCAGCCTATACATCCTCATAACGGCTTTGCAATAATTTCCGATCGTACGAGGCACACAAAAGTGTAAACAGACTGCATCCGCTGGTGGCTTCGCAATACGCATGGTCTCCTTTCCCACACATGTAGACTATACACACACATCGCACGCGTGACTCATCCATGGCGGCACACGTCTGTCGTGGGAAGGACGCGCAGCATGCTCGCAAGTACGCTTGCGTGCGTGTGCGTGTATGCGTTTGTGTGTGTAAACTGCGTATACGATGACGGCAGAAGGGCCGACCCGCTAACGCAACGCAGGCCTTGACTCGCGTGCGTTCGCCATATACATAGCACTGTATACGCTGTAGTACGCGTCGCTGCACGTGATAAGGGGGGGGGGGGGGGGGGTTGCTCTTATACTCGATAAGCGACAGTTCAGACACCCATGCAGCAACTGCGGTCTATCCTGCAGTGACCGTCCGTGGGAGTACGCAAGACGCATTCAACAACTCCGACCGCTGGCTACGTCCTGCTTGCAAAGTACGCAGCCCTAGATGCGCAAGGCGCGTATAACACGGTAACGTTATCTATACGTATAACGTGCAGTCAGAATGCTCTGTTACGTGCAACACTTCCCTAGTTTCCCGGTGCCGTTTGAAACTAATGGGACTGCGAAAAGGCTTTTTTTTTTTTTTTTCAGCGTGTAAGCGTTAATAAGAAAGAAAAAAAAAGATAGGGAGAGAGGATGAGGAGGAACGGGACATTCACACTTTCCTACAGCGCGTTCATGCGTAGTATATGTTGCCGCGCTCAACTAGTACAAGGAATCATTGGTTAACGCTTGTTCTCTTCGATGCGCCCCCCCACTCAAGAGATCGAAATCGCTTTGTTCCTTGTTTTTGTGAGTACCGTGCGTGCCTGCAGCATGCAAGCACATACTACTGCGATGAGGGGATTTCTTGGTTTTAGTTAACCTGTTTTTGTCAGGTCGTAACCTTCGGCTGACTTGATGCAACATAATGACGGCCGGCAGCAAACTTGTATACATCATGGACATCCCGCATCACAAGCAGACGCAGCTACTGATTGGATCCAAATACAATCTTCGGATCGACGTGCCCGCCTTCCTCTTACGCACATAAACTCTTACGGTTTCGATTGATTTGCAATGATTGGATTACAAGTTCTTGGCTTTTCTTCTCGCGGGTGGAGTGGACGCCTGCTTGCCAACGAAATGTTGACTACATGATCTCTGATTACTGCCATTTGTTCATAGAGGTCGCAGTCCTCTGATGTAAAAGGGGCTTTTGAAGCCGTGACGACACGTGAGCGGCGAAGCACCACCAGAAAGCTGCGCCGCATAATTCCAGGCAATCGGCTCACTGCCGCGAGACGCTTTTTTTCTGAAAGCATCGAGCTTGTAATGTGGAGTCTGCACACACGACGCTCGTGGATACGAGAATATGCCCCGGAATAACACTGCCGCCTGTACGAGGTGCTGCAGCTGTGCGCGTTTACCGCGCGTGGGCGCGATGCTATGCCTTCGCAAGATCGCTATAATGGTGAAGCAGTTGTGCCCCATCTCAAAAACAACCTAACGAAATGCTTTGCTTAGCTGATTTGCTGTTCGCCGCTTGTGTTAGCGCAGCAAGAATTAAGGCTGAGGTGTATTCAGAGTATATTGGCGCAGAGTTTGCCCCGTGTACGTACGCATGAGGACGCTACAGAAGCTGCCTTCGATTGCACACGTCGATAGCACATCCGATGACTTTGTTTTGGGTGTCTGGCCCCAACTCGACAAGTGCAGGCGGGATTATAAGGGCAGCTCTATACTTTTTTACGAGCCACTGGGCTAGACACATGATTTCACTGATGCCGCAACGTGGCGTACTTGCATATATAGGTAGTTTCTTCTCTGCATCGTTATGACTCCGTTTCTTACCCGTCCCCGTTCCCCAGTGTAGATTAGCAAGCCAAAGGAAGCTATAGCTGAAGGCCGACCTTTTCCTTTCTGTAAATTTATATCTTGGCGCAAATATATTGAAGGATTCGTTGCAGCCACAGAGACACCGCTTGGTTAAAGTCAAATGAGCAACATGGGACAATTAACACCAAATTCCTTTCGTCTGTGCACCGCGTGAAATGATGTGCTCGAAGTATAGCTACTTGAAAGGTTTCGCCAATTCCGGAATGATATTCATTTTTGACCGGTTAGTACAGCGAAGTCTACATGTAACTGATCAGCTCTTCTCAGATAGCGTTTCTTGAACGTCTGAGAACATGCCATTTGCTATCTGTGTAGCCGCCCTTTCCGAAAGCTTAAAACATGTATTCTTCGGTGCCTGCGATCTTTCTTCCTTGATGTCTGATACAGCGCGGTAAAACCTTGTTCTTCCTTACATCCAACCTTACGTCCCAGCCAACGTTAGCCAAGCTGTTCAACTAAGAAAAAAAGATTAAAAAGCACACTGCGATATATGATATTAAGACGTACAGTGTTCGGTCGTCACACCACGTACGACCGAGCACAGTAGATCTTAGAATTGCATTTTGCACCGTCTTTCTTTAATCGTTTTTTTTTTTTTTGTTGTTGTTGATTAACAGCTTTACCATTAGCTGGTACACGCGGCGTACACAAGCCGCTGTCCTGCGGAAAGCGTGCATGTCGGTATATCAAAACGCTTTTAACATATACACGGGTGCTGTTAAGATATGGAGACGTCGATCGCGCACCTTACGTTTCTCTTCTGCTCCATACTGCTGCAGTCAGCTGAGGAAATTCTCAGAAGAAGAAATGCTTTTACAAGTTATCCGAGCGTCCAGGAAACTTACTATTCGTAGCTTGCTTCCTTGTTCGATCAAGGTAACCCGTTGAAACGCGGCCCACTTAGTGAGTTCAGGATGTCTACAGTGCTCAAGCCGTACACGTACGGCCTGAATCGAGGAGCGACCGCTGAGGTGTGTTCGGCATAGGGACGTGGCGCCGATAAGGACACGTTCTTCGCTGTCCGGGGTTCCAGAGCTCGTCTTCGCAGATAAAACTCCGCAAGAGCTGGCGGAGACATCGCAGGGGGACAAAAATGGCTCCATGGCATCAGCGCAAAACAAGAAAAAGGGTGGAGTGGCGATAGGCGGGCAACCACATACGTGAATGGCACAAATAGAGATGACTACCGATGTTAAGAAGCTGCACAAAACACCATCAGCCTTTATACCATCGTGCAGAAGCATAGAGGTAAGCGCGGAGGTCAAAATAAAATAAGCAGGATTCTTTTTTTCAAGGAACCGTAACTCGGTTTCCGTGCTTCTTTTGTTTTTGCAGTAGTCTTAGAAGCTATTCGAAGCTAGCAAGGAGGGGTCGCCTCAGAAGCTGTATAGCTTATCGCCGCAGTCTAAACCCGAAAACATCGATGAGGGTCGGTTACGTGTCGTTCTGCGAACAGACGACTATAGTATACTTGGCGTCGATGTTGTCCGTCTGCGAGGCATTTCAGAAGCCCCCCTCCTCTAGTCTTTGGAGCGGTTTACGTGGGTACGTGGGCGCACCAAGCCGCCGCTGCTTTCAGTGGTGTGCGTGCAAGGTGTGTTGGAACCGTCACTGCAAGAAGGTCCTCCCCTCGTGCGCATGGCATTTCGGGCGATAAAGAGCGCCCGGACTCTTGGCGGCCGTCTCTATAAAGATAAGAAATCTTGTGTGGCACTTCATGTGTGACGTCGCTTCGGGTCGCGCGCGCTGCTCCATGCCATCGCGAGTATGCCCTATAGCGGTGAGGGTTCTTTCGTTCCGCGGGTTGCACTGGCGTTCTTTTCCACTGCAGCTACTGGCTTACGCGTTCTTTGACTTGTGGCCCCGAGTATTTCCGACTGTGGCTTGTTCCGGATGTGCCTGGTCGGTTGCACTATACTTGAGCGGGTCGTCGACTATATCAAACGGGTTCGTTCTGATAGCTTATCTGGTCTCGCTGTTTTAAAACGTGGGCCTCCCTTTAACCGCTGTTCGAGAGAAGGGGAGAACGACTGATTAATGGAAGCCGCGGATGTCTTTCATTATTCAAAGGGTGTGGGCGAAGGCGTGCCTCCCGTCTCAGCGGTCAACGTGTGGCAAGAATGTTGTGAAAATGAAAACTTTCCCTTCTTGGGACGCGACCGTCGTTTTGTTCTCACTCTTGGGCATCTATAGCCCTTGTGTGCGCGTCGAAACTCAAGCCGGTTGTCCTGAGAGCGTCGTTAGGAATATCGCTGTCGACGGTTACGAATTCATTAGCCCAGACTTCCTTCTCTCTTCTGGTACATTGGTCTCTGGCTCATTTATATAAATCACGGCAGGAGAGAGAGAGAGAGGGAATATTTTTCCTTTCCCCGAAGGCCGGTTTTCACGTGCATGAGACTGTCTTCAGTTTGTTTTTTCTTGGCCAAGATTTTTTGTTTGAGATCAGTTTCAGTCATTTATTCGAAGCAGTAGTTATATATGGCGGTGTCTGTATGTTACTTTCTTCAGTCGCCATGCTAACCTTAGTCAAGTACTTAATAACGCTCGCCGTGCTAGTGGCGCCATTTGAATGCGTTTCCCATTAGTGTCTCGGTGATGCAGGCGAAAGACTGATGAAACAGGCCGCAAAGCGCCTCAGTCGCAGCTTCGTCGGGACTGAGCGAAGATTCGAACAACGATCGCTGTCTCTGTAGCCGCTGTTCTCAGTCGTAATCTGGATAAATACGAGTGGCAGTTAGGGTCATTAGCGTCGTAGCTGCGGGCTCCGCATATCGTTTCATGTTGGGGATCCACATGCCATGCATCATTGCTCGTTATCGGCCGCCAACGAGGAAAAAGCTTTTAAGCGGAATGGCGCGTCCACATCATGGAGACGCGAGGTGATCCGGATTGGATTTGGATGTTCGCCTGCTTATATTATTCCCCTTGGTTTTTCTGGCCTACACCCTAACCTAACCGGGCATTTCCTCTCGTAAACGTACCTGTCGTTCCTATCCTGCGTTCTTATCTCTACCACTCCCCGCTCTCTTTCCCTAGAGCGAGAGAGAGAGAGAGAGAGGGCATCGCATGTCACGCTGCGCGTCGCCGTTCGGAACTACGTGCAGAGTGATTAATATTGACCTGCTCATAGTTCTGGAGACTTAGGAGAAACATGATACGTCTTGATTAGACAGAGACAGCTCGAAAACCACTGCGAAGAATAAAGGGTAGCTGTATTTAAACCACGCGGAACTACCACAAGGGAGCGGTCTTTACCACAATGCACCGGAATCAGGAGATCTGCATTCGCCTTCTCAGAGAAATCCGAGCACCTAAAGAAATGGCACCAGCTTGTAGCGGACAAGTCTGTCGAAGAAGACAAGGCTGCATGTCTTCGCACATTTCTAGACCACTGGCCTGGATTCTGTCGGCCTTGCAGACGTCATAATCGTTTCGTTACGCGGTAGTTCTTAATTCATCAGAGGCTTCGCGCCGGGTGTCCCTTGAGAAACGTTTCCCACAGGAAGTCCTTGACGGACGGCGTCATGACTTGAGTGCTCAAGCTTCAGCCTCGCTCGTAGCAATGGGATGCCCACGCCGATCTCTTCTCTTTCTGAAATGAACGGCCGTCGCAACTTGGTCGTGTTCAGTGAAACCACATCTGATCACTACTTGTTGCTGAGATAGTTGCTTCATACTTGATACGGTGCAATAGGCTCTTTCCTGTTGTGGTCTTGTTTCGATGTGCAGCCTCTGTGTTGATTAAAAGCAACCGCCGTTTAAACCGCATCGACGAGAACTCCCTAGATGCCCCCTTTATCCGCGTTGGACTACTGCAAGCACTGCGTGAGTACTACCTGCTCTAAAGCACTAGCAGTGGTGCAGGACCCACCGACTTCTTCTGCTTGCAATAGTCCACAAATCATGTGTTACGTCCGAGTGTTGACAGTGGGATTGCCTAATAGGCCCGTCCGGGTGAAATGTTCTAGAAGTATACAGTAGAGTGGCAAGTTGGGCTAGTTAGTGGATGTTCATCTTGCACCCCATTTTTCGAAGTATACAGTGTCAAAAAGCGGTGAATCCAGAAGTTATGCTTTGCAACAGATCACGCTGCAGAATTCACAAGAGTTCCAGTCAAAGAATATGACAGCGCCCTTGGAAACCAGAGCCGTTCTGCTGCGGTAAAGCTTCTCGTATTATCTGCGTTATTCTTTGCGTTTGCAGTCAAGAGACGCTAGTACAGGATTTCGCTTCAGCTCACCTCTCGAAGCCAGGACGTTTCAAAATGTAACTCGACAAATTACATCCGAGATTGCAGCTTAATCTTGTGGCATCTAAGCCTAACGACGGCGATTGTATAGTCTTCATTACACTATAGCTCTTCGTGTTGTTACGGCAACAGTGGTCTCTAGACAGGCTCTTGGCGACTAGCGTTCAGCTGAAGCTGAAATTTGGTGGAAGTATTGAAAGTACCTTTCCAGTCGCTAGAGCAATTCAGGGCATATACAGTTGCCTTATTTTCTACGTCTTCCTGCTCGTGCTACTCCGATGAGCGTGACACCGTGTTTGCGTTATATATAGCTTCGGTTTCAGCATACGACGACTCCTGCCACAATGGCAGCGACGTTTTCCGCATTTTAGGCAGCTCAGTTCCCTGTAAATAACGTAGTTTTGTCACTCATATACTTCTATACCGAATTATGTAGTTCCGGTCAATAAAAAAAAAAAGTCCACAATTGAATAAGTGCGAATGCTGCAAGCAGAAGTGCCGGCATCTCCACTTTCAGTTGGCTTCTTTCTTACTTACCCTGTAAACTCGTCCTGTAGCACCTATACAACATTCCCACCCGAGGTAGGGGCCGCGATAAGTTCGGCCACGATAGGCGCGAACGTCCGCCGTCGTTACTGTTCGCTAGACACCGCCATATTAGTTTTCTCCGAAGTGCCTTCCATTGTATCCGACAGCTCTTAATACCGGGGTGCTTGCTGCACGCTTAAGGCTCATTCACACTAAGCCAACACAACTATCTTGGTCTGCCGACTGTTGGCGACAGCAGTTTACAGGACGAAAAACGCTGCGGCCAACGGTTTAAAGTATAAGGACAACACTTTCTCCAACAGTCGGCAGACCATAATCTGTGTCGTGTCGGCCTAGTGGTGAATGAGCCTTTATGGGCAGCATGGATCACGGGACAAATAAGACTGGAGCGCGCGCAACATCTCTGGTCATTGACATCTGCTGCTCTCTCTCCGCGTTGTCTCCTCCCCGCTCTCTTATCGAGGGTAGGACTATAGACGTCGATGGACCGTCATGATTGCCGTCACCGGCAGGGCACGCGGCAGCTTGAATTGGTCCCACGATGACGCGAGATAGCACGGCTCGCGGTCCTGCGCTCGCTCGCGTCGCATGGTATTTGACGTTCGCGCTTTCACAGCGAGCGAAGCCGGAAGCGGGACGCGTGTCTGTGTCAACCCTGTGTATAGCCGCTGGGCGTTAGCCGGTGTGTCGACGAGGGCGTTGCGGGACTCGGCGCTCACTCTTTTGTCTTTCCTCGGAGTCGCTGTGGCGCGGATTTGGAGACGACGGGTCGCGCGCTTGTCCGACGGCGTCGACCGCGAGGTGATTGCGCGTTGAGCAACGACGTGACGGGCGCGGCGCCTTGCGTCGACGAGAAGAAGGTTGACGGATTTGACCTGCGTGCGACCTCGCCGCCAGGGGCCTTGAGATCAGTAAGTGCTCCTGTGTTTGACGTAAGGGAAGTCCAAAAACCCCGCACGCTTCCGTAGAAAAGAATGTGGCATGAGCTAGGTTATTAAAAATTTTGAAATCATATCACGTCGCTTCATAATCGCCATTGTTATCGAAACTTCCGCACTAGTGGTGTGTACATTTGAAACACGGCCGGAATTTTGTGTTTCGTAGGCTCCACCCCATCGCTGTGTTTATCTCATTTTTCCGGTCTCAGTTCAAGAACCAGAAGCTGTCAGTTAAGGAATTTATCTGGAGCGAATGTTTCGATAACGGGACTTGTCATCGTCAGGGCTATGACGATGACAGGTTGAAACGTGGGTACAGTGACATCCCTAATTGTTCAAGCACTTTAGATCACTGCATGTGTCCGTGTTACTATGTACCTCTGTCTGATTCGATCACTTCAAGAACGAAAGGTAGGTAGACAAAACAGAAAACGATTTAATAACACATTAATATTGGCGAGCTGGTTCATATTGCTCAGAAAGGTTTAACAGCGCAAAGGACACAGACGGAAAGGAACACATACGAACACATCAGGGCCGGTATTTTGTAGCGATGCGTTATGCTTTATTCTATTCTAGTCCTGTCATCCACCGCTCACGGCCGGCTGGTCCCGTTGATAACGTGAGCGGACCGTCGCTCTGACCACTGAACAAGCGCGAAAAGGCATTAGCATCGGAAAGGCATCGCAACAAAATACCGGCCCAGCGCCCGTCCGGTCGTATGTTTTATTCTTTTCCGTCTTTGTATATTGTGCTCTAGAACGCTGTTAGCAAGGATTTATTATCACGGACGATGTTCTGTCAGTTTGTGAAAGCTTTCACACATTTCGCGGCAGTGCGAGCTTGTTTGTCTGTTTTTTGTTCGTGTGCGAGCATTTATAGCTTAACAGTGATTGGACCTTGAGCCTACATAAGCAGTTTGCATAGGTTTAAATTTGCGTGCACGTCAGTGTTGCGGGGACACATGATTTTTCAAGCCATTCATCAAAATGGCTTTTTTTTTTTGTCTGTGCTCCTGACGTCATGTAATGATACTGAATAAACTGAATTGAAATAACTTCGCACGGAGAACTTAAGAGGCAGTCTCTCTCTCTCTCTCTAGCTCTCCGTGTGCGTGCGTCTGTCCGTTTATTTGTTTGTTTTAGTACCAAAACCAGTAGTAGTAGTTCAATGACAATTGAATATTCTGGTTTTCTTGGAATCCTTCTGGCTTAGAACGACAGACAGCTGAGCAAGTTGGTGAGGATTTATGATATACGAAAAGGACCATGAAGCCTGCCAAGGGAGAGAGAGAGAGAGAGAAATAGAAGAAAGGAAAGACAGGAAGGTTAAACAGACGCACGTCCGGTTTGCTACTTGTTCAAGAAGTTCTATAAGGGTATTATAGAGGCTGTTCGCCTGCGTTCTTTGTTGCTCGAGCAACGGCTGACGTAAGGTTAGCGCCCTTGGTCATTGGCGGTTCTCATGTGGCAATCGCGCGTGATCGCATGCACGTCGTTGAAGTTCCCGGTGAGGTAGACAACACTTTGCTCTAGGGATTAAATAAAATAAACTATATATATATATAATATAGGCCATGTAATGCGTAGGATGGATAACCGGTGGACCATTAGGGTTACAGAATGGGTACCAAGAGAAGGGAAGTGCAGTCGAGGACGGCAGAAAACCAGGTGGGATGATGAAGTTAGGAATTTCGCAGGCGCGAGTTGGAATACGCTAGCGCAAGACAGGTGTAATTAGAGATCGGAGTGGGATATCCTTCGTCCTGCAGTGGACATAAATATAGGCTGATGATGATGATGATGATGATGATGATGATGATGATGATGATGATGATATATATATATATAGCGGGTCTGGAAAGTAAGCCGGAAAATGATTGCACTGCGCAGCACAGTATAAGTAAAGTTCAAGCCTGCACGTGTGTGCAGTAAATTACGCCAAGTTACGTCCGGCAAGATCTGTCTGCGCAGGAAGAACTCCTCGTGCACACCACGATATCAGGAATGTTTTTATTCCGAGTTCGTGCACCTTGACCGCAGATAAGACGTGTAAGTCGCAGCTGGAATACTGGCGACGGGTCAAGAGGGGATTAGTCGTAAACAGGCAATCAACTTGAAGCGCTCCGTTGTGTGCCAACTTGAGCAGCAGCGGCCGATCTATCGTGCGCGCCGGCCTTTGACCGTATAGCTTCGCTCAGGTGTGGACGAATTGTTCTAGGGCGTTAGATGGCCAACCGGACTTACTCCTTATATATGACACTCTGACATGCTCGCTTAAAGTCGTCCGGCAAAAATCTAGACAGGGGCACAGCAAGCGTATAAGAAGACCTGTATAATTGGGTTCGCGGCCGGCTTCGCTTGCTTTCAAGAAAGTCTGGTCTAACGCACCTAAGTGTACTTATTTTCCACCTCCAATTCGCGTAATATAATTCATATTTTATAGCTATGTCACTGCGTCGACAACTATCGCGTAGGTCACAGATATCATTTTAGCGTGGCGTTACCCTTGCAGCGATATATACCAACGCTTTCCCCAAACTGCTCATGCGCGGGGTTGGCGACGACGCACGCGCTGTCCACCCGGTATCGGCAATGCTAATGCTATAGAACGGCTAAAACACTATAATGACTTGGCTAGGCTATGCCAAAACACTACTTCGATTCTGCTGGAATACAATAGGACAACGGGTTTGTTGAGAGGGAAACTGCCACCAGCAAAATGTGTACGTAATCTGCGAGTTGATGCAGGGTATACGCGTCTGACATTTTTTTTTTTCTTGTCGGTAGCACCCGTGTGCTACTAATTTTGTGCTACTAAAGCTAATCTAAGACGAAGCCATCGTGTTGGTTCAGTCGCGATTTCGATTCCTGCCGGCAGCCGCGACCTACCACGATAGGGGTTGGACGCAGAGGAACTCGTTTACCCCGCTTTGTGTGCGCATGAAATATTCCCCGCACGGTTCAACTTAATCTGTATCCCTCCACTCCGCCTGCTCTAGCTACAATGTTGATTGGAGCATTATACCCCCTCTATCGTTCATATTATAAAGCTGAGAGATAATTAAAATGTGCACTGTCATTAGCGTTCTGCAAAGTTAGCTAATTTGTGACCCAGTTTGATTGCGTCAACGACAGAGAAATTGGCACGGCGTTGGGATGCAGCATTTTGGCGAGGTTTACCATTCGAATTTTCGTCATTGCTTGGTTCAACTGTGTGTCGACCGTAACGTAAGTGCCACTGCACATCTTGAGAGGGCGTTGGTTTTCGACATAGCCGTGAATAACTCGTTTTAGAGGTAAATGTTTATAATAAAAAGGCGAGGCTGTCTACCACATACCGCAAACGACGTCAAGCGCTAGACTGGCAGTCACTGACCTGGTTACGTAAGCTACTGTCTGTTGATAAACGTTCCAACAACTGCGTTTCGCGTCTGCGCATAAATTTCTGAGGCCGCAACAGGCAATAAACGCTGTAGCGGTTGAGGACGACGTTATGTGCATCACTAAGTTGTTGTTCTTGAGAAGGTGCCGGTGTACACTATGAGAAGCCGCTGCTGTCGCAGTAAATGAGTTCAGAGCCGCTGAAGTAATCGCCGAAGCCCGCTTTTTTTGTTCGTCTGGCTTCTCGTTTTTGTTTCGTCTTGTTTTTGTTCTGATGCTAACTTCATCTTCAGTGAGAATTTATTACTGGCGATGTTGGGATATCCCTCCTCTTCGGTCGCCTTATACTTTCCCGGACCTTTTATCGCTTGTTGAACGACAATAAGTAAGTATATACGCGTCCAGCGATGCTGAGTTCGCTCACGTATTACCACCGGCATCGTCGAACAAACGATGCGAGACTCGATTAACTCGGGAAACCCTGCGTGAATTCCGAAACGTCGCGCCTTCTGGGCATGGCAGTCACGGACACGAGACGGTATGCAGATCACGTGTGCAGTAGCCGCGCTACTTGTCTTTGTCCGTCGACGTGGTCTTATCAGACTGAAGCAGACTGACCGCCGTGCGGCCATAGCAGCGTACTCGTGATTAGCTAGCGCGTATAGCATAAGTATCAGAGGCGTTCGTGTCGGGGTCAGTGGCAAGTCCTGAGTGTGTACGCCGTTAAAAAAATTATCGAACGTGGTTGACCGGTCCAGGCGCCCTTCACGGTAAAGGGGCCCTGGAAGGCATAATGAATTCGCTCTCCGCTCTTCTACTGCTCAGTACAGGAGTTGGTCGCACTCTTGTGCCAGTGGTCGTGTTATAGTGCGAATATGTAACTGACCTGCTGGACGAACACCTTTTGGCGGCACTGGTGACGTCATTCCGCAGATGAGTCTACCAGAAGCATATTATACGCTTTCCTGCTTGACGGAATCTAACGTCACACCCCTGAGACGAAAGCCGCCATTTGTTGCAAATATAGGAACAGCATACATTTTTTTCTTATTTGCTATAAGGCCTACAGAGTCTTTAGAGTGTACACGTATAGCCGCACACTTTTTGTCTACTAAAGTCTATAGACTCTCTACTAACAACCTGTCTGAAAATCCATCAACTTACACGTCGAGGCTTGCCCCGTCGTGCTAGAGCACTGCTATACAAGTTAAGGGTTGAGTCTGTGTTGGTGCGCGAACGCCTATACCGACAAGGACGTGTGGACAGCCCGTCGTGTACGTTTTGTGGCTCCTGTGAGACACTTGAACATCTAGTTTTAGAGTGTCCCGCATTCATTGCGCAGCGCGCATTACTAATTAAGGAGTATAGACTTATGGGGCTGCAATGTGCGACCCTTGAGGATTGCCTTTTTTCAAGGGGGAGCGCTGCAAGACGTGACCAGGCCCATCGAGCCCTGCTAAGTTTTCTGAAGGACACTGACTTGGCCTCCCGTTTATAGACATTATTTGTGTTTTTGTTTTGTTCTGTCTGTGTCTCCGTCATTTCTTTCTTTCCTCTTTTCTTTCCTCCTATTTAATTTACTCTATTCCCTCTTCCTATAGGAGTAGGCAGGCGTTGTGCCCCTCTCGGTGGCAGTTGTCAGCTTGCTCCCTCCTTAATCTCTTTGTGTCCTTGTGTGTATATGTGTACAAATCAAATAATAATAATAATAATACACGAAACAAAGAAAATAGATTTGCCACCGACGCTTGTATGTAGACAATCCGCACATTGTCGGCGGCCAAACTGCAGCACATATTTTGTTTTTATTTTAAAGCAAGTTATAAAGGCTGTTCTGGTGGCATTCTGCAGGAGAAATGTTCAGCACAACTGATACACTGTGGCGCATCTGAACCACGAAAGAAAAAAATTCTAAGCAGAGATGGCAACGACAACAGTCTATTCGCCTCGAAAACGGTTTCGGCATCCACCCGATTTCCCGCTTAGAACTAAACACTTGTAATCATTTTGGTATGTTAACAACCAAAAGAGAATTACTATCACTGCACTGATATATGACGACGGGCATCCCTGTATGCTTATACTGCGGTGCTCGATATCCTTTAATTGGCGCAATGCTGCGGTAGTGGAGAAGTGGAGCGACAGGAACGGGGCCGCAGTCGATTGGAATGTGTCCTTATTCCGTCGCTGCGTCGATAAAGGGAGCAAAATCCCGACGCACGTTGCTTGCAATGCAAGGACGTCTCACGTCACTGTCATCGTATATATGCCGCGGACCTAGTAAAACCAAGAGTACCCAGACATGAGCATTCCATGCTCATGTCTGTACTTAATGTCTGAGCATTCCATGCTTATCCTGTACTTCTAACATATTATCATTTAGAAGTACTGGAATACCAGTGGCCCCATCTTGTGTGGGTATACTGGCAATTGCGTACTGTGTGGTGGTAATCCAGCACGCAGTTATTGCAACGACCGATCATATTTACTTAGCTGCTGCCGTGAAGCGTCGACAGCGACATAATCATTAACATGTAGTGCCTCTTATTACTTTCCTGCGACGAGGGCACTAGTGCAGCACAGAAATATTTTTAATACGTTGTAGTTAAAAATATTTTCAGCTACGCTACCGGCGCAGCTGGTAATATGCTGCCGCCACCCGCCTCTGATTTTTCTGGTATTCCATAAACGATAACACGTATTCGCGCGAGCTCTTAGCTTGTCCGTGAACGTATTAACCTACACCGAATACCGATTTACCGGAGACGTGAGCTGTAGCAGTAATGCTGGTATCGACATCATGTGACGCTTTGTTCAACTACAGCGCAGTACACGTGTGTTCGTGTTACGTGGGTGTTCCTGTAGAAGACAAAACAAAAAGGCCGTGTGCTAACGATTACGTCGAAGCCAAAGCTTTGCACCAGCAGCTAAGTAGAAGAATATACGTACTTGGTCACTGGAAGAATAGCTCTGGGTTTGGTTAAGCTCTGCGCCACTATAGGCGGCGCCACCAATCCGGCCACTCACGTTTACGTCACCGGTCTTCCGCAAAGGGCAATACGTTTGCGGAGAAGCTACAACTACCCACTGTCCACGTAACGCAAGTTCTCCATAGTGGTACAAGAGCCGCAGCAGGAAACGGTAGTCTCACGTTAACAGAACTGGCACCCTTTGTTACTCCTTGCCCCTCCCTACCATATGAAAAGTTTATTTTCGGAAAACGGCAGATGGCAACTTTTCTAAACTCCATTTCAGGTGCTTGGCTTATCACAACGCCCGACAAACACTTACATCACATTCTTCCTCTGTGTTTCAATACTTGCCCACACCGAATTATAGAACACGCCTTAATTCAGTGTCGGCAAGTATTCGAAATACAGAGAACGAAAATGATGGACGTTTTTGTCGGGCGTTGTGGCAAACCAAACACTTGAAATAAGAGTTTGGAAAAGTTGTCTTATAAGTGCCGTAGCGCTCGAACAAGCCGATGATTATGTTGCTTTCTGCTGGTGCCCATTGTGAGAAACTGTTCGAGAGGCCCCCTATCTTCGCGTGTTTGCGCCGTGCATCGCCGTATTCGAGACAATGGCCCTCGGTAAACAGACCGTGCATTTTTGGCCGTGTCGTTGTATGCCGTGACAGCATATGAGAGGTATAATTTCAGACGGCCATATGCGTTCCTCTTGGCGGCGGGAAAGTTGCAACTCTCGGTTCTGGGCTGAAGATATGTAGCACGAGGTCACGGGTTCGATTCCTGGCAGAGCTGCGCGCAGTTTCGCGGAGGCATAACGGACAAATTGTAGAACTTGCGCATGGGCGCAGGTTTCATCGCGTGACTAAAGAAACTACGGCTGTGGAAGTTAACCCAATGTCATTCCTTCACAGCCATTTACACTTAGGAAAATTATATTTGGGACTGGCCGTATGCCTCCGCTGATGATGAAAACGAAATATAGTGCCCTGGGATAAACACTAGGTTCGAGAGTTTTCGGGATGTTTTGCGATCTACTGCTATATAGAAGTTCACGTAAGTCTAGTGTTAACTGAGACTGTTGCCGAATCTCGGCACTGTACGGTTTTTTTTTTTTTTTCTTGCGCGCGCGCGCGCGTGTGTGTATGTGTATGTCTTTGAAATCACCACTCATTTGTTCGTTTTTTTTAATTGCTTCTGCACTGCGCTCCTACTTTTCACTGCCCCGCGCAGTGACATTTGCCACAATCTCACGCATACATAGTGCAAGCAATGCTGTAATGCAAGCAATACGTAGTACGTATCCGTTCTCGTCCTTGCGTATTTTTTTGTTTTTGTTTCTTTTTGTTATCGTGATATCCATCGTGCTTATGTCTTATTAGGGCTAGCTGCGCACATAAAATGATATGCACACGAACATGTAAGCCCACACACCATCGACGCCGTTGGTATTTGTGTTTGTTACAAGTTCGTGTGTTTGAAGCTATCTTTGTGCGCTACACTACATGTTCTATATAGCCCGCCCACCGACTCAAGTTGAGTATGTCTGTCTTCCGTGCACCAGCCACGCTTCCGATCAAGCTTATATTGATATCCGTCTGGTAGCGCTGTTTTTACAGCGAATCTGTCTTTGCCAATCCTCCTGGACTTTTTTTACCGTGACTCGACGCTGCTGTCTTGCAGAATATCACATACGCAGGACGCCATTACCATCTTTACTACACTCACGGTGTCCTGGCTGCTGGCCTTGTTTTCTTGTACGGAATTGCTCAAAAACAAATGATATCCGCATTGCAACAAATATGTCATCAAGAGCACAACTCACTTAATAAAGCGAACCTTTATGTCCCTGCTTTGTTAGGGTTTGGGGTTTGACGCATCTGCTTTATCGGTCTTTCGCCGAGTGAGTGCAGTTCAATCTTGTACTGTCTCTAGTATTGGCCCGCTCTAGTCGGCGCGCCGACTCTGGCTACAGTGTCATAGCAAAGGGGGCCGATCTCGGAAACAGTATAATGCGCGGTCACATGGGTCACGTGGTGGGGACCTCCGCGCCTTGTCGTGTTCACTGGCAGGCAGGTAGTCCCTATGATGCAAAACGCTGCGCAGATTATAATTAGTTGCATGTCATTTATTTACACGCTTCACGAAAGCTTCGCTTCTCAGAGTCCAATTTGTGGCTTGCTGGATCTGCATACTTTTCTTTCAATCCGATCGCCAACTAACTGCGTCTCAGTCAGTCCTCACTAATGTCCATTCTGAATTATTCTTAGCCTTCGACGCACGTATGCTCTATTCATTGAAGAAGACAAAAAGCACGAGCTCCAGTGAACCGTCTCGCCTGCAGTTACCATTTCTGAAGCACCGCCAGCAAAACCGCGTGACGTCACGCAGATGTTTCCAAGAAAACCGGCACCACGATGACGCGCTGGCACGTGTGACCGTATGCATCACACGTTTGTCTCCTCTGCTGTCGCATTTTCCTCGACACTGTGTGCTCTCTTTCATTACTGTTTTTCTTCTGGTGTAATTTACGGCTCAAAGAGAGCAATGTAAGCAAAAACAGAAAACGAAACCAGCGGGCTGCGCAGCTGGAATTCTTCGGCGTCCTTGCGCCAAGGTCCCTGCTCTCGAAACAAGGTTAGCCTTAATGGCGTCGTCGATCCGCACGCGACCGCGGCATTGCGTCTGTTTGCTGGTCTGTAACGACGCCGTGGGCGTCCGGCTATTCCCAGTGAAATGCGCATTCGGACGAGGTACGTCGGGACATTCCAGGAATTCTGTCGCACGGTACGTCCTGCTTTAGTGCCTCGCACAGCGTTTCGCTCGACCAATTGAGCCGTGGAATACTTGCGGAAAGCTGGGAATCTTGGGCGTTGGCAGTGGGGAAGGCACTTGTACAGTCAACATCAATATGAAAGGCAAGAGTCTTTAAAAAAGACAAAACGAAAAGAAAAAAGTCGTGTTGTATGCGTTCAGATCCACGAACTTGATACATAACAATAAGTATTGCTGTTGAACTTTTAGTGTCATTCAACACGTTATGGAGGGCATGTGTGTTTAGCCCCTACGGGCGTTTGAAAAAAAATTACGTGCACCCTTTCACATTGATGAAGACCGTACGTAATTGTCAAATACTTCGAAGCGACTACGATCGTGTATGGAACCCTTGTTGCTCCAAAGGCCCCATATAGGTAGACTGAGAGAGTTCTTGAGGCACCTCATTTCCCTATAGCGCAAGGCGTGTCGTATAGCAGCTGTGTATGCGCAGTACCCTACCGCAAAACTTGTCGCTCGTGGACTGGCTCTGAAATGTCTGACAAACATTGTCACGACGGTGGCTAAGAGCTTATGGCGTTCTGCTGCTGCTCGAGCACAAGGTCGCAGGATTCGATTCCCGGTCGCAGCGGCTGAATTCAGATGAACACTGAATCCAAAGGCGCTCGTGTACCGGACGCAGTAGGTAAATACGTTAAAGACCGCCAAATGGTTAAAATGAACATGCAATTCCCACCACAACGGCTCTCGTAACCCGTTTATTACTTTGGAGCTTTAAACGAGATCGATCGAAGACAGTTTGAAAAAAAAAAAAATCCGAGTAAACCTAAGCACGTGAATGCGAAAGCATTAATGTCGAATTGAACGCCGCTGAGTGGTCCTTCGAGTTTTGGGCTGCGAGTAATGTACCATAGCGGTACGGGCTGCCCGAGCCAGCAAGCAGCAGCGGCCACCAAAGGCCGGCAAGCGCGCTCAGCAGCTAAGCACAGTGGGGGTGAGAGAGGAGAGAGATACGGACCGCGTGCCGGCTTCCGAGAGCGAAAGTGACGTGGTGTCGCGGCGATGTCCTCTCCGCTGACGCAATACCTGGCGCGCTATCGTGGCAGCAGGTGTTCCGATTCGCCCTCTCTGCTTCGTCGAGGCGGCCTCGGGAATGTGACAGGGCGTCGCAGCCACTGGGAATTTAGGTGCCTTTTCACTGCTACAGACGCCGCCGGCTTTTTCACTCGATGGTCCATTTGATGCTTTCGCATCATAAAAATAACAAGCAAGGCAGCTACTTACACCGGCTACACATGTTGCGGTCACATGTATTCACTGCGCAAGGCAGTGACATATTATGGCGGCTTTCATAAACCTGCGTGGGACGCACTGGCTGGTGGTTTCCTTTATACAGCGATGTCTGTTACGGTCCTTTTGATCATCACTAAACCGTGACGTGAGATATAAAAAATGAGAGCATGGAAGCTCAAGTACGAGTAACTGGTTCGCGTTTGTGTTGATGCTGATCGCACGTAGTACACGCAGTCATCTTGTCAATGTGTGGGTCACGGCTACATTTGGTACCATTTATTTATTTATTTATTTATTATTTATTTATTTATTTATTTATTTATTTATTATTTATTTATTTATTTATTTATTTATTCGTCTTTTCTGTCAATACAGGAGTCTGAAAGCACAGAACCGAAGTTAGCTAAAGGCTTTACTAGCCTGACGCAGGCTTCTTTTCCGCACACAGTTCGAGATACTGCACACTAGCCTACTGCTTTTAATGAAAGCGCACTCGCGAATTGCAGTAAGACACCATGGCAACGGTAATGTTAATATTGACAGATGACCAGTAAAGACCACAAAACATTGCGCAGTACTCAAGTCCCACGCTCGCAAGAACGAAGTGTAAAGAATTTATAGCGGAAAACACGCGGAAAGCTAACAGCTCAGCTTAAATGACTACTTCGGTGCGCTGGGACGCGAAACAGGCTTAGCCACTAGATAGCCTTTATGCGCACGCCCTTGCCGTGAAGGCACGCGGGAAATTGGTTGGAAGTACGCTTCATGCGGTTGCGTTCCCCGCAGCGTACTGAACGTGAGAGAATATTTATATTTATTGATTGCAACTGAACAAATGGTAAATAAACTAACCGTTCCCGTTGGGACGAGTTAATAGACCCGTCGTGTAATCCGTGAATGAAGAGTAGGAGACCGCGTCTTATACCCGTGGTACATATTTCGCTGATCCAAGGTTGCGATTGCCGTATTCGCGCCGTCGTACGCCTGAAGCAGCTACTTCTGTACTGAAAGCTGCATTATTCGTTCAGCCTGCAGTGCGTTCATCAGTCGCTGTGAAAACAGGGGCCATTCCTTACGAACGTGAGCTGTTTACTAATGTGAAACTTTACAAACGTAAGAACATGTACCGGAGTTGGGCGAACGCAGTGATATCATTGTACCATCTCACAAAAAGTTCCTCTTGCGTCGTGTTGTTGTACAAACTACGGGTTATTTGATTGAGTGTCGTGTGTGCTTCGACTGCGATGTGTGTGTGCTCATAGAGTATGTGTCGCGTCACTGTTTATCCGTTTTTCATTCGGAATAACATGTCACACTTGTTAGAGTAGCCTCCCCAGCTTTCAAAATCGTCTTTCTTCTTTTTTCTGTCATTTATTCATTCTTTTGGACGATAGAATTGCCCGTGGGTCAGGGGAAAATGAGGTTTGTGGCCTCCTGACTGGGCTCTTAATTAAAAGTCCTAATTAGTTTCTGGCCTCCTAATTAAAAGCTTCGTATTTCTCAATAGGACGTTACTTTGTTCCCTCACTGTGGCTTAATACCCCCCCCCCCCCTTCCCGTACCCTTTCTCTTAGCCTTGATATATCGCCTTTTCTCCCTCCGAAAGCGCTCACTCCAGCTGGTCAGGCAATAGCCAAAGCACACTCTCTGCATTCCACTCGCAGTCGATTCTCGCCAGATTGTTTAGACATTCGTTTCCGCCGAAACAACACTTTGCTTTTATTTATTATTTTTTTCGCTGACAGTTCTTCCTTTTGCCTTTGTCGTTTCAGACTTGCTGCCCAGCTGGCATCAGCGCGTTCGAGAGCCACACTCGGGGCCCGAGCTGCGGAGGAAGGGTTCAGCCGGCAAGCCATGGGCCCGAGTCCGTTCCTGGAAGGAGACGCCGGAGGGCGACAGCTGTGGCGGCAGCCGTGAGGTCGTCCGTCGCCCGAGGCACCGCCGCTGAACAAGGCGAAGCCTTCTTCAGCGTTTAAAGGCGCCCGGCCTCGTTCCACTGCCACCATCTGCGGGCCTTATTCCCACAGAGGGCTCCTACTTTTCTTTTCCCGTTCGCCCGAGGCGCTCCTCCAAAGACACAACGAGATGCGTTTCTTCAAGCGACGCTCTCCGGAACCTCCCGAACTGGTGCGCCTGTGTCGGCTGCCTCCGGAAGAAGTTGGCGCTCTCCACCAACACTACCACCGCGGGGGAGGGGAAGGAGGGCAGCCGGCGGCGTTCGCGATGCCAGCGCCGCTTGTCCACCGCGCGGCGGTTTCGAGAAGCGCCAGTCCGACGGCGACTCTCGTGCGGCTTCGGCAACAGCGGCGAGAGTGCTGCTGCGGCTCGGCCAAAGAGGCGATGGCGCTCAGTTCGGAAACGCGCGGTGCCGGCGGTCCCGTGGATGTTGTTTCGCCGGCGTCGTCGACGGTGCCTCGGTGCTGCTTCGTCGAGGCGACCGGCGCGGCCAGGACTGCGACGCCGCCCGGATCGGCAAAGCTGAAGAGGGGTGAGTGTGTGTCCCGCAGCCAACTGCTGAATTCCGGTGCGACCTGTTCGTGCGTGTATGTGTGTGTGTGTGTTTATATAAGTGCGACTTTTGGACGGTGATTCCCCCCAGCTGCGCGCGCGTTCTCTTGGTGGGACGTCCCGTATACGGAGTATGCGGGCTGAATGAAGACAGCAGAAGACGCAGTGTGCTTCGAACGCAAAAATATCAGCACGTTTTCTAGAGCCGTGACGCGTTCCTGGCCAGAGCGATCTCATTTCGGGACGTCCCGTACGGGGAAAAAGCGCGCGCGCGCGCTCTCCGTTGACAATACATTCGCGGTTTTTGTGTGTGAGCCCCCGCTCTTGGACCGTTTGGACCGCGCGATGTTTCCTCCTCTCTTGGCTTTGTGAACCGTATTTTCGAAAAAGTTTTGGCGCTCTGTGCGAGGCCTGAAGGCGCGAATGTCGCAGCGCGAAGGAGACACGAATAAAGTGTTCGGTGATTTTAGCTGAGGACCAAGCTCCGGACTCCTTGAAGATTTTCACTTTACAGAGCTAACGGTGCTGCCATGATAGATCATGCCAGAGCCCGGCAATAAAGAGCAACTCATTAGAACGGAGCTGTGTAACGCTATTGGTTAGTTACCGCGTCTGGTATAGTACTACCACTTCAGTCACTTCCTTCAACTGAATGACCAGATATCTCGCGGTCGTATCAGCTGGTCGTATCACAAAGAGTCAGTGGAGGCTCAACTCCAAACGACTGATCAGCAATCGGCTAGCGCGACCTGCTTGCGTAAATCGCCGATATTTACTCGGAGCACTCGAAAGGAAAGCTGAGCTGGCCGTGTGTAACGGGGCTTATGTGGCAGCGCGGACGTGGTAAAGAGAGAAAACTTCCTGCAGTCACTCGAGACCGTTATCACTGCAGTCGTCGTGGCCCGAGTGCACTGCAAACTCTGTTCAAGAGCCCGGCATTCGGGATGTGCGCCGATGATTCAGAGGAAACGGAAACCCGCTGTTTAAACACAGCGCACACGTGAAGCCACTCATGCACGCCAGTTTGTCTTCCGCGCGCAGCCCACGCTGTCGTCGTAAGGAACGCGCGTACGCGGATATCAGTTCAGCTTACGTTCGAAGACGCAACGTACAATGGATTTGGAAGAAGCAGCTGCGGACCGGGCCGTGACTGGAGTCGTGAGGAAATAATGCGACGTGCTCGAATCGGGGCATCGCGCCGGACTGTCGCTGTCGCGCGGTATACCAGCAAGCAGCAGGTAGGTGCGCTCAGTTGTGCCCACACAGCTACCGAGGCGACACGCTTTCAGGCGCGCAGAAAGCTGCTAGAGTACGCGCTGGGGTTAACAGAAGGAAAGTTTCGCGTTGAAAATAGTTTCATCTAGCTGCGCATTCAGGCTCCAGGTTCGACAGTCTGCGATCCCCAGCAGGGACTATGCCAAAATTTACCGTCCAGCGGCGGATTGCTTGATTTTACTAACCAATGTGACGTGCAAGCATAGAAGGCTGCTTACTGTATCTAAAATGCGATGACTCTACTCGTTCTTTCTGTCCCGGAGCCAGTTTATCGCGTTGCATGAGACGGGCGTGACGTCCGACTCGCGCGAGATACCTGTGCACAAAAGCGTCTCTAGGAGGAATTGTTGAACCTAGCAAGTTTCACGAACGCTTTACGCCCGTAGTCAATCCGTAGGTTGGTTAACTGGCGGTCATGCTGATCAAGAGGCTGTTGGCACCGAAAAGCGTGCGGCTCTCACCTACCCTTCCGAACTGCTATCCCCTCGAAGCGTTGGTTTCAACGGCAAAGAACAGGGGGGTCCTGTTTTTCTTTTCTTTTTTTTTTTGTCTCATTTCAGTTTCCCCTTTCAATTTGTTCCCCGCCGTTCATTGTGAAGGTGAAGGCGCCGTTTCCATTGTTGTCACGCGAAGCTTTCAAAACGGGCGCGTTGGGGGAACCATAGGGGATATATCCCCGCCGGCAGGGGTGATGGGTACTTTTTCGGTTGTGTTCTTCCAAGACCTGCATGCAGGCAGGCAGGCGGGCTATCGGCTTTTCACTCTCGGCGTCCCATTGCATACGCGTAGTCACGTTAGGACGTGCCTCGTCGTCCCAGTCTTCTTTACGCGTCTCTCTGCGCAGCAGAAATGGACAAAAAGTGCGATAGCCGGCGGCACTGTTCGATGCTGGACAGGGTGCTGGTAGGGGCGCTGAACAGCCTTTTTGTTGGCTCAGGCTAGTCGTTTAGTTTCCATAATCGAAATCAGCGCTTAAGACACGGACGAGTTAGCAGACGACACATGCGCCGATGTGGACGGCTGAGACGTTGTATGTACTCCGTGCTTTTGTCGATTACATTGGAATCCGGATATATCGAACCCACATATAACGAATAATTGTGTATAACGAACAGCAGCAAAATCCCCTTGAATTTTTTTCACAACATTTTTTTTATATATTGAATTCTAATTGTGGCATTTGTAAACTGCGTCAATGTTTGAAATTGCTGCTGCTTTGTCGCTGTGTCGCGTCGCCGTTAGCTCTCTTTGCCTCTGCATCTTTGCTCTAGAAGCGCGTGTTCGGCCCCAGTGAGAAGCAACTAGCCGCCAGCTTGTTGCCGCCCCAGCTTCTCTCGGTGCCCGCTCGCGAGCGGGGACGACGACGCAGCGACGTTTCGGCATCTGCGACATGTCTCGCTGTGGCCGGGGGGCGAATGTTTCCGACCTGCTTAACGACTGCCGCCTTCGGAGAGAGCGAGAGGCGCAACTGCGGGCTCTCTCGTCTCTCTGTACTCTGCCGCTCTCTGGCTCGTATAGGTCTCCTTTTCTTTTCTCTCTGTTTTGCTGCTTTGCCACATTCGCGCGAGAAAGGGAGATGGCGAACGGCAAAGGAGGAGAGTCTTCTTCCTTGGCCGTGGGTGCACGCATTGCTTCTTCTTTTTCTTCTTCTCTACTCCAGGGCCCCGCACGACTGAATGACTAATACCCTCTGGCTTGGCTGGCTCACGGGGCGCAAGCAATAAGAAACGAGCATGTGAGGGCCCGCTGGAGGCAGCGCTGGCTCTTCCGAAACATGGGTTTGCGCTCCCCTTTCCCTGACCAGCCAGCTGGTTTGGGGCGAACTTGGAGAGGAGGACGGGGGGTTGCTACGAGCCTTCTCGCGGACTCTTTTTTTTTTATCTTTCGTTGCACTTTCTTCATCTTCTCCTTCTTCTACCATAACCAACACACCGTGTGTTTGGAAGGTCCCGTGTGCATGCCCCCTTTTTCTTTTTTTTTTTTTTCTTTTTGCCCGGTTTCATCTTGTACAAGCGGTGCAGTCCATGCCGCGTTGAAGATTGGGGCGAAAAAGCAAAGTCTTGTCGCTTTCTTCGTGTCGTTAGAAAACGAACGAGGTGCAGCCACGACGCGAATGCTATCGCGCGTGCTCCCTGCATATACACACCCTGTGGCCATTCGGGACAGCCTCGCTTGCACTTTCTTTCTCTGGACCAGATAGGGCGGAAATTAATGCCTCCTCCGAACGCGAGAGAGAGAGAGCGCTGAGTGTTGTTGTTTTTCTCGAAGGTCTTCTATCGCGGTTAACATGTCGCCTTTAATGTACCCTGCCGCGCGGGTCCCTGTTAGTTTTCGCATCTCCACTTGATTTGGTTAAGCGGTGGGAGTGTCCTTCGCGAAATTGTTTCTCTGAGCTGCGGTGCAACAACTCTCCGGAACGAGGGCCCGGTGCACGCGAAAGAAAAGCGTGTATAGCGCGCCTCGGGTTAGTCGGGGGGTCATCTTGCGTAGATGGGTTTTTGGCCATACTCCCGGTAAGATAGTACGCCGCAAAGTCTGCAACGTCGTTCTGCGTCGGTCGTGCAATCTCCTGCAGCCTGCGGAGCCTCGCGGCGTCTATACTTTCCCATCGGCAGCGCCCACTGAGTTGTTCCAGCAGCACTGAGATTCGTCCTGGTGTGTGAATCATCGACGTAACAACGCCTGCTAGTAACGACTAATGCGATAAAGACATCTCCGCCGGATGCTTTAAGGAGCATTCAGTTCAGACATTCGGCAACGGTTTTCCTGTGTTTCGCTTCCTATCATACTGCGATGATGTGAAACATTTTCCCCGACATTGCGTCACGCTTCAGATCATGCGTCCAGCAAATGTCCAGCTTGCGAGATTGCAGCTACTATATAGTTATAGGAGCCGCGCTTTCTTCATATGCATTCACGTGTATATCACTGCCCTCAAAGTTGCAACGACTTATCCAAACACCCTGGCAAATATTGAGACGGTTTCATTCTCGCTTTCCCATGTGCTGCTCACAAGTATGCTGTCGTTCGAAGAAGCAAAAAAAAAAAAAAAGTACGTTGATTTCGGCTCATTGCGGCAAACCAAGTTGCCGACACACGTGTAGATTGTCTTTAATACGACTCTTTGGATTGCAAGTTGTCTGGAGCACAGAGTCCTACGAAAGCCCAGTAGCTCCCGACATATTCCGAGGAATACTGAAACTCGCGGGAAAACAGGTGATGCAAGTTACTCTCCAGCAGTAAGATGAATTCCGGTCGCGATAGTAACCGCAGTGCTCCTAATACCTCGCTCAGAATTTCAAGGTATGCGCGTAGGACGCTCCAGATACCGCGCTGCGGATTACGGGGAATTTCCCCCGCTCGCATTGCCAGCCAATTTCAGATTTCCGCGCGCACTATCGCAGTTGGCCGCTTTAGGCGTAATGGTCTCTAGAATGTTTTTTTTTCTTGGTTTTCTTTTCTGAGATTAAAATCGGGGGCTCGACCGTATATGGAGCTCCACTTCCACCAGCGCACGTCTTTTATGCATATGCGTATGTACAATACGAGCGTATGCGTATGAGTACTACACGCGCAAGGCGAATTGCCCACCATTATACGAGCACGACATTCCGGGCTGGCCCCGACGCCGAAGACAACCTTCTTAATACGAGCGACCGAGAAAAACAGGACGACGAGGGCTTATCGTAACGTGCTCGAATGCTGCGACACGCCTGACTCAGAGGCTTGCGACGCTCACTGCACACACACACACCTCTGCGACCGGCGGAAACCGGGGTTGCTTTCATTCGGCTTTGCGCAAGAAGACGAAGAAGTCAATGAAACAAAAGAAAAAAGAAGCAATCCGCCACACAACTGGCGCAAGAATACACGCGGCCGCCTTTTAATAAAAAGCGGCGGGAAATGTGGGGTCCCGCTTTACGTCTTAGCCTGTCAAATGATGTCACCGACGGTCGCGCGGTGTCTCTTCTTCCACGCTTTTCGTTTTTCTTTTCTTTCTTTGACGGCACGACGTCGGTGTTTCGTCTTCGTCGTCTTCTTCATTCATCGTTAATTCTCTCGGCATTTGTCGACCCCGCGCCACGCGTCGTTCTGTGGCCTCGGCCACGTAGAGTCGTATAGACGTTTGTTTGTGTGGCCCGTTTTTTCAATTTTTTTCTTGGCCGACCGAGAAGGTGTTTTGCGTTCGGCGACGGCTGCAGTTTTCCAGCGCTCGCGTGCAGCTGCTGGTGGAAGTGGCGCGTGCCGTATTCCAGCATGGCGGTGCCAGTGCTGGGCTTTTACGGAGCACGAGCGGGCGGGCAGAGGTGGCCTCGAGTTTGTGCTTTTTGTGCCGTGACGGGGCAATTTGCAGAGCCGGTGTCACTTCTCTTGCGGGCGTTATTTATGTTTGTGTTTCCTGCGCTGAACGTTTTTTTTTTTAAAAATAAACTAGCGAGAAAGATGCAGTATAAAGACAGAGAAAGAATGCCTAATGGAAAAGGACATTTTCGCCTATCCGTCATTTAGCGAGGTTGGTATGGTTTTCATTTTTTTTTTCAATCGCTCGGTGCATTTCTGCCCTCCCCCTGCGCAATTCCAGTGCTTCGGGTCCGGTATGTTGTTCTCTATGCCGGTCCGTTTGAGAGACCTTTCAGCGCGCCGGGTCGTTTACGAGGTTTATAAAAGTAGGCCGACGAGTTACGCGTGGCCCCGTCGGCGGGTTTGTCGGTTTTTCAGCGGAAAAGTCTTTAGCGCCGGTTTTCGCACCTGCGCTCAACGCCCCCCCCCCCCCCCCCCCCCCCTACCTGGCGATGCTTAGAGTTATCGGAGAGCGGCTCATTGTTAGCGTGCTTTGCACAACCTGGCCCCGTTTTATTGTACAAATATTTCCTTTTTTTTTCTAGCCTATACGAAAAAAAAAAACGGAACTCGGTTACATCGCTGTTGTACAGACCTGTTGGCAAGCGGGCAGCAACACGGCCAGTAGAGACTGCTGTGGGCACGCATGCGCGTGTGTGTGCGTGACGGCACTGCAGGCGAAGGTTCGGTGGTGCCTTTAAAGGCATCATCATCATACTTTCAAAGTAGCAAAAGTCATCAGAATAGAAAATCATACTTGTTCAAACCGAACATTCGATTTATGTCCCCGTCCTCGTGTACATAGTTAGCCTGCTACCGCAGCTTGAGCGACATCTGAAGGTATTCCTTCGAATGCCCTTTCTTCTTTTTTTCTTTTTTTTTTACCCTCAATGAATTCATTCATTCCTAAAATGCACCAACAGTCGTGTCTTGGCATGGTCGACCTAAGGACAATGGTCGCAATCGAACGGGCCTCTTGCCATCCATGGGGGGGGGGGGGGGGGGTTCTTCAAACGTGCAGTGATCTGTATACGTTTAAGGTCTGTCTGCCTGCGGAGCACGAATTTCGCATACCTCTTTGGGAGAATTTGCACCGCACTTGTTTTCCTTTCGCTTTTTTTTTCTATGCGAATGCTTTATGTATCGCCCCGACTCCTGCAAATGCGGGTCGCCTTCCACTCCGCTTTCTGGCCAGAGCTGTATACCCCGCCACACTTCTCATCTCCTGGCCCGGTTCAGTGTCCGCGGCGAGGCGCATCGGGCGTGGTTGAAGTAATATTTTAGTGTCGCACCACGGGAATCAGCCGCACCCTTTCGTGTGTGTGTGTGTGTATATCTCCTGGGACTGCTTTCATTCGTGAACTTTCCCATGGTCTGATCGCTGAGTGTGGCATTTTGTTGAGCGACTCGGGTGTCACGTAAATGACGTGCTTTCCGCGGTGTTTCGATTTGTTTATGCCAGAACTTTCTTTATTTACCACTAATTCCACTAAAGAAAGAGTGATGCATGCCTTAAGTCGCATGCTTTCTCAAATATGAGGCGCAACTTTCCGTAAACGATGTGCTAACTTAAGGCCGGTTGGCATACATACTTTTTTTCGTAGAAACAGCACTTTTGAACACGATAAGGAGATACGACAGACGTGGGTGGTCACTAGCAATTGTAACGTTTATTCGCAGTGAAAGGCTACGCATAACGCGCTAATCACGAAGTGCATGAGAGCAGGAAACGCTTACGAATCGCATTCAAAACATAAGCCCTTCTTGAGTTGTCATTACTTGAATGTGATTTTGTTGTATTTCGCTCCGTATTTTTGCCCAAGAATTTGTTTTTATATTGCCACCAGCAGTACTGGGCACAGTGCTAAGAGGCAGGCACAGACAAGAAGAAAGAAGTGCGCGTGCTTCTCCGCCCGCTCGATAGCCAGCCCCCAGCGCCGTGCTTTTCAGGAGCCGCTACCCTCAATAAACGTCGCGTCGCCCGTTCTCTCACAAGGCACGTGACAAAGTGGTGGAGGTGCTGGGTATTCCTCACCCATGTCGCAGACCCCTTCTGGCAGTGGAACCACTACCCCCGTGCCAATCGATACGCCGGTCCACCGGGCCAGCCGCAGGATCCGGGGACTGCCTCCTGAAGACCCCGCAGCGCTTCAGACCATCTCAACCAGTATGGAAGGCGCCGCAGTGACGAACCGGTACACGCTTCAAAATCCGCGGGTTCCAAAGTCATTCCATGGCAAGGCCTTCGAAGACGTCGAAGACTGGATGGCCGACTTCGAGCGCGTGGCCGAATACATTGAATGTGATTTTTAACGGGTCCCGCTTTCGCGCACTTGGGAGACGGCGGCATATATATATATATATATATGTAGCCTTTCGCTACGAATAAGCAATGTGGTTGCTTTAGCCAGCGTTCCTACGCGTCTGTCGTTGTTCCGTTCAAAAGCGCTTTTGCCTCACCCAAAGTTTACGCAACTCTGTATCACTACTGCCGCCGCAAAGGCTGTTTCGCGCGCTTCTACCGCTCGCCCAACCCACTCGCTCGAGTCATATATGCTCGCTGTAGCGTCAAGGTTGCTAGCTCAACCTTCAGCTCATTAAGGATCCCTTAGTGTTTCGATTTTGCTGTCCGTAGAACGGACGTGGCATGACACCATAACAGGCCTGAGCAAGCTCGCGATACCACCATAAGGCGGCTGTACTAACTCGACCTCTTCGCGCAACTGCACCTGTTGCCTCATACTCGCCGATGTGAAGAAACACCACTGTGTCCCTTGGGCCTGGTCGTTGCGTTCACCGGTGCTTTTGTCCCTTGAATGGAATGGCCGACAGCGCTGATTGCAACGCCTGCGGGGCGAAGAAATGACAAAACGCCTTTCGTCTGATTGGTCTTTCTTTGAAGATGAAATGTTTACCCTATACGTATTGTCATTAACCAGACTTTGTCTGTTATAAGAGTGAAGTGTTAGGACCATGACCCCCGATATGGCAGCTTCGGAAAGCCACAAACGCATGCTGCTGCAGTGTTGGAAACAAGTCGCATTGAGCGACCGTATATTCATGTAGCTTCGTTTAGATGAACTCGACGCAAACGGGTCGACTCGGTAGTCGAGCTGACCCAGACTGACCAGACCCCGTTTAAAGCATCTCCCCAAGCGAGTTAAGCGTGTAAATACGTACAACTTATTCCAAGAAGGCTAACAGATCTCGCCTCGACGTCGGCTTGGTCCGACCTGCTAGCGCTTGCATGAACCCAACTACCCAATTTCAGCCCAACAGGCAGACTCGACCCGACTTCATCGGGTTCACGTGAACATATCTTACGAGACAGCGCTGAGCATCCGACTATGTCTGCCGGTCCAGCGTGCACGAACTCGCCTCCCGTTTCCTGTTCATATATACACGTGAAGAACGAGAAGCCAAAGAAGTTCGCTTTCGCTTAATATAGACCACTGCCGATTCGCACAGTGCGTACACGAGTAGGTGTTCTTGAGGACAACAGTCAGAGGACTAAGCCGACTTGGCTTAGTCCTCTTTTCATTATCGCGCGCACGCACGCACGCTAACGCAACACACACCTGCAATTTGGTCTTTAACTATGCGGTCCCGGAGTAATCTTTCGTCTTGTAAGCGTGCGTCCGTGCCGCTTATAGCGTGCTGCTTTTGTGTAGGCGTGTCTCGTATATACAACGTATACAGTACGGGCATCCGCCAGAAACTATATACAGGGGCGGTTGTCCTTGCTGTACCGCGATGCGAAAGGCAGCCGCGAACATGCGTGGGTGCAGATTCAGTGCGGGGCGCCTATACACGTTGCCAGCCCCGTGCTTCTGCCGATAGCAACGAACAACCGTGCTATCGAGAGACCCCAGCCGAATCCTGTTGCTTGCGCCCCGCTTGTTCGTGGCCCGCACGCTCGTTAAAATGCGAAGCAGCGTCTTCGTCAGGAAGATGCCTGTGCCAAAAAAAGAGACGTGTGCCATAATCTTGCATGCCGCTGGCCCTTCATTCCATTTCCTTACGTACATTTTGACCAAACCTCGTTTTCCTTGGTTTGTATATGTTTTGGTGTGTTAGTCTTGTTACGACATTGTGCGGTTTTGTTTGCTATTGCGGTCTTTTCTGTTACCCGCGTGCGTGGCCAGCGCTCGCGAGTCGCTCAATGGTTGTTCGGGCGGGAATACGTATCTTTAGTGGCAGTGTGACGTCACGTCTTGAATTTCTTTAGTTTATCCGCGGGAGCTTGCACGACCTTTCGTATGTCTGTCTGTACGTCCGAAGTGGATGTTGTTACACAATGCTTTCTGTAACCGATATAAATTAAACAATGCGCGTACCTCACATACTGGCTTTCTTACCGGGGCCAACGGCTGCAACAGTTTGTTGACCCAACGATCTGCGTACTGGATAAACAGCAAAAGCGTATTAACGCGACAGCGGGACCCCGTGTCGCAAAAAAATTCGGTGTCGGCGTCCGGCGCTGACCGTCCTTTCGCCAAAATCATTCCGAACCACAACCACGCAGGCCTACCGCGTGGCGCAGAGGCGGTACTGAAATAATGGAATTCCTCAAAGTAAAAAGCATCAGAAAAATCGTAAAGTACAACTTAAAACAAAACTACAAACATGATAGCGTCGGATCGTAATTTCAATATACTAGAAAACAATTCTGTTACGCGGAAACTCAAACTCGTGGCACAAACCCCTTTTCCAGCGTTTCTAGCATTCATAGAGTGGCAGGGCCCGCTCTGTTCCTTGCAACAACACCATCCAGATGGCGCTCGCCTCCGCCCATCCGCGGCGCGTGGAGGCGAAGGTGGAGCAAAAAATAAAATTGGCTGAGGTTAAACTCTTGTAAACCTAGTTATCACGAGCGAAAGGTCTGTTTGGCTTGGTTTTGCAAAGACTATGCACACAGTGTTTCATTAATGCACGCTTCCGAGCTTGGTAAGCTGCTTTATAACGTGCTAATCTGGCCTCCCTTTGCTCCGGTGTTTCAGCAGCCAACTTCGCCTTTGCTTGATATTTCGCAGCCTGCCGTCTAGCTATATCTACTGGATGACTAGATTCAGCCTGTCGCTTGCGCTGAAGCGCACGCACAGGCGGCCCAGCCGGCGTGCCATCCATGGCGAGACTGAGCGACCATGCTTCGCCGAAGCAGCCATTAAACCCTCGCCTAGTCACGTGGTATCGCTGCGGCGAGGCTCCGATCGAGCAAGCGCAGCTGCGACGCCTCTTCGCAGCGGATCACGTGGCGTGGCGTCACACCTGCCACACTTGCGCTCCGGTGACTCAAGGTCATTGCGACGCGATGAATGACCTTGCGAGACATGGCGTATAGTAGAGTCTCTAAAAAAAAGAAAGCTGCGGTTGCTGGGAAGCGTGACAAGCAGTCAGGATCTTTGAATGCTATCATCACATTCCACTCTTAAAGGCGAAGCTTAAGCACCTCCGCAAACGCTGCACCGTGCATGCAGCCAATTACCCACAGCTGACTGTATGCCATGTCACTGAACCACCGTCAACGCTGTGGTTACCGCCCTACTCTTTTGCACGTAGAAGTTTGAAGTTCCTGAAAACAGTCACGTACTGTAAAACATTAAGAAGTATTTGGCGGCCAACGTATGCATTTTAGCCTAAAATATATTACCGAACAAAACTAAGATGTGTAAAGAAAGTTGTCCGCTTTTGCATGCGTTGAGGGGGGGGTATCGATGCATGGACACCCAAGTCAGTTTACCACCAGACCACCAGATAAAGCAAATTGTAAGTGTGAGGAACCCGCTAACGCAAAAGCTTTCGGAGCATGGAACTCGCAAGAAGAAAAACAAAATGGCGTCAGAGACAAAGCATCCGCTCTCGGAGTCCGAAAGGGGCTGTAGATACCTCCCCGTACGGCCACTGCGTTTATCGTCTAAATTTTAGAAAAACAAAATGGCGTCAGAGACAAAGCATCCGCTCTCGGAGTACGGCCACTGCGTTGCTCGTCTAAATTTTAGACATAGTGCTACTCAAGTTTTTTTGCAGCGAATCGAAACTTTCAACATCTTTCGTGACTTTCTCAAACAGTGCAGCTTTCGTTGATGCCGCTACGCTGTGGCCATGGCCTGATCTTGCAAATGTAAGAGAGAGAACGTACGCCGTATGCAGGCTTTTTTCTGTCGCGTGATCTTCTGTCGTGCATGTAATCGTCTGCTACCACTTCTTGTTCTTCCCTCAGCATTTCCCCTGTGCACAGCTGTAGGTTTGAACAACGCCATCTCAGGCGGACCACTCCAACCTTTCTGTAAATAATTCCACTGTTGTTGACTTTAAGAACAGCTACGCATAATACCCTATGTGAGAATTCAGTCTTCTAGAATAATAAACGAAGGCGAATTTCTTTTCCTCATTCTAGTTGTTTTCATAAGCAATGAGTATTATCTTATCTCTGCACTGTTTGAATGCCAGAAGACGGTTATTGATGCTCTCATAACGTTACGTTCAGTGAAGGCTCCTCTAGTCGCCGGCTATATATTGGTACCTCGATGTGCTTGCGTGCGTTCTTCCTCTTCCCCGTCGCTTTATCGCCTTATCAATTTCGCGTCGATAAAATGCAGCGTCGAAAGCCTTGTAATCCGCATAAGAGCTTGTCTTGACTTTCGGTCTGTCTCTCTAAACAACCACGAAAGATCAGAGCAAAGTAAAAAAAAAAAAAAAAAAAACGCCATCTTTCCGCAAGATGCCCGTCGGCGCCAGAGCGCGCGCGTTCGCCTGTGAAGTCGCCGGTCGTGCGGCTTGGTTATGCTAGCGCTGCCCCGCGAAGCAGCCGCAGAGAAAGCTCTCATCCGATTGAGTGTGGACGTCTCGAGCATCTCGAGCACGACTTTCGCCCTGCCTTCAGCTGCCGATATCGGCGGCCATGAAACAGCGGCATATAAGAGGAGGACGGGGAGAAGGAAGCGAGTTTTTTTTTTTTTTTTTCGACGATGCGCGCCTCGAAGAACCATAGGAGCTGTACTTACTCTGGACGGCCGAGCGAAGAATAAAGACGGTGACCGCCCGAATATCTCTCTCCAACATCTCGCTTCGGCGCCGGATACTTTCATTTGTCTATACAGGCGGGCAACGCACGCGCGGGGTCGATTGGAGCGAGGGGCCTCAGCTCTTGAAATGCACTGGCGGTCGTCCCTAAAAGCAGCGGGTGGAGAAGGCCGAATTCCTGTTTCGGAAGATGCATAAGTAAATCTACAGAGAATCGGGGGTCGTTGGTATCCCATACCGATGTGGAGGCGTCCGCACGCGCCAAGCGTGCGTACATCGAAGACAAAAGGCAAACGGCAAAGTGTTGCGATGGTATAACCGTGGATGAGAGGGCGGCATAGTGGCCAAGCGAGAGGTCTTCCGATGGAGAGAGGACCGAGGGGAGAACAATAAAGACGGCGTTCACCCAAGCCGAGAGCTGAGACAGGTAGGTAGGCGGTGCAGTAACGTGTCACGCACACCTGCATGCCTCGTTTCAGAAGGCGCTCGAAAAGGAACTCGCGAGTACGAGGCAACGCAGAATAGAAAAAGCGGCTACGTCTCTCTCTCTCTCTCCGAGAGATCCGCAAGAAACCAACAAACTTCTTTTGCTTCTTGCGACTGCTTCTGCTGCTGCTTCTTGAGAACGACCTCAGGAAGAACAGTGCTTACTATTCGAGGGAGCGCGCGCACGTGGATGCTTCGCCGTGCAACGGCGGCTGGAACAAACCAGCGAACACCATCGGGGCGTTGTTTCATTTCCCTCCCGCCGGTCGGTCGTCTGGCCAAGTTTTCCCGCACGTCGTCGATGTGCCGCCGCGTCCTTGGACAAGGTCGAGAGGCTGAGCCGGTCCTTCTCCTTCCTCGGCTAGCGAGCAAGCACCCCCTCCTCGTCGCCGTCTACGCGACGGCCGTTCCTCCCCCGCCGCGCGTCGATCATGCGAGACCGTCAAAGGTGGGGGGCGAGGGAGGGCGACGCTTGCTCTTCTCTCTACGGCTTCCTTCCTTGTTTGCTTATTTCTCATTTCTGTATGCTTCTTTTTTTTTTCGTGAAGGTGACGGGGGGTGATCGTATAGGGCTGCTTCACGCGGCTGGTGGCGGTTTTCGTCGGGGAGACCCGTGCCCTGCGTTGCTTGGCTCGCTCGCCGCTGACGGATGGAGAAGGGTGAGCACACTCGCAACCCCCCCACTTTCAGCGGTAATTTCGTGCAGCGCCACTATAGCCGTTCGATTCACCTGCTCCACCTCACGTCTCCGACAGGGCGTTTCCTGTGGGTGTTAATTTCTACGCGTGATTTGAAGTGAACGGGGCCCTACTCGCCAAGCGAGCTTCCGTGAAGCAAGAGACGGGCTGTAAAGGGGGCGCAAGTGTGACGCTGGTGAAACCGCACATTCAGGGAAAAGGAGAGGCCCTGCTGTTATGCGCTGGCGCGTCGAGGCAAAGGTTTGGGTACCTACCGGGGAACCTTTGTGACGCTGAATACTATGTCGATAGAGCTGAAGGAGCTCAACTAACCGTCTTCAGTGAGTGCTTCGAGTGAATACAATCTACCGCCTTGCAGCACAAGCAGCAATTCTAAACTTCCAATGTTGGTGCACCCAACTGGCAAGACGAAGCTGATAGCTGCCATCACGTGCACGCGTGCGAAGTCTTCCTTCACGTGCTCTCGTCCATCGACGCGTCGGTCTGTCGTTCGGGCCACGAGCAGTGTGCGCAAGCTGTTTGCTTACGCGCTCGAGGAAGAGAATCGTAAAATAAAGCGGGTCTGTCCTGACTCCGCAAGTCGCTCGCTGCGAGTTCATTTTCTGCACCGCCTGCTGCGCTGTCTTTATGTTGGCAAGTGATGACGGCTGCTGTCTTGGTGTTTGGCTTACCTCTGTGGCTCGCGGAGCGCTTCGATGAAAGCCGCTGTTCAGGCTCCGTGCCGTCGCGTCGTTAAAAGCGCGGATAGCCTGACCGTGTTACGCTTGTGACCGCCAGCCGATAATGAGGTATGGAAGTCCTGGAATCTGTTCATAGCGCGTACAAGGCCATACGCGTCTGTATAAGTTAGAGGTGGAGGTGAGGGGTATACTGTGCACAAGCTAGTTCGCTTCAATATTGTACACGGTGTATGCTTCGACAGAATTTGCATTCTTCAATAGTGAGTTTTAGAAACAGGGAACTCATTTGGAGGGCACTTATCGACCAGGCGTACAAAAGAACGCAAGGAACACACAAGAGAATGCAAAATGCGTACAAAGGAGTTCTCGGGTACACAAAGTTCCTAACGGTATTTATAGAACTCTCAGACGCGAGCGATTAGTGACGGGACCCTGCTAAAGGCATCGTGCAACTGAACATTGACTTCCAGACCTGGATATATGTGTCTAGTGATTAATTACATAACTTCCTTACCCGCTAGATTTCGGCACCTCAGTGAAGGTAGAAACAGTAAGCACTAATCAGCACATTGCTGGCCGCAATTTACACAACAGCCGCTATTCCAGCTACAACGAATAACGTGAGAATGGACGAATCTAGGAGTACGTGGGGAAGCGAGGATTTATTCAAACTAAGTTTTCTTTTTCCATATATATATATATATATATATATATATATATATATATAAACCATAAGCAGCTACATAGCCCGTCTTGTTGAACGCGTCGAAGAAGCTGTAGTCTAAATGCCGCCTTGGTTTTATACTTTAAAAAGCAAAAAAAAAAAAAAAAAAAAATGGCCCGCATTGTGTTTATCAGTGGCACTTAGCCGTTGGACGGATAAGCAGTTGAACCGGTTCCGCTATCTATACAACGTGCTCAGTTAAGATAACGCCCTTCAGTTTCGCCGAGACGTATAGACGACCTGTCCATATAGTAGGTCCCCACGTCTAACAAGTTCCAGACGTCCACGCAGCTGCCGCGCAGATGAGCCGCTGACACCCCATTCTACTCATGCGCAGCCGTTATCTCGGATGCATGTCCGACGTTTGGGATTCTCCGCTTCGGACCCGTCGCTTCGACGAGGCCCCCTTTCCATATCCCTGTCCCGCCCGCATCACGAACCGGCATCGCGGAGGGCTGGCCCGTGGTGTCACTTTTCGCGTTTCGCTCAAGGCCGGTCCTCAGTGGCACGCGATGCTGATGGATCGCTTTGTGGCGCCAGCTTTTTTTTTTTTTTTTTTTTTGCTAGTACAAGGCGTCCGAGCGTATACGCCGTTGCTTTGTTGCTTGTCGCCAAAACGCATGGGGCCCATAGAGGAGACGGTGGGGGGGTGGCTAGCTATAGAGATGGTGTCTCGAACGGGTGACAGCCCCTGGTGTCTGGTTATGTCTCTGTTCGGGTGGGTTCCGAGCCTTGAGTCATGTACCGATTGTGTTCCTGTAGCCCCTTTTGTTCGCGCTGGTTCGCGGCTGTTTTAGCGTGCGCCTTCGAGTCCCGATCCTTTTCCTTAACCTTTATACCAGCCTTCAGAGTATATACGTGAATACACATAAGCGCTAGTCCTCCTCCTTCGCCTGGGAACACTATAGCTTCGCAGATAGAACAACGCTTGCGGGATATTCGTTTAGCCACGAATGGGGGAGAATGTGGGAAAAGAATTTGCACGTGCACCGTCGAATTGAGATATACCGGCTGGGACAAAGCGTAAACCTCTTGAAAAAGAATGACGCTGTTTGGGGACTGCCAACTATTGTAGCGAAGACAGAACGGGCGGGAGGTGGAGTCGCTCCTCCGCGACTGTACTTTGTGAGCAAATTCAAGAGGCTCGCAAGACTCCCCAAGATTAATCCGACGCGTTTTCCGCTACGTCATCTCGGGATATCGGGGAAGAGGCACAAGCTAACGCATCGCGGTTAGCATTTAGCGATTGCTTTTGAGAAATTTATAGCTGTTTGGTGGGCGTGAAGTTGTGCTTGCGTTGGCCATTCTCCCTTTCCTCCTCGCGGCATAGAAAGGACTGTTTGCGGTCGCTGCAGAATATGAAAGATAAGATAGCCGTTTATACTTTCAACTCTTTGCCTTCAAGTCCACCTGGATGTTATAGCTGATAAGTAATCTATTAAACCGCGCCGACAGACGCTCTGTAGAGTGCCTGGCCCCACCCCTATGCCCATATCACACCCGCAAATTTGATGTGTACTCTATAAAGGAAACATTCGGGATTACCGTACTTTGCGCATTATGCTCCTGCCAATGCACACAGCTCTTTCCAAAATGTTGTACATTTGCGAAGCCAATCTTGAACGACACAATATTAAATCCCCCAGTTGCAAGTGAATTGCGCGCTATTAAGAAGCTCAGGTGGTCAAAGTTAAATCCTTCGCCTTCCAACCTCGAGATCTCTTATTCCCGCTGTTCCCTCTCAATATATAAATCAATTCGGAGAAACTGAATAGCTGTATGCTTCGGCTTAGTAAATGAAACCGCCACTCTAGCGGCGCCAGTGAAGATTACCCGAAAAAAAATTTAAAAAAATGCAGGAAACGAATGTAATTGTTGAGCCAATTGTTGCGTCGAGATAGCTGCAATAACCGAAGAAACAATTATGTCTAAGGAACCATTCAGCGTGCAAATGTTGTTTAACATAACGAGCGCCCCCTGAGCAGCCAAGCCTCGTTGTCGAGCGCCAAGGGAATCGAAGCGAGCAAGGACGTGGACATCCGATGCGCGAGGTGTACAACTCTTCAACCGCAGAGGCATATAATAAGGCGCTCTCTCGTTCATTCGTTCCGCCACGCGTCTACGCGCACCGTACGCTAGATAATTATACGGCGGCCACCGGATCTCGCGAACGCGCGCATCCTTTGAAGACGCGCCAGGGACGCAAGGCACCAACGGCAACGGCTATACCCGACTCCAAAGAGGCGTTCCCTCTCCGGGACATTACAGCACCTGGCGCCGACGAGAAAACGAGCGTTGTTGCTTCACGCCTATTCCGAGGCCCGCGGGTTTGGCAAGGGTTAACTTGCTCATAGCTATTCTAAAGCGAACCTTACTTCTCTCGTTCTAAACGAAATAATAGCAATGATAATAATGAAACAGCGGCGATGCCAGATGCGCGTGAAGCGAAACTGCACTATGCTTTGCTCGGTGCCGCTTGCCAGCACATACTTGCAGTTGTTGGGCCAAGTAATGCGCGTAATTCATATCGTGGTGTCGAGAGCAGCTAGCAATGACGTGCGAGGAGAACAAAAATTGCGCAGACTACGGGATATGTCTAACTACGCGATCGGCTTTAGCGATGTGTATTGACTTTCAATGATTATAGTTGGTCTGTCCAGTGACGGCGAGAGTATGTTTCGCGTACTCTAGATGGTTGGTCAAGTATTCTTTTCACGCACATACGGTGGATGCACGGCCAGCGGCCGTGGGAATGTATCGTGATCCTGTTCGGCCTTGGCCTTTATATATATATATATATATATATATATATATATATATATATACACAAACTTTAATGATATGCTCGAGATGCAAGCCAGGCAGATCGACTGGCGTTCTATATACTCCAGGTGCTGGGTGATATGATATACACAGTGATCACGCACACTCACACACTGGTGATATTTACAGTTTCAGCGAAGGAGTGAAAGGGCAGAGTGCCGTCTCTCAGGTTTGCTATTGTTAGCCGTTGTTCTTGTGACAATAGAAGTGACAACCGGACAAGCTGCTAATGACTCATTATGAGTACGCGGTAGCGCGAAACAAGCCGAGGTCAAGGAAGTTCCCGTCCTGTTTCCTTCTTTGTCTTTTCTTGCGCTACCCTATACTCATAATGTTGTTTCTGTGGCCTACATATGTCGCTTTCGCGCCATTAAACGTCATTAGTCATCATCATCATATAGTGGCTAAAGAATGCTACTAGCAGTATACAATTATCAACTGCGAAATCCAAACTGCACTCCTTTCACATGTCGTGATGGCTTTGCGGTTATGGCGTTGCGCTGCTAAGCACTAGGTCGCGGGTTCGAATTGCCGCTCGTGGAACGGCCAATGCAAAAGCGCTCGTGCACCGTGCACTGGGTGCACGTTAAGGAACCCCAGGTGGTCGAAATTAATCCGCAGTCCCCCCACTACGGCGTGCCTCCTAATCATATCGTATATTTTTGGCACGTAAAACCCGGTATTTTTTGTTTTGTTTGTTTTAACTACACAC
Source organism: Dermacentor silvarum (assembly GCF_013339745.2). Classification (NCBI taxonomy): domain Eukaryota; kingdom Metazoa; phylum Arthropoda; class Arachnida; order Ixodida; family Ixodidae; genus Dermacentor; species Dermacentor silvarum. The sequence continues at coordinate 174,905,410 of NC_051156.1, read as the reverse complement.
TTCTTGGTGCTTTTTTTTTTTGACGAAACGCGTGTACACGGCAGCAGCGTTGCCGTCGGATAGCGGTGGTCCCAAACGCGACTATATTTCCGCATGACGCTGTCGCGTGCCATGAGCGCGTATTCACCTCCGCGTTCAGCAGCGGGATGCCTGTTAGCGAAGGGCGCAAGGTCGCCGCGCTCTTTAGCGTAGAGGTGGGGGGGATCTCGACAACGACGACTTCTTTTCCCGCGCTGCGCTCCCCGCGTATGCAGCGGCGAGTACCTCGCAAGTGCGCAGCGTGTGGTCGAGTCACGCTCTTGTTGGAACCCCCCCCCCCCCCTCCTAGCTTGGTGGCGTACGTACTACACACCGCGGTGGCGCGCGCCTGCCGCCGAGATGTGGACGTTCCTTTTTTTTGTGGGACGCGCCGTGGACGGCCCTGCGTGGCAGCGTATCGCAACGTTTCGTGTGTTGTTCGCGCTACGCGGCTTGCAGGGCCATGCAAGAGGGGAGGGACCCTCCTCGGTGGCTTTGATGCCGTGGTTGCCGCTTTTTGGGACGTGCGCGACCCACTTTCGAACAACGCGCCATGGCGGTGACGTCAGACTCCTAATAGCCGCCTCCGTATTGGTACACGGCCGCGTTTGCTCCCGCAAAAAGTGAATACGGGCGTATCGAGCGATAGCGTCAGGGGCCTGTCAGCTAGAGACGGTGGCGGCGGGAATGAAAATGCTCGACCTATACGTGCAACATCTAGAGAACTAAGAGTGCGACCTAGGGGAAGACAGATCCAGCATGTCGGCTTTCCTACTTCGGTGTAGTGTGATCGAAGTGACATTAGGAGTTATGTTGAAGCGTATGATGTGTGATGAGTGATGTAACGAGGGGCAAAATGCTCAGCCATGTAGAGTGTAGTCGACTGACGCATGAAGTGCCTAATTGAACATCACTAGGAGACGCCTTCACCCTTCAGTGGACAGTAAATTAGGACAATGCGTAAACGAAGAAAGATGAGACACAGTGCAAGCTACCGGATTCTGGCGTTTAAGAGATGCTTAACCAGCCAATTAACATGGTAATATATGGATTCCCAGGAAGCCTGCGTACATCGCATGGGACTTCGAGTTGCACCCCACTGTAGAATTTGCTACCAACATAGCTTCATTCAGTTGAACGCTCTAGATGCCAGAAAGGAGCATAAATTCAGAGTTCGCGTGGTACACGTGCCCCTTAAGGTCATAAGAACGCCGATTGCACATACAAGCAAATATGTGTCCCCGTAAGTCCACACCATACGGAAAGAAAAGGCACTATGTGCCGGGGTGAGTCGTCGCTGTCGTTCCTTGTTCCTGACTTCCCTAGGCAAACTTATCTACATTCCAGTAAAGGGTCTCCTTCGTTTATTGCGCGGTTTGAGCGAGGATCCGCCCACGTTAAGCTGCTGTGTGCGCTCGGGGACATTTGCTTTGCCGCGAGGCCTCGAATGGGGCAGCTCGCGGCGCAGGGCCGCGCTCTTAAAACTGCGGCCTCAGCGAGGCAAGATCGGGCATTTTTCATCGCCGTCAAGCGGAACGGGTATGCAACATCAATTCTGTGCAAATGAAGTCGGCATTGCAAAGGTGTAGCCTCCACGAAGATGACTGAGAGGGGCCAGCTAGCGAAGGCGCATTTGAGTGGGTGGGGAAAAAAGAAACGCCCGAGGATTAACAGAGCAGCGTTTTAGGAGCGAAGGAATGTCATTTGTAGACAGGTTCGGGGGTTCGTGCCTGGATATTGTGCCAAAAAGCGAGCTTACCCCCCCTTGCGAGTGTTTCAGACCGTTGCAGAGAGCCAAATCTATAGCCCGGCTTCCCTTGTAATCGTCGACTCGTGTAGGCGTAGATTGTTCCTATCGAAGAGACATTTCGTTCTATGTTGCGCAAGAATGCAGCACGGATAAACTCAGCGTGATCGCTTTGGCTGTCGCCCAAAACGTCCTTTAAGAGTGAGTGAAATGTTGGCAACCGTTGCGTCGCCGGTTGCTCCACAAGCTATTGAATAGATTTATTAAGGACCTTCAGAGCTGATCGCTGTAGTGATGCGTTATTCCATCGCCCCAGCAACTTTTATATGCTGAAACGACGATTATCAAGAGTCATCAGTTGTTGTCCTCAAAGCACATAATTGCTGTCAAGACTTAGGGCAGATTATAAGAACGTTCTACGTTCTCCCATGAATGGCCGCGCCTGCGACAAGGCGTGTCTGAACGACGTACGCGATGCAGTAAGCTAGCCGTATACGCCACTTCTAACCTGTGTGCGCACCGTCCTGCAGCTCTCATCTAAATGTCGTTCACTTGCAGGTGCATATGAAATGTTACATAATTCAAGATCCTATCGCCTAGTTGATCGCTGAGGAAAGTGTTTCCGAAAGTTTCATCGGCCTATATATTCTGGCTCTGCAGTGTGTACAATATAGGTATTAATATGCGTAAATAACTATCAGTCGTTGCCGCCGAAACTGCCTCGGAAGTGCCTTTGCGGCCTGGAGCGAACATTGACACGTTGCCCCCGTTATTCTCCGGCCAGGTCGAAAGCTGTATTGCCTATCGGGCGCGATTATCGCGCTAATCAATCGAAATTACGGCTGCCAGGTTCTCAAGACCCCCCCCCCCCCCCCCTCCTTCACCTGCCATCCCCTCCCCTCCATTCACGCGTATATGCTGCAGTCCTGTGCACTTTCACGCCTTTCACGCCTTTCACGCGCCTACTTCGCTTCCGGGACGCGAGGCGTGTCGCTCTTTGCCTCTTCAGCTTCGACGCGCAAAACGCTTCCTCCGTACAATATACAGTCGCACGCTGTATGTTTTATGTCCTCGTTATAATCGGCTCTCGGCGTGACAACTTTAGCGAGAGCTCTACTTTCGGCGCCTGTGTAAGCACATACAGGTCCTGGACGACGTACATACTGGCGCCAGCAGCCACGCGCTTTTCGGGTCATGCATCATTCCCGCCTTCAGCGCCGAGAACGCGGCACGCCTAGTCGTCCCGCGTTTATTTTGGGCGCGCCGCGGGATAATTGCGTTCTGGTTACGGTGTCCGCTCCTCATCGGTAATACAATCAGCGCTCCGGCGTGTGCGCAGTAAGTCAGTATTAGCTTATCGGTCTGATCGCTAGTCGGCTCCCATGTATGTCAGCACTGTTTTCTTTTGTCACGCGCGAACGCCTTTGGCTGCTGTCTCAGTATGTGCGGTGGATCGATCCAGGAAGCTAAATTTGGCGCTGCCCGTGCGCCTTCGAGCTGCGTGCGTCAGGTCGTGAATATTAGTTAGCGAGAGTTCTTTTGTCTTTGTGCTGCCTATCGCTTTCGGTCAATGCCGTTCTTGGAAACGAGGTCGTTGTACTGAAAGGTTAAAAAAAAAAATCTGCGCGCAGGAAAGAAAAAAAAATTGTGTAAAAAGCACAATTGAGTGAACGGGAAACGCTCATCGATTGCTGACCGATTTCTGTGCCTCCTGAAAAGACGTTAAGAACAACTGAGGGAGCTTTTCTGGTATTGCATTGCAATCTATCTTATCTATCTTATCTATCTAATCTATTCTATCTATTTTATCTACCTATCTTATCTATCTATTTTACCTACTTATCTATCTTTCTTTCCGATTGAACTCTTTATCTTATCTATATATCTATCTATATGTCTATCTATCTACATAATCTAATCACCGAGGGAGGAATAGGTGGTTTTATTCTGCCACCGAAACACGCTCCTTGGAAACGCCGCTGTGCTAGCCTGAATGCTTGCTATCGCATTCTCGTTTTCAGTGCAGCGCGGCTTTGCCTTTGTGGGGTGCTTGTTGCATCGGGCACTTAATAGACGCTGACGTTTTATTATTGAGAAGGTAGTTAGAAATATACTGCTGTAGCCCAATTTAAGTCACTAAAGCACTGTTCACTTCAGCAAGCTTTATCATCTCGGAATCCGCCGAAGATTTATCTTTAAGAAACGTAGCGGGTTTTGCCCGAGTAGTTTAACAGCGCAAGGAGAGGAAAACGGACCTTATAGTGTACAGTATGAACCACACACGCGCCACAAATGTGCCTACGTGGTGCGTTCTTTTTTTCTGTGCGAACTTGCTTCATGCGCGCCTTATAGTTACAGATGGTGCTAGCAGAATCAAGCACGACGTTTATGTAACCACCGTATTATACCGCGCTTTGTAACAGAAAGTATCCTTGAAGTTATAGATCGGGCGCTGTGAAAATAGAGGTAAACCGGAGCGCGTATACATGCATTTTTTTTTCTCTGTGCCACAGTTGGCGGGTGCAGAATTCTGGCATTTTGTTATTGAGGCCACAAAGAGGGAGAGAAGCGAGGCACACCGAGTGACAACAACGGTGCATCAGAGTCGGGTGATGCACGAAATGGAAACGCGGGCGCTCGGAGAAAAGAACACGATCCGGCTGGTTTCTCGTTCTTTTCTTTCTTTTCCCGGGGCCCGAGTGCGATGAATGATGCGCGAATCGTGTCTGACTCGAGCCGCTTTCCTTCTCCATTATTTTCTTCCTCGACAGAATGCGATGATCCGTTGAGTCACGCTTTCCTCGACCCGAATGTGGGCTTCTACGTAGTCTCCCACGAGAAAACGAAGCAAACAAAAAGGGAGGGTAGCTCTGTCGTGTTTTGCTGCGATGCCCAGAAATGGCTTCTTACCGCACCACGCCGCTGATTTTTCGGTCGTGTGGAGCCACTTAGAAAAAATGAAAAAGCGCCGCTGGTGTGTTGCGCGCAGACCCAGGCCTCGGAGAAGGGGTATGCAACGTGGTGTACATAACTGAAAAGGGGTGGCCCGCGCTGGACAAGAGTAACTTTCCCTAAATAAAACGATTAGCCCCGGGCGTGCTTGGTACTAGGGTGAGATAAGCGCGAGCTTTTGTGTACGACGTTTTGCGTACATGTGCGTATCGCCGGCCTGTTTGCATCTGGCGTGCATGCCTCTCTGCTCGGACATCGAAAACCGTTGTCGGAGCGAAATGCGCATGATCGCGATTCTTTGTTGTGTTTTGTCAATGTTCGTTTGCATTTCTTCACTTTTTCTGTGCTTTTTCGCCTCTTTCCCTTCGTGGCACACATTTCCCTTCTTTTGTCGCCGTGCGCGTTGTTTTCGTGCGCTCAGCTCGCTGGCGCATGTGGGTCGCCAAGAGCGCGCAGTTCCTTGCATGCACCAACCACGCTCACACGCGCACACACTTAGAAGCTGGCTCCCGCTTCGGCTTCATGTGTCGATACCTCTGTGCAAGAGAGAATCGCAGACTGGTTCGGCTTAGACATGTGAAACGAGCTGGGCTTAGTCCTAGGGCTTCTTTTGTGGACTTCCGACCCTGTCATCGCCTTTGGCCTCTATATAGTGCGGCTGCTTGCGAACAGGGCCTCCTGAAGTGTGTCTCTTGGAAGCCACCCCGCGGTCTCCCAACAAGCACTTTGTCGGCACCACATTTCCTGCTCTTCGAGGAGGTGCGAACCGCCGGCTACCACCTAGGTGGCATTGAGGCTGCCCGCGACGCCAATTTGTGGACGGCAACAGCGCTCCGATGACAAAGCGACCAGGACGCCCCTACCAGGCAGGATTACTGCCAGCGCAAGATTGAATGCTTCTTGTTCGCCGCAAAATTACCCTTTCTGTTTGCCCCCTTCTATGGTTTGTTGACGTCGCCGTCGTGTCGCCTCGGCTTTCTGCGAGCTAATGACCTTGTTAGCTTTGTTGTCCGGGACGCCGTGGTCTCGTGCCACTCTCCCGCTGCCTGCCGCTCGGGCATAATGGTCGGTATTCCTGGAACCGTTAAAAAGCCGCGCGTGCTCCAGCAGTGCAGTTCATAGGCGTTTTCACTGTATTCAATTTGCTTTCGTGAAAGCTGTAAGGAAGAAGCGGGCAAAGAGGCGAGCTGCTCGCACCGATTCTTCTCGCTATATACTTGCGGCAGTTTTGGAAGCGTTTAGACAAGTGACGCACGTGTTTGCCGCGGGCTTCGGTCAAGTCGTCACCCTCTTGTGTACTGTACAAGCAGAATTTGACGCTGCTTTCGTGAGAACAATGGACGGTTTCCGCCACCGTCGTTTTTACTTTGCTTTCTCTCGCTTTCTTTGTTCTGCGGTGGGTGTCTGACTACACGCAAGACCCGTGGCAGAGCAACAGAGGGGCGTATACTGGTCGCCTGTATATACATCTCCGGTTTCATCAGTTGGGGTCAGTCACTGCTGCCGGCGACGGAGGCGGTCTACGGAATTTCGAGCATCTTATCGGCGTGCCGTCGGTCGCTCCTCGGGAACTCGTGAGAGATTTGGTTGGGGGCTATGTCAAAGGCGTCCGAACCAGGGTCTCGTCGTCGCGAATCGCTTCGCCTTGTTTGGCGAGGCTGACACAGCCGCGCGACCGCGGCGTAGCAGTGGCACGATTGTAGCCGCGGCTAGCACAGCAGAGGCAAAACGTAGCAACGCTACAGAGAAATACGCAGCATAGAAGAGACATGAACGAGACATACCAAGATGTGGGCACCTGTGTCGTCGGTTTCTCTGCACGGTTTCGTCTCCGCGTGTCCTTGAACGCGTGCCCCGCCAAACGACCCGGTGAATGCAAATTTATCTTGCGGTTCGCGCATTAAACTAGAAGCAAGCGAGGGATGGTCCTCAGTCCAAGCGAATGTTTCGATTTGAATAACTGTCAACGATGGCATTGATCGTATGATGCACTCCTGTTGGCAGCGCTTGTTGGCTTCTAAGGCATCGGTAACGTTTGTCAGCTTTCTATACCTATAATTACTATATTGATCAGAGCTTCCAGTGTAAATTTTCCGTCGTTAGACGAGTTTAGAAGAAATTGTTTTCCTTCCCGAAGTATTGCGACAATTCAGTCCGTCTTTGTGCACGCTCTGTAGTCAGCGGCACAAAGTGAATGGTGCACATACCCCTGCGAAGGCGAGCAATGAAATCAAGTCTCACCTTTAGCGCGGCGGGTCGCTATGGGTGTGTCGTTTGCGTTTGCGGCCTTTGTAATCAGGGAGACGTTGCGTCCAGCGCTATCAGCCTACACACAAGAGCCGCTGATAACGAAGTGGTCTTGTGTATGAGGTGTTTAGCAGTCGCCGACAACTCGTCGTAACAGTGGAGGGGCCGCGTGGTATGTCGCCTCTTCAAGAGCACGCCCGACCTCTATGCCGAAGCTACCTCGCAAAACCTCGACGTAGCCCATTGTATGGTAGTCAGAAGCTTTGGTGAGATTCCTTTCAAGAAAAATTCCACCTTGGCCAAGATTTTTCTTGTCTTCAGTTCACATTTGACTATTTGTCCGTCCGAGTGGTCAATCGAGTTTTTACTTGAAGCAAAGCGGAGTAGCAGTTCAGCAACGGCAAATATAATTGGCATATATTTTACACCTCCTCGTAAAAACAAGCTGTTCAGGGACACTTTGATCGAGCTCAGTCGAGATTACAGTCATAAAATCTCGCAACCTTTATTAAAGGTGCTCATTTTTTGTGTCTTTCTAAAATAGAGACAACATTGTCATCTTTACACGCTACAATTTTTAGCAAAGGTGCACAGTAATTTGTTAAATTTACGACGTAATTCTTGTGGCAGTGGTTAATCAGTAACTTCTGATATTCTATCACATAGGAAAAGCGCGTAATATTTTTTTTATATGCTTCTAATTCGAAGTATCATAGAAATTTATGTTATTCTTATTCCCTGTAACCTGCAAGCAACGCACTGTGATCGCATAAAGAACTAAGGTGTATATCTGTGGGTCAAGGTGACATATGCATATACCTGTATTGCTTTGCCCCGATGGTTTAGCGCTATCAGTGATCTTCGATTACGCTTCTCGTCCGCGTCGTCACTTTGTCGCGTTGGGTTCGGCGAAGTCACTGAGCTGAGCGGATACGTGTGACGTTTCATCTGTCCACGCGATGAAGTCGTCGAGTCAATCCACCGCGGCGCTTCTAAAGAAGGAACGAAAGCAAACGGCAAGCGATCGGTAACGAAGACTCGCTAGATTGCGTGATCGGCGCCGGCGAAAGCTCTGGAAGTCGTCGTGTGATTCTTCGAAGTTCCCAGACAGGGTCGATCGAGAAGTGGGAACTCCGTTCAGTGGGCGTGCGCAGTGTTAGCTATGTTCCTGCTAAAACGAGCTCGTGGGATCGCACGCTCGCTCCGCGAGAAGGGAGGAAATTGCGTGTCTTGCGCCGAAAGCCCACTTGGTACGTGCTACCGCAACTTCATCGCGCCCTGGAATAGCCACAGGGTCGGGGCTGATACTGAGGCTGATGAGACTCTCGCCCGCTCGTGGGATGTAGGCACGTTTCGGCTTTGTTCCGCTCCCGCTTCGGAAGCGCTCGCGCTTTTTTGGGCGGAAACCCCTTCGTCGCTTTCGTCTGGGGGAGCGACTATCAAGTGCGTGTGAGCGTTGTCACGCCACTGATATGCGCTGAATAGATGCGTCTTGCATGTCTGTAAATACAAGAGAACCAGCCACTTTCTGTGTAGAGAAACTTTCGATCAAGTGTAATATGTTCAAGTTATATCCAAGCATGAACTCGCGGTAAGCGTAAGTTTTGCTGTTTGAAGCGCGCACACAGCGCAGTGGCAGTTTTAGTACATAGGTCGTCAGGGTTCGAGTCTTCTTCACAAGTGCTGCTTTATTTCCTACGCGTCATAAGCGCTGTATAAGTCGCTGCGTACTACTACATGAAACTGGAAAGATGTTTGGCTATAGAAAGGCTCCCGCGCGCAGGTCGAACGTCATAGCCGGAACCTTCCGCGCAGAGGCAGGAGACACTGAAAACGAAACTTTGGAAAGCGTGTTCGTCGGTGATGTCTAGCATGCGATGAGACCCGCCTCGGTGGCGCAGTGATTATGACGTGCTGCTGCCGAGTACGAGGTCGCGGGTTCGGTCCCGGCCGCGGCGGCCGTATTTCGATGGGGGCGAAATACAAGAAGAACGCTCGTATACTTTGACTTTTTTAACACTGCATTCTTGGCTTAATACGGATCCGCTCCAAGAACACAACGCAAGTTCTCTGCCAACATGTTGCCGCGTGACCATACCACGTGACACGTGCTTTTTCCCGCGCTGTGCGTCTCCACGTGACCAGGCAGGCCCGACCCAACTGTCGCGCTTCCTGCGCGCTCGCCGCCATGCGAACGCCGCCCCTGTTTCCCAGCTGCGTGCGAGACGGCTGGCTACGGCGCGGGAGCATCGTCGCTTTCGGAGCGCGTGGCGCTTGCTTGCAACGGTTTCCTTATTTGCTTCGGGCTTCCCGGAGACGACCGCACACGCTGCTGCTTTCTGCTGCTGTGGCGCTGCGGACGGGCTGTCGTTTCCCACTGCATCTTCCGGACGGCGGTGGCAACCGGTGCTCCTTCCCCTGACCTCCCCCCCCCCCCCCCCCCTGCCACCAAAAACCCGAGGAAAGAATTCCCATCGACACTCTGCATTATGTTGTGTTTGGGCGGAAGTGAGGACACGTGTGCGGGGTGTTCGACACGTGACACCTCGAGCAACCCTGCCGCGGTCGTGCGCCATTTGCGCGTTTTCGCCTTTCGGATTGTGGTCGTTGTGTGGCGCGGGGGAAGGGATCGAGGGGCGGATGTGTCAGCGTTTACGGGCCCTCTGTAGGGTGTGATGTAACGGCGTCGTGCGTTGCTGGAGGGATGTACGCAGACATCAAAACACGCTTCCTCACAGAGAGACGTGGTGGGATTTCGCTGGCGAAGACGGATGCGGCCGTGTGGACTGCTTGAATAAACAATGCGAAAAGCGCAGATGCGTGTCGTTCCAGAAAAAAAATTATTGGGTGTATTCGGAAGCTATAAATTCGTATTTTATTGCTTTTGAGCTAATGGGATCTGTGGCCTGTTATCGTCTACCGTTTAACTGTGCGTTCTATGCTACGTGTTTACTGTAAGCACCACCTCGTTTGCAACTGATTTTGATAGTGTTCCAGCGCCGCTAGCAGTGTCGCAGCTTTTCATCGTGCTCCCGCATTGTGGCATTGTGAATGACGCTTGCGGATTTCTCTACAGGGAAGAGATGAAAAGGGCAGAAAACTGCGCAAGTGTCGGCAAAAGGTCTGGATGCGCCTATAGTACACCAGCATATACCAGAGCAAAGTGTACCAGTGCAACCTGCGTGAGCGTGCGCCGTGCTTTTGGGCTGATGCAGTCACTCAAATGGTTTTAGCGCTTACAATGAAAAATAGTTCGTATATCTGGACTATCCATATTTTTTCATGCAGATTATATGCATGATCAGTTCATAACCTTACGAATACTATGTTGCAGTAACTAGTTGGCACTACTAAAGCTGCACTGCACAAGGGGAGAGAATTCAGGGCAGCTCAAGCCTACAGGGGTCACACATGCACGTCGTTGTCGTCGTCTGCATCGCTTGTTGAGGAGCAATATTGCATCGTAATGGTCTCGAGTAGCCATGACGATATTCTTAGTTTGCGCGCGTAACCCTCGTAATCACTTTTTCTCGTTCACTTCATTGACGATTTCTTTCGTGGGCTGCAAGTGAGAGTATCCAACCAAGTTACGGCACTTTGGTAAATCTAGACCCCTTTTTGTCCATCAAGAATGTAACACAGAACGAACGTGGCCTATTCGACCTGCCGCTGCTTCATTCTTTTTTTATTATTATTATTTCCACTCCGTGGCAGGTTGTGCTGTTCCTGAAAGTCTGAAGCACTTTCACAAAAGGGAGCTCGTGTGTGTGCCCGTTTCTTTTCAACAAAGGCACCGCCGGCATGCAGCGATATTAAACCGGATGGCATATACGCGTAACGCAGCAGTAATGCACAAATTGAGCGCGTCCACGCGGAGCTCTTGGCGCTCTAGACGCAGGGAGTCATTATGGACACAATGCAGCCCACTTTCACCGCCGAGTATTATTATCTTTGCGCGGCGAATGAGGCGGCTAGGAAATTCCGTATTTTCTTTCGGTTCTGTCGCCGTCCTTTCCTTTTTTTTGTGTTTTAGAACGCAACGATGTAATCACATGAAAAGCTAGCTGCATGGTGCTTCGGTATACAGTGTACCCGGAGCAGGCAGGGCGCGAGCTGTCAATCTTCCACGTGGGTGGCTCGCAACGGTGTCCTCGAAAACGGAAAAGCTAGGTGGTCTGGAAATGTGAGAAAGCGTAAGCCGGGACCGGGAGGCGACCGGGAGCCGGTGTATAGGGATATAAGCTTCCGGTCATTGCGTGATGAAGGGAACGGCCCCTTCACGGCGTTCCCGACTACCAGAGGAAGCGAAAATGCTTTGGTAGCTATTCCTGCTTCTTGGTATCGCCGTGCGTGGTTCCGAGACGAATTTATAAGAGTAAAGCTACAAGGGTTCGGCGCTATTCGTCCATGTCAGCGTGGTGAGCACGACCGCTGGCGCATACGTCTTGATCGGGGTTACACTCAAGGCCTATCGTGTTTACCGACCTTAGGAAGGCTAGTGGCTCAGGAACGCCACGAACACCACTTACCGTAGACTGCAGCTGTGTCAATTACGTTATCACGCTGCATCGTGGCATGATGATCGTTATGGGGAAGCTACTACCACAACCGCCTACGGCGACGCCCCAAAGTGCTGCTGGGAGGTCCCTCGAGGAAGCAGTTCTTGCAGAATAAATCGAAAATGGAATGCGTTGTCGGTCATACGAGTGGCGAAAATTTTCATAAGCGGACGTTTCATGTTTCATAAGCGGACGTGGTGATTTGAGGATGACATGTGGGGGGTTGTGCAGACTAATGCCACCTATGGGGGGAAAAATGTAAGACGCTACTTTGCCGTGCCCAACCACAAGTAAGTCCTAGGCGCACACTCTAAGAACGGCCAAATAAACCAGTTGCCCAATAAGCATGATTTTGTTTGGCCAGTTTATTCGTTTCTACCGCCTTTTACACGGCGATGGGTGACGAGTTTTATTTTATCACTGACTCAATGAACCTTCCCACAGAAAGGTATAAACAAAGCACATCCCGAGTTGTGGAAGCGACCTTTAGTAACTCGAAATGAACGAAGAACTCAGTTGTAGATCACGGGGCACTGCACCACCACCGCTCACGTGACGGTTTCGAAATTGGTTAGGCCATCTCACCTAACTCCGTGTTTTCTCCTTTTCTTCTACTTGCATCTTCCAACCTGCAACTTTTTAACGAGAGAAAGTGGCCCGTGTGTGGGGGGGCCTGCTTCGTTGTCTCGTCATCGGTTCTTTTGTCTCAAGCCTCGTCCGCACGCGGCCGCCCGGGAGGTCTGCGCGCCGGTGTGAGCTGTCTCTTCCGCACCCCTTTTTTAGACCACCGACGCGCAACAGCCTCGAGCGTATTTCTCTAGCGAACGGAAGCCTTCTCGGCGCGCTCTTCTAGACGGGCCCATTTTGGGAGCCAAGCTGCGGACGCCGTGCACTGACTCATCTCGTCTTCTTTCTTTCTCTGAAGAATCGCTGCCTGCGGTTATATCGCGCCGAGCCGTCCTGTGAGCGGAAAGAGACGCCGCTCAGACGACGAAAAAGGAGACAATAGACCTTAGAAAATGGGCACTCAGCAAGAAAAGAAAAAAAAAAAACACTCAAGAAGAGAACACCAGTGTCGAAGAAGACCATACATGGGCAGGAAACGGAAGACGGGACGAAAGAAAGTCTAAAAGCCAATCTGGAGACGGCGTGTGTGTGCCCGACGGTGCCCTTGCCTTCCTCGTGCGGGTGTACTGAGATACCGCGCAATCACTCCTTCCCAAGCAATCAATGGGCAAATAAATAAACTTCGAGCATTGCGCTGAACGTCGGACCACATCATTAGAGTTACACAAAAGTTCCAGTGGCGCCGCAGTGAAAGGGGGAAAACTGCCGCTCTCAGCCTTATCCGTGTCGTTGTCACATACTTCGCCGACAGTTTCGGCTCTCCAGATAATGTGTTCCATCTGGGCAGTCGATGAACTTAAGATAAAGCTGCTTTCGAAGGTCGTCCTAACGATGCACTTACGTCCACGAGTCGTGATTACGTGTTATTTCGACACTATGAAGAGGAACGCGAGACCGTTATTCCCTCGTCACGATTTCCCTATAGGTCACACCGCAATTACGGGAAATACCCGATGAAAAAAAAAAAAAAAAGCAAGGGCCGGGTAACCTGCGTTATCCTTGCATAAACGTGATACTGACAATTAGTTCGTATCACGAAGCATGCCATAAGACCGGGAACGAAAGGAGAAGCGAAGCGGCATCAACGGCACTTACGGAGAGCGTCGTTGCTCAGGCGCCCTCTCAGCATTCTTCTAGGACGGAAGCGAGCGTAGATTAGATATAAAACCATGGTGCGGTATAGAGGACGGCGTCGTGACGCAATCAATTCCGGCACTTCGCGTATCGGCGTGGCGGGGGCACCGCTTGTGAGCACTTCGCCACGGTCGGCCTGCAATCACCGGGTCACAGATTGACTGGAAGTTGCTCTCTGTTTATGCGTGCTTTATTTTTACCATTTGATCAGCTTTCAGCCTGCTCGACAGGCGCACTATTGCGAGTGCTTTGATAGAATACTGACCGTGACCTCAATTCGTTTGCGAGCGCGCGGGGATGCTCGGAAGGTGTCACTTTCCGTTGACTTAAGCATTCTTCGCATTTGCAATAGTGCCGGTGACCTACATATCACAGCGTCTGGCAGTTTCGCGATATTAGTACCGACCTTAACGTTATCATTCTGAGATAAACATCGATCGGTAATATTTGGATAATGGAGATGCACAACTAAATGTCGGATACCGGCACATTAAGCCGAAAACGAGAGATTGGAGTTATTTACGTGGCTTTTGTTCTGTCACAGTTTGTCTCTCTTGTATACAGAAATACCGCTGGAGTGATTGCGACTTCACACTGATATGGCTCCATTCATCGTATTAGCGCAAGCAAGCGTGGAGCAGCTTAACTGGCCACGATGACAATCGAGCGTACAGTATTAATACTTCTGCTCCCCTACCGTCGTTCATATTCATTTCAGTTTTGTGTCGTGCAAACATGTCATTCTAAACACTCTTCGGAATTATTCTCCGTGAGTCTTGAGGACTAGATTAAATTTCTTCTTGGTTCATTTGCGGAAACGTCATTTCTGCATGGCGCCTGAACTTTCGCCATTATTTGATGTAATATTAGCGTTTCCTAACTGCAATGGTAAACTTATGTACTGCTTTTGAGTTGCAAGTTCTAAGCAGAAAAAAAAAATGAACTCAGGTGTAACCTGTCGTCACCAGGCGCATAGTATACAGAAATCATTGGCATCAGAGCCCTAGATGGCGGCATTCTTTGACTCAAACCAACATGGCCTGTACACAAATCTCCGAACGGCAGCTGGTCTGCCACTTCTTGCGAGCAGGTGTTTGGCCCGTCTGCCCGAAGCACACGAGGGCCCGAATTGGCATCCTATAGGTTACACCTTCCGAGGGAAATTGCGCTCGCAGAGAAAAGCCCGTCGATCGTGAATGCATCCGACAGTACGGGCAGCTCTTGCTGAGCAGCCGCGTGACAGGGCCATAAACTTAAGCGGCCGCAGTTCACCCTCAGCGTTCGAGCGCGCCTCTGTATGTGTATACACATGCCCGTGGCGCCCTAATCTCGGCCGGGGCGTTCTCCTCCGCACGAACGCTGCAATGGCATTCTCGTTTCCTTCCCGGCAGCAGGGTTCGCCTTCAGCCGCGTGGGCCGCAAGACGTGCGTGGGCCCGCACAAGTACTCGCTGCCCCCGACGCCGATGTCGCTGTCCGAGGAGCGTCCCTGCCTGGTCGAGTGGCCCCAGCGGCTGGCCACGTTCGCCCAGCCGCTCCGACTGCCAGTGACGGACCTCCTGTCGTCGCGGGAGGCTTCCCGGAGCGTCGAGTGCCTGCAGGAGAGACGGGTAAGGGGCAGTGCGCCTGCAGTTTGCCTGTACACACCCCCCACGGTGGGTCATTGTGTATGCATGCGATATACAGCGGAATCTCGTTGATACGGTTCCACATAATATGGTTTTCGGGATAATACGTTTCTCTTTCTTTTCCCGATAATACGATTTGGTTGGGTAATACGTCCGATAATACGATTTTCGGATGATAAGCTTTATTTTCTGGTTCCCGTGAAGATCGTATCCACGAGGTTCCACTGTATGTCGTATACAGGGTGTCCCAGCTACCATGCATGTCGTTTTTAAGAAATACGGGCCAGTCTACGCGAAGATAACCGAGTGCATATTGTTCACAGTCGAGTAGAGTAGCTGTCAGTAATTTTCCTGTTGATGCCATTCAATTCAATAATTGATTGTAATTAGCTATTTTTAATTACTGATCTGAATGGCATGCTGTCAGTGAACTTCTAGCAAACTGAAAGAAACTTAAAGCTGGCATGTTTTCGTCCAGATACTCTTTGCCCGTTATTTTTTTCCCGGCTGACAAAGAAAGGCCGCGAGAAATTAAAAAATATCACGTGATTAACCGTCCGCGCGCATCAAAAAGCAGCGGCCTCAAACAAGCTGTATGGCAATTATTGGCAGGCTGACTGCTGTCGCGCGGTGCATCAGCGCTCGGGCTTTGATGACGAGGTACACAGCTGCGCCATCTCTCTAAACACGTCGGGAGCAAGGGCGAAGCCAGCTTGCAGGTGGTGGAGTAGGACCTAGCCCACGCGAAAGGTGAGAGAGCGAGAGAGCGGGTGGGAGGGGAAAGAAGGACGTAGTGAGTTCGCGTACGCGAGCGTACGGCACCCGCTACCAAAGGCGCTCACAAAGGCGAGTCACCCTTCAAAAACAGAAAAGTGCCTTCACGACCTTGTGGGTCGGCGACGGATGAGAACGGTGTTCCAGTAGCAACTTCACGGACAGCAGCCGATCTTTCAATTGTCTCAATGCGTTGGAGAGTGTTTGTCCTTGTGATTGAAATCGAGTACAGTGGAGTAAGTGAAACACATATCCTGCACTTTCCGGCTATGTTATATAGATATCCGAAACAATACACGCACTCTTTTGATTATCGTACACGCAGAAATTTCTGTAGGGGATCACTTTGTAAAGCTGTACATGTGAAATAAAGATGAATACTGAGTGCACGCTTATTGAATGGCACACTTTTGTCGGGTTGCGCGCGCTCTTGCCCTTTTGATTCGTGCAGAACATGTGAAGATTGTCCTTGTGATTGAAATCGAGTACAGTGGAGTAAGTGAAACACATACCCTGTACTTTCCGGCTATGTTATATAGATGTTTATATGCGGAATACTAAAGATTCCAGAGCATCGCATACGCCGGCACTTTCTTTCTTTCTTTGGCGGCTCTGTCGTTAATTGCGCCAGCATGACGTCATTTCCGCAGGACGGCAGCTTCTACCAGGAGTGCGCACAGAATGTGACCGACCACCAGCAGCGATCTTCGCACGAGCGCTCTTCCGGTCCCGTGGTGCGCAAGACGTCTTCCCGCATGTACCGCAGCCGTTCCACGTCGGCACTGGTCATTGAGGCGTCGCTGCACGACACGGACGTGATGGACCACGACGAGCTGGACGGCGCGGTGTTGAGTGTGGCCCACCCGGCCGGCCGGTACAGTCGCGACTGCTTCGACGAGGCGGCAGTCATCGCCGGGTAAGCGCACTGATTGATCCACGTTACACCCGTTTTCTTTTGCTGGACAAAACGCACATCCAATACAGATAGGAAGAGAGGTGAAAGTGGGTATTGGGGGATTGCTTGAGTTGAAAATTCCCATGCAGCTCCTAATGTGGCTTCGGATAGCACGTGTATAATCTTTCTAATGCCCAGATTGCATGTTTCCAGAAATGCTGCACAAAATCTGCTGTCCTTCTTCTTTTTTTTTTCTGATGGCAATATGGGTTCTAGCGGGAGAGAAATGGTTATAACTAAATATTGTTCTGGGAGCCGTATTCTCGACTGAGCGCTTTCGAAAGTGCGTTCACATTTCAGTGGCGTAGCATGTGACGTGAGGCTTTACTGAAGTGACCTGTGTCCTCTGGCTAAGCCAACGAGCTCTATCTGAAATTGACGTCTCTATAGGGGACTCGTAGTGCGGCTTTGGGTTAGGTGTCCTACAGGGAGGAAAGGAAATCAATTAGAAATATGAGGATGGTTACACGCGCGAGAGGAACCACGGAGTTCAGAGCGCACCGCGCGAAAGCAGACGTTCAGCGCTGACGCCTGCAAAATTTACACCTGCAGTGAAGTAGGACAGACTTTGTAATTGCAATACTAGCTGTGCTTGTCTGGTTGAGCCTTACGTCACCAGGTGGCGTAGGGCTATCGCTGTTTTAAGTTTGCCACATTTTTTTCCCCCCCGCTGCGTGGTAGTTATGCTCAATGTTTCCTTCCGCACAGCGTGCCTGGCTGCAAGGACCTTCCCTGCTCTGAGGAGGGCGGCTGTACTAGCAGCGGTAGCAGCACGAGGAGTGGTGGCGGTCCGCCCACACCGCCGCTCGAGGAAGACGTGGGCGCTCACGGTGCTGGCGATACGGCTAGCCTGGCGAGCTCCACACAGCATCGCTCGGACGAGTCCGGCTACGAGAGCGACGGCACCAAAAACGGCGGAGAGGACAGTCCCAACGAGGACGCGCTCGCTGCGGCCATTGCCACTGGTGCGTCGACGGTGGCGCACTACCAGCAGCATGGACAGAGGTAAGCTTCCCATTATACTTAGCCGCTGTAATATGCATAGTCATCTTGGTATCAGACATCTTTAAAGCGAAGCTTCCTATGTCACACTGATTCGTCCGTGAGCACTGCAGGAAAGCCAACTTACACAGTGGAACTATCTGCGCATCTGCGCACACAATAGAGCAACGGCGCACGACGTAGAACACTACAGTTTACATTCGCAGTTGCACCGATAATATAAGAACAGCTGGGAACTGCAATGCCATGCTACCCAGATGAACTGTACATATCTGCATTGCATAAGCGCGTCACGCAGTGCATTCCCGGCCGTCACAATGGGTAGGCCGCGGGCTTAGCGCAAGGCACAAGAGGCTGCCGTACGCGAACGTAAGCGCGAGCGCGATCGCGCCCGTAAGTCTGATCCGGCAACGGCAGAGCCGTCTACCACAACGATCGCAAGGCAATACTGTGCAAGGGTGGAGTCGTCCGTGAAAGTGTGTGTGCGTGTAATCAACGGCTACATGATATAAACTAAAGGCTGTGCAACTTAACGAAATGTGTGTTCATTCAACTTCAACGTTAAAAAATACTACCCTAAACAAGCAATCAAAGCATATATGCATCGCTTCGGGTCGCTCAGCAATTTTTGGGTTCGTTGCGTGGTCGTTGGCTTTGAACTTTGACTTTGATTCAGTTTGCATGGGAGAAAGCTTCGCATTCAACCATCTTTCTTTAAGAAAGGGACTTTGATTTTTTAAGCTTCTCCGTAAACGTATTATATAGCTTTAGCAGGGTACTGTGTTTGGTGAGTTGGTGCATAGTAATAAAGGTAATGTGGTGACGCTCTTTCTGTCGTCTCCCTTTTCTTCCGTATGTTATTTTACATTCCGCCACATTACCTTTATTAGTATTATATAGTATTTACGGGAAAAACGGGTTGCCGAAGCCGTGGACGGCAGTAGCATAAGGAACCTTGCACTAGCAATACTGGTAACGACATCTTGTGACACTTTGCACAACCGCAAGGCATTAGAAATGTTTCTGTTTCATGAATGGAAAAGGGAACTGCTGCATGTTAAAGGGCTCCTGACCAGTCCATCTAGCAAATTTTGGTGATACGCTGGAAGTTGTTCCGTGCTCTCTAAGGAGTGTTCTACCGCAACATTTTTTTCAATTAGTTCATTAATAGCAGAGATAGAAATAATTGACGTGCCACGAACCCATGATTTCAGGAGGCAAGCGTCACCGCGCCAACATACCCTCTCCACTTGCCTCGTCTAGCCTCTACAAGCCATATTCCTTCCCTGCCTTCTCCCATACCGAAACAGGAGGATCGCGTGACGAATACGTCACGGGCCCCGCCTTCTTATTTTTCTCGCTCTCGCGTTTTTGCCGAGTGGCGCACTTCCGGGGACAGTCTTGCACGCGAGCTGTTGCGTTCGGCTCGTTTCGCGCAGCGGACGATTTGGCGCGCTCTGCACGAGAACACCTGATCAGTACCACAATCACGAGCAATGAGCCAGGTGTGTGAGAGGATGAAAGAGCATGATTGCGGGACTGGAACACTGTAGAAGATGACATAGTTTCGTTCTCTGCGCGCGCTGCTGCACGACCTGGGAGCAAGCAGATGAAACGGAAGTGCATGTGTACTAAGTGTAAAAACAAAAAAACAAACAAAAACCAAAAAAAACCGCGTACATTCGGTTCGTATGTTTCATTAGATCTCCAGATTTCATTCGTCTATTGAAGCAACAGATCAAACAAATAAATGATGTTGCCTTGAATAACTCTCGAAGTCACTATCAGGGATGTGATACTTAGCAGACACTATCGTTAGCGCGCATTGTATGCACTGCGCTTGTCAACTCCAAATCGCCAGACTTGGTGAGGGGCCCTTTAACGATTATCACTGCGGATTCTTCACATCAGCAACTAAGTAGGACATGGTTGGTCACTGTGAAAATACCTCTGCGCACCCTCTATGGCTAACGCACAATATGTTAACCTTACAATATGACGCCACCAACGCGGCTGCCAATGCAAACGTCTCTGGTAACTTGGTATTCCGTAAAGTACAATACGTTTGCCGACAGGCTAAATCTTTCGATTTAGATAACTGATGTCATGGTAACCGATGTCATGGTTGGTGTGGTTGTCTACAGAATACCGCCCTTTGAGGTGAGTAGAGGTTTAGCTTGTCGGCGGTGGCGTAATCGTGTTGCTGCCGAAAATTTACACCAGCAGCGAAGTAGAATACACGTGGTTACTGCAATATTAGCTGTTCTTGTCAGTTTCAGCTCTGCGCCAGCAGGTGGCAGCACCGTACAGGCCACTCACGTTTACGGTTCCGCTAACACGCCCCAACGCCCGGACCACCCGCGTTTACCCGATTACCGGACAAGCTAAACCTCTCTAGCGTGTCGTTAACTGGGAATTCTCATATACAAATGTATGCTAAAAGTGTGTGTAGCTTTGCAATTCATGAATATCGAAACTTCACGCTGCCAGCACTACGTCATTGTCAAGAAGTGGGTGCAGGCTGATCTTGCAATTACATAATTTTTTTAACTTAGACCCTGAAACATCGGTTTTATTGGGATCAACCTACCTGCATGGCCACCTTTGAGGATGAGAATCTTGTATTGTACGGACATGTGTTAGGGGAACTTCTTTATCTCTAAACTTTTCAATGCTCTCTCCACCTTTTTTTTTCTCTCTCTTTAGCACGGTATCCAATCGGACGCTGTTTCGGTTAACCTATTTATTTGTATACTCTCTCTATCCAAGATGTTCAGTTCACCAATGGGCGGTCTATGTTGAGCTGTCAGATCAAACCCCAAAAAACACGAAAGGGGGAGACATACCGGTGACGTAACGAAGAGCTTATAAGCAGTTCAATTTCTGGTTTGTGAGTCATGTCTGTTTCGTAGGTTATTTTCATAAGCTACGTTTAGGCAATAGTTGCCATGGGCTCTTTCGGATCACGATACCACCGTCCATCCGTCCATACTCCTACACTGTGCCAAAATTTACCATCATCATTATTGTTATATTATGGCGAAGAAGTTCTTTGGTGACCTCACTGTAGAAAAGCGCACGCTGTAAAGTTGTGGTGTCTTCGCCATGGATCGCCTGACGCTTTCGGGGCGGCGAAGGGCAGGTGACGCCAGGATCGAAAGTGGTCCCCGTCGCTCGACCCCGGCAGCCAGCTGCCGGCCTTCTGGCGCGTCCGGCATCACCCCCCCCCCCCTCCCCCGTCGTCGCTCGAGGTTGCTGACCATTGTCCACGTGCGTCATGCCGTTGTGATGTGCCGTAGGTGTCGCCCGAGCAGCGATCGTTTCTGTGGTCGTGAAACAGAAGCTTTAGCTCGGGCCAACTGTGATTTTCCTATTCATATACATGTAAAACGCAGAAATGCTTTCATGAGACAACCGATGTACCGATTTGATAATATTTGTTGCATTTGAGAGAAAATGATAATATTATAGCAACTGTAGGCAACAGGATCTTGATTTCGGACCTCATACATTCGTTACGCAAAAATTCAATTTCCCCATACCTTTTGTGAGTTCTAACGTCATTACCTGGCAGTATTAGAGCCTTCAGCGCCGCACATGGTTAGCGGGAAAAGTGATACACAATTAGAAACAATTTTTCGTTTCCTTCGTACAGGCGGATGACTCAAGCCAACGGGACCGTGCAGTCTCCACGCATCGTCGGCACAGAGCCCGCGAGTCATCCCTTCAAAACTGACGTCACGTCCGCGACCCCCCGCGCAGTGACGGCGCCTGCCACCACGGCCACGACGCCGTCCACAGCGCCGACGCAGCGCCGTGCATCGTCCCAGGAAGGCTCCAACGTGCAGCGGCTCGCGGCCGCGCTCCTGCACAGGATCTCCCTACAGTCTCCTAGCGCAGCATTCAAGGGAACCGATGCGTCTAGGCAGGACAAGTCCAGGTGAGGCGGCGTGGCCGGTGATGGGTTGTGGGCAAATCTGTGCGCGACATCGGGCCGAACATTCACCGCGATCGCGCGGTAGCTACTGCGTTCTTCTGCTGAACGTATGGTCGCAGGTTCATCTTAAGGCGGCTCCATTTTGATAAAAGCGAAATGCAAAAGCGTCTACGTGCTTCGATTTAGGTACGCAGACTTAGGGAGCCTTCCATGGTGTGTAATGGCGTCGGTTTGTAATATGAGTGACTGCGAATTTTAGTACGATTAATTACTGTCACAATCGATCACTAATAATTTCAAGGGACCAACTTGACAACGTTACAAACTCGTTGCAGCCATCGTTACCACCTCTTGAAATTGCTAGCAGACGCACTCAATTTCTGGAGGTGTCATTGAAGAGTTTTAATATGGTAGCACTGCTCTTAACGGCCACGTGCACTTGCACATTTTGCAGGAGTGGCAACGATAACTGTAAGTGATGAAACTACGTGGAATTGTTTTGTTCTTGCGCTGTAGTGGAGTAGGATCGTGCATCACCTCTTGTACGTAAGCATTATTCTTTTTTCGTCATGTCATACTGACGTGAAAAAAAATGACAATAGTTTTTCATAGGAGTCATTCCTATATTACGACGCTCGCAACTGTCAACGTACACATTTTTCTTTTTTTTTTTTTTGGCAGGCTTGAGTCTTCGAAGCAGGACCACAACGGAACGCCGTACGACTGCAAGAGCCTGCGCTGCAAGACGCAATCCCTGTTCTCCGTCCTCCGGAGGGGTGACAGTTCTCAGAACACAACCTCACCAAACAGCAGCAGTAACAGCAGCAGCAGCCGAGACGCGGCCGAGTCCAGCCCGCGCTCGGAGAGGTCCACGCCTACAAACTCCGGCGGTTCGAAGCTGGAGCAGTTTCGCGCCTGGACGCTGGACCGAAAGCTGTTGCGCAACCGTTGGAAGAAGTCCTCCTCGACGGCCACGGAAGGTCGCAGCTGTTCCTCGTTCGAGTCTCCCGTACTCTCCAGGGCGTGCTCGCAAGAACCGCCGTCGCACGGTGACGTGGACAGTCCCCACTTGCACACTTCGACCCTCAAGAGTGCCGCGTCCTGGACTAGCGTGTGTGTTGCCAACAACGACTCCGCGAAGGACAGCGGCAAAGAATGTCGGCTGGGCCGCGTGAGTCTCGGGGACCTGGGGTGCCGCAGTGTAGGCGACGTGTCCGGCGCTGGAGACCTGGGACCGCGCACGTCGAGCACCAACGACCTACGGCGGCGTCTCTGGCTGGAGGCGCATCTGGAAGGGGCTCCGACGCGGCAGCATCGAGCGAGTGACACGTCTGTGCGTAGCGCGCCCGACGGGGCGCGGGTGTTGGCTGTGCGCTTGGCCAAAGACTCGAGGGGAGAGCTGGGCGTGTACATCAAGGGCAAATGCGGTCCCGACGGCACAGTGCTCGGCTACGTAGTCGCCGACTTGGAGCAGGACGGACCGGCTGCTAGGTGAGGGACCCCTTATAAACGTGCCGTATACGCTCACGTGGTGTGTGTGCGTGCATAACCGTTCGAACAGAGGGGTAAAGAGTGAAAGACGTTCACAAACCCAAGCTGCGTGGCTGTCATCTGTATTGGCGAAGCGCAGCTTGGGAAAAGTTTAGTCGACTGCGATAGTTTGTGTCAGTACGGGAGGCATGAAAACATTTATATGCTAAGTGCAACCGATGGTTAATCGCATTCGGCAAACTTTTCCTACAAGTGTGTGTGTGTGTGTGTGTGTGTGTGTGTGTGTGTGTGTGTGTGTGTGTGTGTGTGTGTGTGTGTGTGTGTGTGTGTGTGTGTGTGTGTGTGTGTGTGTGCGTGTGTGTGTGCGTGTGCATGCGTGTGCGTGCGTGCGTGCGTGCGTATGTGTGTGCGTGCGTGTGTGTGTGTGTGTAGCCGTTGGCTGATGCTAGTTGCGTCATAACACACTTCTGTTTCTTCTGCAGGAGCGGGCAGCTCCGTAAAGGCGACGAGCTTCTGGTCATCAACGGTCATCAGGTCCAAGGCGTGGAAATCGAAGAGGCACGTCAGCTTCTTGCCACACCGGAACAGGTCGTGCACCTGTTAGTTGCCCGTCAGGTAAGATTTCTTCGTAGAAACTTTCATGCACATTGCTCATTTTTCGCGTGCGCACAGCCCTTGCGAAAAGTTACGAAGCCTCAGCGCACGTAATCGAGCCCAATTGATAGGGTCGCCATAAGGAGGCTTCTGAAAACTTTCGTTGCTCCAAAGCTTAAGAAGTGGTACGTGGCGTCCATACCCTTATTTCCTAAGCTGCGGGCTGCATAATTTCTGCCACATGACTACGGGCCGTTCTTTCGATACTACGGGCTGTTATCCCGCCATGGTGGCTTTTCTGGTGAAGCACGAGGTCGTGGTTTCGATCGCCGGCCACGACGGTTGCATTCGTTGCAAGAACGTTCGCGTATACTGATTTAGAGGCATGTTAATGATACCCAGGTAGCCAAATTAATCCGGAGCTCTTCACTATGGTGTTTCTCACAACGCGTTGTCAGCGCATCCCAGAACTATAAACAAAGTGTAGGAGGGGAGGCGCGTCACGGCATTTTTTACTTCGGGCAGCTTAAACCGACCAGTGTCAGAGAGAATAAACGTTTATTCACAAAGGCAAGGTAATTCCACTCAACGAGGAAGAATTACCTTGCCTTCGTGAATAAAAGTTTATTCTCTCTGTACTGAAAACGACGTCTTAGAAGGAGATTCTTATTGAAAGGGTGAAAGATTTGGGTTAAGTGCAGCGCGATAACTGTCTCTCAATAGAGGGCACCGCAACCGCGCTGCTCAGGGGGATGGGGACTAAAAGATAAGAGAGGAAGAGATCGCAGGTGTAGCAGCAGCGGAAGCAGCAGCAGTATCAAAACGCCTGAGGCAATCGAACAAAGCAACGTACGAGGAAGGGTACCGCGAGTAACATCCCCCCCCCCCCCCCCCCCCTTCTGGTAACGGCGGCAAAAGTTCAAAAGCGCCGAGAATAATTGAGCTCGAGCAGGTAGTGGAGGGCGATGCGACAGAGGGACTCGGACAGAGGTCTTCGCCTTTTTGGTGCTAGATCTTCGCCTTCGGCGTTTTAGATTATGCGCTCCCGACCGGGATTTCGGTTACCAAGGGGACATTTGCGCACACAAAGGACCACCCATGCTTGCGTATTTTTGTACCCCTTTTGCTTTCTTTTGTCTACCTTTTTTTACTTTCTTTTGTAAACCTGGCGGTTTGCGTCTCCTAACTTCGGGTGCGCGAAATCTAAATCGCTCGATTTGCTGCGGCGGCGCTGGAGTTACCGGGGTCAGTCAGCATCTCCGATAGTGAGCGGTGACAAATGCGGCTACATCCGACAAGCTTTGTTATTCGCTAAGTTGTTTCAAATCTTTTGACGAAGACCGCGCATGCTCTCATGCATATGTAATGTAGGATACAGTGTGGGGCTGCGGTGGCTGTTGACGAAGAATCCAAGAAAGCCAATATGCTGACGTTTTGACCTAGGGTAGACGACATCAATCAGTCAGTCAACCCAGAGTCCTCCAATAATCTATTCATCGTTGTCTTTCATTGGTGGGTACATGACAGCTAATCGAAGAGCTCTGGGTATATATGCCCTTGTTCCACAGAATTAATCAGGCGCTGCTTGTGATAACGATGATGACAAGCCAACCGAGATATTCTCTGATAACACTGTGAGATGCACAGACGAAAAGTAATTCAGTAAAATATGCCCTTCTTATAACTGTCCATTTCGGATTAATTAAGTACTTATAATACTTCTTGTAGGAAGCCCTTTGGTCCTGTTACCACTTTTCGAGGTACACAAATGATTACGTATAACATTATCTGTCTCACTGGCCCTGACTACGTCTGCTGTCAATAGCAAATCAATGACAAAGCAATGCTATCGCCACTTGATGGCCTCTTTTTCATTTTTTGGTCCTTTTTCGCTCGTATTCTCTTACGAACAAGAGAAACGTGCTCGAACCTCTTTTTACCTAACTTATGAAGTCCTTTTACGATTATCATGCGCCACGAGAATCCTATTTTACTCGATTCACGTAACAATTCCGATCATTTCGAATTCCGAATACCGATCCTAAATGCATCCAGTACTTAAGAACACCAATACAGGAAAGTGCATTCTTGTTTCCCACTACCGTGCATGAAATTGTAAGTTCTGCCATGTCACTGAGAAACAGTATGTGTACCGACGTTGATGACTTGCAGAAACAACCTGTAAAATATGTTATCGATACTATCGCGCCAATTCTAGAGCTTGTAATTAACCTAATGTTTTCTGATGGTATTTTCTCTAAACAACTTTAGGTGTCAAAAGTAACCGTGATATACAATGGTGGTGGTATCAATAATTTCTTTAACTATAGACCTATTTCAATAATTCCCGTGTTCTCAAAATGCATTGAAAAATTGATATATAAATGCATGTCCAGTTTTTCGACGAAGCATAACATTATTACGCCTTGCCAGTATATGGCTTCCGGGAAGGTTGTTCAACTGAAACGGCTCTTCTGAGGCAAAAGGAATTTATATCTTGCAGTCATTTGAAGATCATCTATGTACACTTAAGCATTTTCATTGACTACTCAAAAGCATTTGACTCAATTAATCACCATTCTTTGTTTGAGAAATTGCAACATTATGGCTTTAGGGGTACTTTCCTAAAACTTAGTCACTTCTTACTTTCATCACCGTCGGCAGCAAGTCACTGTTAACAACTTTGTATCCGAATTCAAGTCAGTTACTGCTGGTGTGCCTCAAGGCAGTATCTTGGGCCCTTTACTCTTCAACTTATACGTAAATGGCATCGTAAATATTTGTGCTAACACTAAATTTATCATTTACACAGACGACACAAGTATTTTTATTACAGGCCATGACCCTTCAAAATTCGTAGAAAAAGGCAACGCAGTACTAAGAAGAATCCACACATGGAGTGCTGGCAATTCATTGAATTTAAATGCGGCAAAGACAAAAGCAGTGTCATTTCGTCCTCAGAACAGAGGACTGAATATCACCGACGACTTAAAATTAGGGTCATAAACTATAGAACTTGCACGCTGTAGCCTTGGCGTCATTTTTGAAGAACATATGACGTGGACAGATCAATTAAATGCAACCTTAAATAAACGTTCAAAAACTGTAGGCATCTTATGCAAATTTCGCTACATCCTGCCTTCAGAACATAAAGTTGTTACTTTACAAATCGCTATTTTTGTCCAACCTTTCTTACTGTTACTTATTTTGGGGCACGACCACCAAAACTAACACTGAAAAACTACACAAACTTCAAAAGAAAGCACTTCGAAACATCGTTAATGCTGCACACGACGCACACACGGAACCAATTTTCAAGGCACTCAATCTATTACCAGTGAATGATGTTTACTGTTCAATGCTACAGAAACAAGCTATAGATTGGCTACGAAAAACGACACGTTTTTTACCGAATTGTCTGGGTTAAGACAGGCTGAGCATGTGCGCACCCTGAAGGTACGCGTAGTCTGGAGGGTGCCTAGAATGCGAACAAATTACGGCACAGAAATGTTAAAATACCAGTTACCTGTGCTACTTAATAATTCAGAGCTTCACATGTAACACGCTCACTTATCTTGTTTGTATTTGTATAAAGATGGCAGTATCAGTGCCTTTAGCATTTCCGACCTTACTAGCGCATTTATGACCGTCGAGTGAAGCCACCTATCTTCTGTATAATATCCAGATTGGTTCGTTTGTACTTCTGCACTGTATAATCATGTGCCTTGTTTGCCAAGCCCGGGGGTACAGACCCTGTCAAGCCTGATTAATGGCTTTTTGTCTGTACCCACCAAGTGTCACTGATTTTCATTGATACTGAAAATAAAATGATTGATTGATTGATAATTGATGTAATCGGATGGTACTTACAGGAGGAAGGCGAGGAAGATTACAGCGAAGACCCGCTCTCATCGTCACCCACCGGAGCTTCCCGACTCGCCGAGCCCCACCGAGTCCCAGCCGAGCGGAGGGCCAGCATCTCGCACCCCGGCGCTGCCGCCAACTACAACACCATTCCCGAGGTCTCTGAGGAGATTGAGAAAGAAAGCCAGGTACGCAGCGTCGGTCAAACACACCACACTTCGAGGGACACCAAACATAAATATTAAGTTTGGTCGAAGGTTACACTTCAGGAATGCCAAATATCGTATCGTAAGAGCATAGCGAAAAATATGGTCGACTTGAAGCGTTGACGTCGTTACCTGAACTCCCGGCGCCCTGTACCGTCACGTTTTCCCTCTGTAGGTGCACGTTCGTTCGTGCAGCGTAAGAGTCATGGGTGATATAGGCAAAT
Source organism: Dermacentor silvarum (assembly GCF_013339745.2). Classification (NCBI taxonomy): domain Eukaryota; kingdom Metazoa; phylum Arthropoda; class Arachnida; order Ixodida; family Ixodidae; genus Dermacentor; species Dermacentor silvarum. The sequence goes on along the minus strand of NC_051156.1, from coordinate 174,877,452 downwards.
GCCGTTTCTAGGCATCGCCCGAGCCGCCGGTTCGCGCCGAAATTTGTTTACCGCGCTTCATATGTGCACGTATGTGCAGTGAACTTCCGTGGATCCTACGTCGCCTGGAAACGTACACGGCTCTATTGACTTGATCACTCCGTTGACGTCATAACTGAGCGCGTAAAGCGCGGGACGTTCCGAGACCGCATCTGAGATTAGCTTCCCCTTTAAATAGCGCGCATCCCGTGAAGGTCTGCTCCATCCCTGGGCCGCGATTTTGTAGCGATTCCTTCTCCCATGATATTCATTTTCGCACTTTTCACGCTTTTCGCGCTTTGTCAGTGGTCAGAGCGACGTCCCGCCCGCGTTATCAAAGCGATCAGCCGGCCGTGAACGGTGGATGATAAGAGTGGCATATAATCGAGCGGAAGGCATCGCTACAAAATCGCGGCCCAGGTTTGCTCCAGCTTCGCAGTTACATACGCGAGCGACGACGATTGAGGTAACATTCTTAACTTTCCAATATCCTCGCGTACGACGGCAAGTACGATATGCTGAAAATTTTGCGACAGATTCAATTTGTTCTGAATGATTTAATTGTTGCGGCGCCAATAAGCCGTAAAGGATGACCCGCCACCCAGAAATTCCAGTACTTATTACTCTCGACGTCATAGTTTTCGACACCACCGGCTCCACACTATTTAGTTTACTAATACAAAAATGTTGCGTTGCAGTCTCAAGTAAGCAAACTCTCAACATGGCAATCTTTAGGGAGGAAATTTCCTGCGTAAAGAAGTGCCAGACACGCGAGAATACCGCCAGATATGCGACGTTACGGTGACATTGGCGCTGCAGTTTGGAGGCAAGGTTTAAGAATGAAAGTCGAACCTTGGTTTCCTCTGCTAATGAGGAGCTTTCTCCAAGGAAATGTACACGAAGTTATGAAATAATTTGTACACTGCCAGTACTCTGCCAGTACCGAGATCGTACGGCAACAGTCAGCGTATGTTCGAGGGTAAAGTCTGTTCAAAAGCGTCTCGGGTCTCCCTAGCGATATATGCGCATCGGCAGCTGCTTCGTTTGTTCAGTTTCCGGCTTCCCAACAAGAAACATGCTGACGGGTCGCGAATATAGCTTGTATCGACTGCTATCATTTCTAATCTTATCTCACAGCGCAAGCCTAGCGTCTTGTGCCGCTATCACTCTTTCTCCGTGGCCGCTATCACCCACTGCAAAGAGAAGTCCCAAGAGCTAGGTGCAGAAGCGTAGGCATTTCGACTGGTTCGTTATGACTTGAGCCGGAAAAAAATAAACAGCCCTATGGACAGGACGTCCATTTCTCGCGTCCTGTCCATTGCACGATTTTTCCTGCTCAAGTTCTAGGTGTCAGCAATCTGTAAGTGTTGGAAATAATAGTGAACGCATCGATGCACTCTGGAAAAAAAGAAAAAAAAAAGTTTGCGCCCCTCTGATGTATCTTGTCCTCAAAAAATCATCTGTACACCTTGCGTTTTCTCGCTTGACGATTCCGCGCTAGCTATTTTCCTGTCAATACTACTACGCCACGCGCGAACGAACCACGACGTTCGTGACCTGGAAATACCGTGCCCGCAGCGTTAATAGGAAAGGTACTCTAGATATATGTTGATTATTGTTTGGGTGCATAAGCCCCAAAGGGTACAAACTTTCTTTCTACTATAGTGTGCAGTAGAATGATACAGCGCACTGTTACATCGCATGTCACTAGTAAGATACATACTCTGCGTGGCGACATCAGTTCGCGACTAGTTAGCATTTAGCTGCAGTGGCTGGCCCAGCATTTTATCTCGATTGTGAGTTTTCAACATGCTTTCGATTTCTGATGGTGTTTCGGGATTGCTCACCGTGATCTGTATCTCATTGTTCACCCTCACAGGTAGAACAATATGATATGATGACCGGCAGAAAGGTTGGGTTGCGGTGCGACCCCCTTTACAATACCCCCCTCCCCCCCTACCCACCCGTCCTAACTTCTGCCCAATTGTGCCACTGCAGCGACAGTACGAGAACCGCATCCCGATTGCTCTGCACGGATACAGTTATTTGCCGTCGTAGTTAGCAACACAGCCAAAAGATCATACTTAGGACGTTCAAGATGGACAGGCAACGACGCGGAAGGCCTAATCGCAACACTTACTACTGTGCGAATTTGAACCTGGCTTGCTCATGCTTGCTGAGTAGAGCTCGTGTCGATATATATATATGTATATATATATATATATATATATATATATATTGTGTGTGTGTGTGTGTGTGTGCGTGTGTGTGTGTGTGTGTGTGTGTGTGTGTGTGTGTGTGTGTGTGTGTATCAGCGTGGATAGCCTTTATCGTGTTGTAGCGAATACTCTGCGTTACAGTTCTTCCTCGCGGCTATATGCCTCTTCAATTCCGAATTAGATTTATAAATTTATCCAACTTTGCCCAATCGCGCATACTCCGATATCACCGTTTATTGTCTTTACTCGAGGCAGCCTCGCTTCCTTTTCCCTCCAACTGAGTGTCATCGATGTCTCCTTGCCAACACCAGTTCTGGTTCCTTCTCAGTGTGTGACTGTAGTTACTCCTTGTCTTACAGGCGACGCCCCAGTACAGCAGCGGCGTGTTGTGTACGCTACCGCGCCGGCCGCGTCACCGCGACACTGGCTCCGCGGGCGGCGCGGCGGGAGTCTCGAGCGGCAGCGAGCTACTCACCGTCACCTTCGTCAAAGGCGCCGGCCGGGGTGCCCTGGGCTTCAGCGTTGTAGGCGGCCGCGACTCGCCTCGCGGGGCTATGGGCATCTACGTGCGGCGCCTCTTCCCCGGGGGACAGGCCGAGGCCCTGCTCCGCGAGGGCGACCAGCTGCTCTCACTCAACGGCGAGCCCTTCGAGGGCCTTTCGCACGCCGAAGCCATCGCCGCCTTCAAGCGCGTCCGCCAGGGCGAGCTTGTGCTCAGGGTGGCTCGCAGGCCCCCAAAGAAGTGAGTTCCTTCCAGTTGCCTGAACAGATTGCAATCTAATCATCTTGTCATGTTGTATTGTTCGTGTTCTGCATTTCTCAAGTCGCCCAATAAGTCCAGGTGTCGATCAGCAGATAAAATTATAGTTGGGAGCAGCTCACACTTGGTGGTGGTGGCTCACACCTGTCAGCAGCCAGACTCCAATGGGGATGTTTTGGAGTGAAGTGAGAAAGTACAGTGATGAGCTTTTGACACAGGTAGCCTGACTCGCACAATGTGATGTCGAGGGGAGAATGAGAAGTATGAAAAAAATGAATGGAGAAGGAGATAGAGTAGCCCCCAACAAGACTGTAATAAATGGTTGCGTGGTGTATGCTGTGTACTCTTCAAGATGGCTGGCAAGTGGAGTAGAGGCTTATAAAACAATATGGCTTTCTTCAATAGATGATAGGAAAAGCACGTGAAATAACAAAGCTCGCATATCATAACAGCGGCACATATCATTTTAGATAATTTCAAGTTTCCGAGCCTTCACTTTAATGAAATTATTACATCGTTACTAGGGCTTGGCGAATCAGCCATTTGTGAGATAATAGCTGTAAATACATTTTCACCTAGTCTTGTTTACTATTCTATTGCATGTGACACTGACAACTTACGGGAATATTTCCATTTAGTTGAACTGTGCACAGGGAAAGCAATACAAATTATACAACTAAATATTTCCCATTGTAACTTGGCACAGAAGACTTCCGTTAATTCAAATGCAGTTATCTTGATTTTTTCCCAGTTAATTAGATCGCGGCCGGCACCAATGCATTTCTATGGGCCCAAAAGTTCGTTATCTCCACCCTGAACTTGCCATTCGCCGGGTAATTCGAAGGTGACCAGTCTGCACGCACGCGCCTGACCCCAATGGTGACGTCACCTCATTAACGACCCCTTTAGCGGCAGTGTCTGTCTCTGCGGAGCTTCGAGGACAGGCAATGCGTTGAACACGTCATATTCCGTTGAAAACCTGTATTTTCGGCTCACTCAAGGGAAATTTTCAAGCAATAACGAACCCTAGCTCACGATGTTTGATTACGGTATTTATCAGATTGAAATGGCTGCCTTATGTTTTCCAAGAAAATTGGCCCTCAATTTGCCTGCATGGTGCATTCAGATACTCAACTAACACCACCTTCGCGGCGTCGTATGCTGTACTGCATAACATGGCTGTATTGCAGCGAAGTTAAAATTAAAACACGTGGAGCGAAGTTGACTTTAGGAAACCGTCCGCCACTATAAAAAATTGGGTGCGCGTTAGATTTCCACTTTGGTTACGAGCTTTAAGTCATTTCTACGTTAGTTTTATATTTTCAACACATAGAAAGTGGGCGCGCGTTTGATTCAGAGGCGTTTTAAACTCGAGCAAATAGTACTGTCAAATGAATCTTGCATATTTTCTGCATCTTGTTTAATTCAGCCCACCGTATGATTCGATAAATTTCGGTGGTCCTGTCAGGGTCGAATTAACGGAAGTCGACTGTACATACTAGTACTTAACCGAATAGTACAGTCAAACTTAGTTATAACAAACTGCCTGATTCACAAAGAATAGTTCGGTGTATTAAGTAATTCATACATCCGGAACAAATTTTAATGAGCTTTATGATGCATTCATTAACATTTGCTTGCTATCTACAATGTGGCATGGTGTGCTGGTGCCACCTTACTGAGAAACCCTTGTGACATAAATCAGCGGCACATGTAGGCAACACGCAACTCAGTAAATTGGTACCCCCTGGTTCATTACAATCTAGTTTTACTCTTTGCAAGAACCTGAGTATACGAAGACACAGAAAAATGTTATTTCCTATAGCTTTAGAAGAACTGTGACTACAGTCAGGGTAAGTACAACATGCAGAGAATTTGAAAACAATGAACACAAGAACATTATCAGAGAATTATGAAATCCAGCTTTGACTTAAGTCCATCATATTGCAGGAGTGTAAATATGAAAGATAGGCCTGTCCTTGAGCATTTTCAGGGCAATCTGGGTGCTTTATATATTGGCGTCATTGCAACTTAGTGCATTTCCAGCCTGAAAACCAAGCACACCAGCTGGAAAATGTGCTACGAAATAGAATGTTGCCATGTTTAATATTTCATGGAATGCACTGAACACTAAAACATAGCTACAAAACTTATCAGGTGTGACAAACCGTTCAGTTTCAATCTGGTAGACATTGGGGTTGATTCGCTGCTATGCGCTAATGGTGCCAACATATGCTAGTGCAACTTGTAAGCTTTGTACAACTATATGTTATGTGTGTTGTAGTGTTCTGCAACTTTTCTTGCTTTTTAATAGAACTGGCTACTTGCCACCTTTTTCTACTTTGTCACCATTAACAGTAATATTTCAAACCTCTCTTTACAGTTCACAAGTGTCCAAGTCCTGTTGTAACCTGGATAGCATGACATAGAGAAGACACAAGGTTTTGCAAGCATTAACCAGAGTCTCACAACATCTAGTCTGCCTGGACAGTTGCATCTGTGATACCATATGTGAATGATTACAGCCCTACTCATCATCTCCCAGATTCAAGAAAGTTTTGTACAATAGCTTCCCATTGAGTATCAGTTTGTGGGCCTTACAATACCAGTATGTGCTGCTACTAAGTTTGTTCATTGTGCTTGTGAACTGATGCTACATTAAAGTTAATTCGTTGCCTCCCTGAAGTCATGTCAACTTTTTTTTGTTGCATGCATGCTAACACAGCCATATTTGTCAAGATACCATGCACCTTGGATAAAAAGAAAAAAAAACATTGGTCTTTGATGAAAATATGTTAGGAGAAATATTTTTACTTGCTCAGAAAAAGTTGCAGTCGAGATTTAATGCAAAACCAACTAATATGATTCTGCATTACATGTAGCATAAGACAGTTTTAGTTTAATGTTAGTGTAATAGCAGGGTTAAGGGAAATAGCGTTACCGTTCCGCAAACGAACTTTACAGAAAGAGTTTTAGTATAGCGTGATAGCGTAGTTTACGTGCGGGACGCTATTCCATTATGCTTTGAATTTTGCATACGTAGGGCACCTAAGTGTACGTGTGTGTGCGTCCGGAAAGTGCGAGAGGCAGCACAATGGAAGCCAGGAGCGCGTTGTATTTTTACTTGCCATGTCCGCCGATTTGCAGCGAAACAGACAAGCAGTACAAGCTGTCTTCCATAGCCTCTGAACTGTTCCCATCTCGGAGGCCATATGCCGTCGTCGCGCCTATCTCCTCACTTTAGCGACAGATGGCGCTCGCATCTCGGAAAAACTTTCTCTCGTTAGGCTTAGGCGCGTTCGAAACGAGAAGCGATCTCGAAAATTCCTCCAGATTAGCCATAACACTCTCTCGGCGAAGCGGCATGAGGCTAAGCAAAAGCCGTTGACACAGTAATTTGCTATGAACGAAGTGAATTCTACAAAAACAACGCCAAATTCAGTTCGAAGTGGGCAACCGGGACCGCCGCCATGTTTTACGTAAACTACGTAAACCACGCTAACACAGTAACGTTAACTCTGAGAAATAGCGTGCACACGGTAAACGGTATGGGTCGTTTAGCGTTCTGCGCGTGCGCATTTCAATCCCGCTATTCCGGTAACCACACTAAACTAAAACTGTCTACTCCTACAAAGTCCTCTACTGCTAGCGGGAGCCCTTCTTGCCTGATATGACTAATTTTGCTAAAAGTTAGATTCTCTGTTCTTATACTTAAAGGAAAGAAGGAAGTAAGGGGGAGAGAGAATTTTCAGCTGAGGCACATTTTTGCACTCACTACTGTAGATACAAGTTGAGGTATTTGTAAAGCAAGTGCCTGCAAACTTGAATGTTCCGGTGATCTTTCTTGATGAACATGACAAAGCTTGGTCACCAAAAGCACGACTCCACAAAAGAGTCTTGTAATTTAGATGCACTATTACCCTGGTTACCCTTACAAGAACAGTTTACTGAATATGAAGGCATGAAGTGATGAGTAGTTGAACAAGAAATGTCGCTGAAGCTACATTCTTTTTGTCAGTGACATTCTTTGTTCAAATACTGCTCATCAACTCATCGCCCTTGGAGTAAGGTGGCAAATCTGCAGCTGTGCTTCTGCTTCTCTTGCACATATATAATAGTTATCAAGTCAAGCCACCGTCAGCAGCTTACAAGCACATTCGTGGCTGAAGGGCCTACATAAGAAAGAAGTATGTGGTGCTATTTATTTTTTATTTGTTTGTTACCCTCAGGGTACAGAGTACATTTCAGAGGGGAAGGGAAATTCACGACAATAAAAAAACACACAGCACATTTCATGCAATATAAAACAATAGAGGAAAAAGATAAATAATGCAAACAATCTTCATACAAGAACATAAAACAATGGAACAATAATATTATGCAAGAGCCAAAACAGGATACAAAAATAAGTTAATGAACAAAACACAAAAGCGGTAATTCAGGTGATCAGCATCGTAAGGACCATTTTAAATTGAATGGCATCAGTGATACTCGTTAGTGATATGGGTAGGGAATTCCATTTTTACAAGTTATTAGAAAATATGACTGCATGCATGTTACTGTGTTGTAATGAGGCACTGCTACTTTTTGTTGATGATTACGGCGATGAGAAATGAAGGTGCTGGTTGAATCCATGGGGAGTGAAGATTAGAGTTATGGTAGAAAACCTTGTGGAACAGACAAATGCGGGTGTGCTTTCGGCGGGTAGCTAGTGGGATGAGGTTTAAAAATGTTTTCATTTGGGTGACGCTAGCTGAACGATGATAGTTAGCCAAGATGAAACGAGCTGCACGATTCTGCACACTTTCCAACATGAGTGCTAGTGTGACCCGTCCACAGTCCCATACGGATGAAGCATATTCCATTTGTGGTCGCACATAGTTGGTGGTGATAATTTTAGTGATGATGGAGCAAGAAAAAAGTTTCTTCGAAGGTAACCCAGTGTTTTCTTTGCTTTGGATGCTATGTGCTCTGTATGTAATTTCCAGGACGGAGCGTTAGTTATATGGACGCCAAGATACCGGTAGGATGTTACGCTTTCAAGGAGCTGACTTTGAAGAAAATAAGTTGGACAATTTGTATTTGAACGAGAAACCCTCATAGACTTACACTTTTTAACGTTCAGTTCTATTTTCCAAATATGACACCAATCAAGTATGCTATTGAGATCGACCTGGAGCGAGTTATAATAATTATATTGACATGGAGCGAAGCCGAATGCTGTGTTGTGGCACTACCACAATTGAGGAAGACATCCATGAAAATATTTCATAATCTATGAAATACACATCTTTTAGGACAAAAAAATATTGACGGATCCACGGGCACGAGTAAAAAAATGTTAGATAATTCGGTTTCTTAAAGTTAGCTTTGCCGCAATGCAGTTACGTTATGCGGTGAAGCATACATAATGTATTGCAATGAAGCATATCAAAAGGGATAAGGGGCCACTCGAGCTTTGAAGAGGCACGTTCATCTGATGGAAAGCGTTGTTTTGCTTTCGAAAACTAAGATTGACTAAAAGGTAATCCGGGTAATCCGGTATTACCGAGTTGCCTGAACCCCAATGAGATAGCCCACGACCGTGCGCGAGGTTTCATATGCCGCGATGGGACGGTGTCTCGGGTGAGTTCGGGAGAGCTCTTCCACAGTGATCCTGTAGTTACTTTTCACGAAATCACATCACATTACAGAGGGGATAGGCAGAGTTTCCCCTCCCCCCATCATAAGCTCAACAGATCACAATCTAGCACATTCCGCATGCTCCAGACGGGGTCCTACCCCTCTAGGGGCTTTTTGAACAAGCTTCACCCCGACATCGATCCAGTCTGCCCAGATTGTGGCACTGAATTTTGCTCATTAAATCACATGCTCTGGCAGTGCCCTGTGTTATCGGATTTTAACCAAGAAGACTGGACGAAAGCCATCATAGATCCCAGACAAGACGTCCAACTCCTGGCTGTCCAGAGGGCCCGTGAACGAGCGGAGAGGCACGGCCTCTCTGTTCCGACATGGGACTAGCCAACGGCTAGCAGGCCCCCCTGCCTAGCTTCTCAGGACCTAAATAAAGTGTTTACTACTACTATACTAAAAGGTAATTGACTTGTTATGGTCATAGCAGTTGGGCAGAAAACTACCAAATCGCATAGCTATTATTGTAGAAGTATTTAGACACTTCAGAAAATATGAACCACATGAACATGTATTGATAAACAAAATATTACTTTCTTGCACCTAGGGCCGTGCTTGTAACCCCCAAACAATCTGCTTAAATCGCCACAGCAAAGTCAGAAACCGCTTTTAACGGCTGCCAGTACAGTTATTAGATAATTTTAGATTTTGCGCACCCAAAGTTTTCGGACGCAGTGCTCCGAATTTACAAGAGTGTGAAAAGGTATACAAAAGAAAGCAAAAGTACAACAGAACGCAGCAGGGCGTGTTGCTTTGGATGCGAGAAGGTCCCTTTGGGTACGCAAATATGTTTGGGTGCGGAACATCTAAACCTCCATATTAGGAGTCTCGGTGGTCATACTGTGACCAGAGACGGCGCGTGCTCGCATGTGTAATTAAGAAGCGCGTACTAGGCCCCGTTACGGTTTCTTATACGGGGCGTGCAAGTGGCTGAAACGAAAGCTGAAACCACGTGCGAAATAGATTCGAAGGCCTGCCAGCACACTTATTAGGCGTCTGGGAGCTCGTTCTGGGACATGAGACAACAGGGGTAAAATTAAGGAAAATACTATGACCCGTCTCACTCACCTTTTTTCCACTCTTAAATTAAATGTTTCACTGCAAAACGCGTACCTTCACCACGTACCGCAACTGTAATGCATCGAAGCTGACATTACGAAACCGATTTGCGCAACATTTTTTAGATCTTTCCAATTCACACGTGAGAAGTCATATGCATAGCTTATGACCTTTTTCAACTTTTCATTTGCCTGTGTTATATGAAGGTCCTTCTAAATCCAAGAAAAAATACTGAAGAGCCGCAGTGTGTCCTAAAAATAATTTATTAGCTTTTATTAAGTCAGTTTCAGTTTAGTTTTTGTTTCCGAGGAGGTTACTGTGTCGTGACGTCATGACGCAGAAGGTGGTCACGCGGGAGCAGCGCATTGTAACTAGAGTGTACTAATCGTAATGTGTTGACACTCGCATCGGCTCGCTCAGTCGTATGCTATGCTGCTACTTGTCGTGGGAACCGATGTTGCAGCATTGCAGGCGACCGAGCCAGGCTGAGCGCGTGTCAAGATATCGCACTGACCATCTTGTTTAGAATTTATTGACACAGTAGAAACGCAACCGAAATTTTCTGTCGAAAAGCACTTATATTACTGTTATTTAAAACGTTCTGAGGCTTGTCAATATTTTTTCATGATATTAAAGGTTTGGGTCCTTCATTTAACGCAAAGAATGAGTCGAAAGATATGTCAATACGTCTTTATGAACATTAACAAATAATATAAACTTTCATTACGAAGATCGTTACCGTTAGGAGCGGAGCATTTCAATTTGCCAATCAGTAATCAGATTAATAACATGGCCGTCGTTGTGTACATTCGAACAGCCTGCTGAATTCCGTGAAATAGTTGCATACATGCACCAAGATGGATGTGTATATGATGCACTGGTCGCACAAAAAACGAAGTATTGTTTTGATCATGCTCGTCGGCGGCCAGAGTTAGTTTTGGGCCACGTAACGTTGTGTCCTGTGCCATAGATGCTCCAGTAGTACTCATACACCTGGCGGCCTACTTTGCAGCGTTCTCTCTGGGTGTCGGCAGAAACGCCATCAGGCAGATGCACTGTATGAGGCGAGCCTTCCGTGTAGGCAACCCACGACTGTCCGCCGGGCAAGCTCGGTGCTTTCCTGAAATGGTAAAAACAGAGTCAAGGTCGGGTACTATGTGTTTGTTTCTGCAGAACCCATCAAAATTTAGCTAAAACACCCACTTAAGAAATTTCCGTGCTCTCGAGCGCACTATCAGCGCCAAAATTTCAAGAAGTTTGTAGAACCGAGTGAAGGCGCGCGGGATGCTAGAATTTTACCTTGTTAGGTGGCTTCACGGCAGTGAGACCTATAATGCGGTGAAGCCGCTTCTGCGCTGTAATGTTGAGCAGCAGTCTAACGGTGACGGAAGTTTCTGGAGCTTTCTTTTGTGCAGACAATTGTGTGAGACTGCTGCTGTTATTTACAGGTGAACGTTTTTTGAAGAACTTCCGCAAATGAGAAAACGCTGACGCTTTTTTTTTTGGTAGTAGATTGCAATTGTGGCCTCAGATTATATGCATGGAGGTTTAAAATAACTTCCTTTGTTGTACGAAGGAAGTGGGGGGGGGGGGGGGGAGGGTCTTGTGAGCGTGTGACTATGTTATTGAGCTAGATTTGTTGAGCTAGAACAAACGGAATGGCAAGTAGCCGAGCTTTGACAAGTTGACAAGTCGATCATCTAATTTTTGAAACTGTTTGTGAATCTTGATGCCAAATTATTCAAATTTTATTTAATGCATCATTTAGAGGGCACATTGAGAACACTAAAATAAAGAAGGCTCACTACATGGACAGTCGAGTGCAGATGCTGTTGGTCAAACGCGACGGCGCTTAGCAGTCGTTCAGGAACACGCTGTCGTCGTAACCTATATGTGTTGCTGCATCTATACCTTGTCCTACGTGCATCTTCCGTCTCCTTTTGTTTTTCTTTCTTTCTTTCTTTCTTTCTTTCTTTCTTTCTTTCTTTCTTTCTTTCTTTCTTTCTTTCTTTCTCTCTTCTTTCTTTCTTTCTTTCTTTCTTTTAATCAGAAGCCTACCTTTAAGCATAATGCAGAGCTATATTCACAACTGCAGAGCCAGGTTTCTTTCGTGCAGAAATAGAAAGCGGTAGAAGGGTACATGAAGCTGATGTTCAAGGGCGAGAGCGCGCCCGGAGCCAAGGCCTGTCGCACAAAGTGTCTTGCCTTTTTCATTTCCTGTGCATCAGTTACTGCATACCGAAAACATCTCACACATCCGACTGGGCGTGTATGTGGTAAAACGTTGCCATACACTGCAGTCAAGGAAACCTATTAGTTATAATAACATCTAATTAGCGTGTAATCCCAGTTTATGTTCGAGGCCACCGTTTCATCGCACGGGCACAATATGACCGACTAATAAAAACAAGAAAACCAAAGGCTCACCCTGTCTTCGCGAAGTGGGCTATCTGCGAGGTGGTGAGGACGAACCCTTCGGTTTCGTTCGTCGTCCCCACGAAGTGGAAAACCGAACGATTTTGTCCTGTCGACGCCGCTGCATCCGCGAGCGTCAACATCGGGCAGCGGAACACCAAGTCCGTGAAAAATTCCTCCAGAGCATCGTCCATGATTGCGGTGCCGTAGCGCGTCCTTATCTCGCTGACTAGTCGTGGCAGCGTGTCTTCGAACTCCTTTGTCGTCTCCTTCAGGAAAAAGGTGAGAAGGTCGGCGAGGGAACGCGTCTCGTCTTTTTTATCATGGCCACCTGCTCGCTGAAGAAGCGGCAACAGGTAGCGGTAGAACAGCAGCTTTCCCGCGCCCCTGTCTGCGCCGCACAGAAGATCCAGGCCTTCGAGGTCGTACTCTCCGACGAGCTTCTCGGGCGGGAAGATCAGCGGCTCCTGGTCAAAGCTGGGCACAAACCACAATTCACCCATGGCCTCTGCGTATGCCAGGAGGGTTTCATCCGTGTACGACCGTTGTAGGTAAAGTGACGCATTGACGCCGGTTTGCTCACGGCACCCCATTAGACGACAGAGTCGAAGCGCGATGCTCTCGCCTACGTGCCGGTCGTTTCGGGGAATCAGCGAGAATGGTGACATGTCCAGAAAGATAGCCCTCTTGAAGAAACCTCGGCCAAGACCCCTGAGCGCGAGAGATAGCATGGCAGCTCCGGAGCCCTGTCCCAATGCGACCATCGAGTCCGGGTCACCGCCGAAGTCCGGTGCGTTCCGCTTTATCCACCGGAGTGCCATGATCAGGTCGAAGAGGCCCGCGTTTCCAGGAACGCCCTGGTTACCCGTATTCAGGAAGCCCATGATTCCGCGTCGGTAGTTGGGAACGAAGACGACGACGTCTTCGCTGGCGGCCATCTCGCCCCAGGAGGGTGACAGCGGTAACAGCGTCGTGCGGAACCAGTTTTCTGTGAGCGCCACTATGACTGTCTTGTTCTTGACGCCCTCCGCGGGATTGCAGGCGGGAGGAGCCCAGACATTCAGGTTGAGGCAGTCGGCTGGTGAATGTTCGTTCGGACGCAGTGCGGTGTGCTGGAAAAGGCTACCAGGGAGCCGTGGTCGAAGCGGCCCTGTGGTGCAGCCCTACGAAAGAAGAGATAGGTCAGAATACAGTATTCATTGATTGGTTGGTTGGTTGAATTATTGGTTGGTAGAATGACTGATTCCAACAAGACAAAGTTGTGATGCAAGGAGAAAAGAAGGTGTGGGGAGGGAAAGCAAGCAAATGTGCTGTGAGGACCAAAATAGTTCCTGCGAATGGCACGGAAACCCATTAATGGTTTCGAAACACCGAGGCCAAGAAAAAGACACTTGGTTGTGAGGATTGTAGCATAAAGTTTAGGCTTACAATACAATGCTGACAAATAATGAAAGGTTGACGAAAATAATAAATTGTTTAATTCGATTAAAAATATTTGCTTCATGCAAGCATGTGACCTCGCTGAAGAAACCGGCGTGCTGGCGATGCCACCATTACATACCTGAGAAAACGACCGACATACGTTGCGTAGGGAATGCCCATGAAGGTCCGCACAGACTTATTTTCACCGAGGTAGGAGCTTCGGCCATAGATGACACCGTTATGGGTGAACAAGATGGCTTGTTCAACAAGTGTCAGGCAGCCCGTGGCTGGATCAGGCTTCGGCGATGGTGGCACCGTGACCTGCTCTGTGCTCGCGTGGAACTTGGATGGCGTCTGTTTGCGAAGGACCAGCAACACCAAGACCAGGCCCAGCACCGCGGTGACGAATCCCAGGCCGATCATGGTACCCAAGGCTGCCGCGCTGATCGCGTGCCAGGATCAGACCATTTAAACCTTTGGATCTACATTCAAACTGTGCAGGCAGTGAGTCAAAGGTGTTCGCAGTGCAATTCTCGTCTTCCTGTTACCCATTTGAGATATCTCCTGCCCTTGGCGACTTTTAATCAAAACCACTCTGTTCTCTCTCCTTTGGGGGAGGGGGGGGGGGAGGCGCTGCTGACTGTGCGGTTCTTGTGTGGCTGGACAAAGTCTCATGATATAGGAGATTGCCAAAATGACAGAAAGCCCCTATAGATAAAGGAATCGTAATCTGCGAACGCCACTTCAAGCCTCGATCCATACTGTGTACGTTAAAAAAAATCAATGGAGGAATTGTTGAGGTCCCTCGCATATCGGTCACTGCTAAAGGACGCCATCCCTACACATACTTGTGCGCTTGAATAGTCATGTCTGTTTTTTCGAACGCTCAGGAATGGAAAGCAGGCGTAGCAGGCTAGTATTGTTGGTGCCTCCGGTGCTCCGGTATCATTGTAAACTGCAATGCGTTTGCGGCCAATGTACTATTATTCGACGTTAAGCACTTTCAATTTTTTAAAACTATATTCTGGCGTTTGACGTGCAAAAACAGCGATATGACTGTGAGGCATGCCATAGTGGGCGACTTGGGAATAATTTTGACCATCTGGGATTCTTTAACGTGCACCCACATGCACGGTACACGAAGGCGTTTTCGCCTTTCACCCCTATCGAAATGCGGCCGCCGCGGCCGGGATTTGATCCCGCACCATCAGTATTAGCAGAACAACGCCAAAGCCACTAGTTCAACATGGCGAGTACTTTCATTTTTCGTGTTAAGTTACGCGTTGTGTTCATTATCGAGAATTCTACCACGAGAAACTTCAGACCCAAGAACAGGGTGACGCGAGAGTATTCATATCATGTTCTCGATTGACCCTAGGAGGGCTGGAGGATGGCAAAGGGAGGTGCAGATGCTGTCTTGGTTTCTGCAACCAAGTGATCGGTTAAAAACGTCAGAGCCTCAGGACAGTACAACCAGTAAAGTAATACGTTTGCTGAGGTGTGGTAAATCGTGACTCATGATTGTTGGTTGGGGTCATGTAGAATTCAGCTCAGGTGAGCGTAGCTAGGCCGTGGTTAGAGAAGAGCTTTTATAGGGGATCGGTGACTTCTTAAATTAAACGTTCACAACAATTAGTGTCAAAGGCAGGCGTTTCGACGCTTGGCATGCTTCGCATTAAGTTTTTCTATCTAGCAGAGCGCTGGCTTCAGTGCAGGCGGTTATACAATTGAGTTGACAGTGAGCTATATAGGTGCAAAAGGTGAGTGCGTTGCTAATGTAACTGCAAGGACAGTGTATGCATCTTCTTGAAACTTGAACGAGTGCATGCGGGTAAGTGTTCTCCAGCAACACTTGATGATCTTCTTCAAGTCTTCAATTGTCATCTCTTATAAGAGATGAAGATTGCATTCATGGCAATGGTAATTACTATAGTCTTTACTAGGGAGCCTACATGCAAGCACTGTTTATATTAGGGGTAGGGAGCCTACATGCAAGCGCTGTCATGTAGGCTCCCTAGTCTTTACCATTGTCATGAATTCCCGATGATAATGGAACCTACATTGGTTGCTCCCTATTTCTCTCGCTTTATGCCTTTACAGCGTATTCGGCGCTTATACCTGTATTCTCGTGAGCAAGCACAATGCAAAAGTGACGGGACCCAATCACCGAGCTTTTCTTCCCTGAGCGCGACTGCCTTGGCTAATAATGTTTGTTAAAATGACTGGGCCATGGCACCTGTTCTTAAGAGCTGCTCTTAGACCAAATAGCTTTGTGAATACGGGCACAGGGGTTTTGTTCTTACGCCGAAGGCTCTGCGGTAGGATTCGGTGGTTCCTTGCCGGTGGCCACTGGCATCACTTCCATGCTGTGCGGTCGAAGAACCTTGTTCTTGTGTCCGAAGCTGATGATGATGATGACGATGCCTCAATCAATGGCACAACCCACTGTGGGGGGTAGACCACTAACCGGGTGGTATTATGATCGAAATTTAAAATAAATTAGTTTAGAAATAAGTAAGTAATAAAAATTAAAGGAAAATAAATGAATAATTGAAAATGGGAAATGAACCGATAATAAAAGAATTAAGTCCGAACCTCCCTACTGCCTTCCTCTTACTATTCTTCTTTTGCGTAATTTCTTACGGCACATACGCAAGCAATAAATTTGCACAGGTGTTACCATACATCTTACAACTTGTCAAATTACTATGGCATTATTTATACCTGCTAAGATAAATTTTAGGTAAAAAAAAATTGAGGCTGTGAAATTTTGTCACGAGTCCTACATAAATAAATGATAAATAATTTTAACCAATTGGAATAAAATAAAAGTAAGCAGAAAGATGAGACTGAGAATTCCTTCAATGGAGAACTCATTTGCTGCGTCAGCTCTCCGACTAATCCCAAGTACCCACAACCATGTACAAGGCTCTGCATTCTTGTGATAACTCTCCGAATTATATACAATGAATGACAGCAACGACGACGACATGATGATAATAATGATTATGATGAGTCCTTGTTTAATGGCACACACCTGTTCATGAGATTCTTCCATTGATGTTTTTTTTTTTTTTTTTTGGTGCGTACGTTGTATGAATTGAGGTTCGAAGTGGCGTTCGCAGACTACGGTTCCTTCATCTAGGAGTTTTCTGTCATATTGGCCCTCCCTCCTATTTCATGTGATGTGGGCAAATGTAGCATGATTACGCCTTTGGTTGTCTGACTCATAAACCCACGGCTAACCCATACCGTTACCCTTCAGGCTGTACAAAAAAAAAAAAAAATGCGGACCCAAGGTACACTTTGGAATTTATGTGAAGGGAAGCTTTTTTGAACAGGTTCATAAAATGCTATACATCCCCCTATACATTCCCCTATACATCCCCCTATACATCCCCCTGTGCAGAATAGCCAACCGGACACTTAACCTGGTTAACCTATCTGCCTTTCACCTCGTATTTTCCTTCCTTCATTTCTCTTCTGTCGTCGTAATGGTGAGGCCGCGTTTACGGGGGTATGATTCATTGCTTAAGGGGGTTTGAGCCATTCATTGTCTTACCGTAATGGACAGATTTAATTTTGAAGCATTTTAATTTCGAAGAATTGCAAGCTGCAATGGAGGGCGAATGCTGCTAACCACGCCGCCGAGCTAACTCGAGACATCGAACGCAAGTGACAACGGCGGACTGCGGGCATACCGTCAGTGACGTCGTTCAGTCCGTCACAGCCGTCGCATCATGGTCAGTTTAGGTGCACCCAGGACAAGCTTCGCTTGCCCCCATTTTCCGGTAGGGGAAGGGTTGGTTAGTTTTTTTTTTAAGAGTGAGAAGGAATCTACATGGCGAGACCCCGACCGACCAACCCAGGAGGAACCACGGTATAGTATATATAGGCAAAGAAAGGTGCGCTTTAAAAATGTGTATACTGTACACTACCAGCAAGCTCAAAGTACACCTGCAACGTGAGAAGCTGAGTTGCAAACGTGATAATTTGGCAGCAACACTTACTAATCTTTATTTCACGCAATCTTTATGTCGTCTGTCACAGCCATGATGTTTTTCTTCCACACAAAATGTCACCAGGACAGAAAACCTCTTTTGACCCCATCAACGAGCCATGCACTTCAACCTTTTAAAGGGCAAAAGTTCTGCCGTGGGACAAATCAAACTTTACCGTCGCCTTCGAAATGCACACTCGGACGCCATAACTCACGAGTCTGCAGGCTACAGACCCAGCTCTAATAGGTCGGTCTGTCTTCTTACGAGAAGCTCTGTTAATGCGTGTACCGAAATGTACGTTCCATGGCACTCCTTGTTTGCCGTACGTTGTAGCGCCACGAAACGGCGCTTCCGTAGGCAATGCCAAGAGCGCATGCGCGAGGACATGTCACTTTTCTTAAGAGATTCGGGGTGAATAAAAGTTCAGTTGTTGTTATGGATGCGTGTTGCCTGTACTCGCTTGGCTCAGCCTTGCAGCGTGTCCCAACTTGGTGACCCGGAATAGTGGTGCAGCCACCGGGGTTGAGCATCATCGTCGCTATGACTTCGACGTCGACGACGGACTCCACGACTATGACTTCGACGTCCACGACGGACGCTACGCCGACAGTCTCTTCAGTCGACGGTAAGCTGCCCCCCTTTTGGACCGCAGACCCCGCACTCTGGTTTATTCAAGTAGAAGCGCAGTTCGCAGCACGACGCATCACAGCAGACCTTACCAAATACCACTACGTCGTAAGCAGCCTCCCGCCGCCCACAGCCAGTGAAATACGGGATCTTTTACTCGACCCGCCTGCTGAAAAAGCATACGCAACGCTAAAAGAGACCCTCATCCACCGTGTCACGCCCCCCGAATCGCAGCGACTGCAGCAACTGCTTCGCGACACGGACCTCGGCGACCGTACTCCCAGTCAGCTGTTGCGGCACATGCAACTATTGCGCGGCGAAACAACAAACAGTGTAGACGGAGCATTATTCCGAGAACTCTTTTTGCAAAAGCTGCCGTCAAATGTCCGCTTGGTTGTCGCTGCGTCAGAACAGAAAGACCTACCTGCGGTCGCCGAGCTTGCTGATCGACTCATGGCGATCACCGCACCCACATCACTGGCTTCCGTGCGAGCACAACATGCTCAGGACGAACTTCAGCAAATGCGTGACGATATTTCTCGGCTCACCGAAACGTTATCAGCTTTGCGCACAAGCAGGAATGCACCAAAGTTAAGCGAGCCAAACACGTCGCTATCGCAACCTCAGCGGGAGAATATATGCTGGTATCATCGGCGGTTCGGAAATGCTGCGCGTAACTGCGTTCCACCCTGCGCGCGCTCGGGAAACGACAGCGGCAAGCACTGAGGGCGACCAGTGCTTCTAAGTTGCCTTCAAGTCGTCCCTCGGTATTTTTTGTTACCGACCGCAACAACGGGGCTCGTTTCTTAGTCGATACAGGCGCCGAGGTGAGCGTGATACCCGCGTCACAAGCCGAAAGGAAGAATCCTAGTACGTCGCCACTCCAAGCCGTCAATAACACGGTGATACGAACATACGGACATCGTTCGCTCACGCTGAATTTCGGTTTCAACAGAACGTTCAAATGGGTGTTCATAGCCGCTGATGTAAAGTTAGCCATATTGGGCGCTGACTTTCTGCAATACTTCGGCCTGCTGGTTGATGTTCGGAACAAACGGCTTCAGGATCCTGTATGTCGTGCACTGGTACAAGGCAAGCCGTGTTGGCGTCCTCCTCTCAGCCCGACATTACTCCGTCCGTCCGGAGAATCGCGCTTCACCACCATAGTACAAGAGTTCCCAGAGCTGACGCGACAGCAACAGGCATTTGCCGAAGTGAAACACGATGTTCAGCATCACATAGAAATCACAGGACCACCGGTCTACACGCGACCACGGCGTCTTTCACCCGAGAAACTACGGCTAGCCCGACAGGTGTTTTCGCATATGATGGAACTCGGCATAGTACGCCCTTCGTCCAGCCCATATGCGTCGCCTCTTCACAGGGTCCCCAAATCAACAGGCGGCGACTGGCGTCCTTGTGGGGATTATAGGGCACTAAACCGTGTGACTGTACCGGACCGTTACCCAGTGCCGCACATCCACGACCACACCTCCTGCCTGCATGGCGCTAACATTTTCTCAAAAATAGATCTGGTGAGAGCATATCATCAGATACCGGTAGCACCAGAGGATGTTCCCAAGACTGCAATAACAACGCCATTCGGAATGTTCGAATTTCTACGGATGCCTTTCGGCTTACGGAATGCAGGCCAAACTTTTCAACGGTTTATGGATGGCGTTGTCCGGGGCCTCGACTTCTGCAAGGTTTACCTGGATGACCTGCTGATTGCTAGCCGCACGCCCGAAGAGCACGAGGGTCATCTACGCTGCGTACTACAGCGACTGGCAGAGCACGGGATCGTTATCAATATGGCCAAGTGCGTGTTCGGGGTACCATCGCTACCATTTTTGGGCCACAGCATTTCAAGCGCGGGAGTGCAACCACATCAGGACAAGGTCGAAGCAGTACGACGGTTTCCACAGCCAAAAACCATCCGCCAGCTCCGAGAGTTCCTGGGACTCGTAAACTTCTACCGTAGGTTCGTTCCAAAGTGCGCCCACATCCTTCACCCGCTGCACAGCCTACTAGCAGCATCGGGGACTAATGCAAGCACCATTCAGTGGAACGACCAAGCCGTTGAAGCATTCCTGCATGTTAAGGAGGCTCTCGCGAATGCCGCTCTGCTCGTGTACCCACAGCCCGGGGTTCCGCAATGCCTAATGGTGGACGCCTCCGACGCAGCTATTGGAGCCGTATTGCAGCAGAAGTCGAGCGGGAGGTGGCGTCCGATTTCCTTCTTCTCCAGAAAATTGAGCCCGGCCGAACGACGGTACAGCACCTTTGGTAGGGAGCTCCTGGCCATATACGCTGCTATACGACATTTCCGCCACTATGTAGAAGGGCGAGAATTTTTTGTACTCACGGATCACAAGCCGCTGACTTACGCATTGCGCGCGATCAACTCAGACACGGGTGCACACGTGGCACGAGAGCTCCGCCAAATGTCGTACATCGCAGAATTCACGACGGATATACGACATGTCAGCGGGAAGGACAATGCAGCGGCAGATGCTCTTTCGCGCAGCCCAGTGAACGCCATCAGCCTACCAAACGGCATTGACTTCACCGCACTAACGACCGCTCAACACAGTGACAGGGAGTTGAAACACCTACTGAAGTCAACAACCAGCGCCTTGAAGCTACAATGGGTGGATGGACCGACAGGATCTGTATGCTGTGACATGTCCACAGGTAGGGCCAGACCGTTCGTGCCCCATGATCTTCGCCGCAACATTTATGAACTGCTGCACGGCCTCTCGCATCCGGGGATTCGAGCCACTCAACGGCTGTGCGAAGATAGGTTCGTGTGGCCCGCAATAAACCGGGATGTCTGACGTTGGACACGGGAGTGCATATCATGTCAGCGCTCCAAAGTTCAGCGCCATACGGTGACCCCCTTAGGATCGTTCCCCGAGCCGGACACTCGATTTTCCCATGTACATTTGGACCTTGTGGGACCATTGCCTTATTGCCAAGGGCAAAACTACTTACTAACTTGCGTAGACCGCTTCACGCGGTGGCCGGAGGCCGTCCCCATCCCAGATATGACCGCCGACACTGTGGCCCGCGCTTTCATCTACCACTGGGTAGCGCGATTCGGAGTTCCATCAACAGTGACAACGGATCGCGGAACGCAATTCGAGTCTGCCCTATTCGGGAACATCACGCGGCTCCTAGGAATCATGCGCATCAGAACCACGGCCTACCATCCCATCAGCAACGGTATGGTGGAAAGGTTTCATCGCCAACTAAAGACTAGCCTGACGGCAGCTTCAAGTCACAGTTGGGTAGAGGCGCTACCCCTGGTTTTATTGGGAATTAGGACGGCTCTGAAAGCGGACATTGGCTGCTGCTCGGCTGAACTCGTATACGGCTCAACACTTCGCCTTCCGGGGGAGTTTGTCGCTGACAGTAAAAACGCAAACGCCCAGGCCAACAACGATTACGCCCTGCGACTGCGGGACATTATGAGCAAGCTACGCGCTGTCCCTCCGCGTCTGCCAGCACCACGGCTTGTCCACGTCCACAGTGATCTCTCCTCCTGCTCTCACGTGTTTGTAAGGCACGACGCCGTACAGCGTCCACTCCAGCCCCCGTATGATGGGCCGTTCAAGGTGGTGAAACGAGGAGAAAAGCACATCACGATCGACCGAGGTGGCCGTCACGACGTGGTTTCGCTTGACCGCGTAAAACCAGCGCATGTGGACAGCAGCAGTGAATTGCGTTCGTCAGCTCGAGTTCTACAGCCACAAGGACTACCAGCAGAACAGACTGAACCGGCTCAACCAGTCGTCGAAAGGTTCACACGGAGTGGACGGCGCACAAGACCTCCGTTGCGAATGAACTTATGAACCGCAGCTCATTGTGGACCCATCCACTAGGGGGGGAGTATTGTAGCGCCACGAAACGGCGCTTCCGTAGGCAATGCCAAGAGTGCATGCGCGAGGACACGTCACTTTTCTTAAGAGCTTCGGGGTGAATAAAAGTTCAGTTGTTGTTTGGGATGCGTGTTGCCTGTACTCGCTTGGCTCAGCCATCACCGCGCGCATCAACTTGCGCGCATCACCAAGCGTGTGTGCGGAAGAAAACGTAGACAAATAATCTTTGTTACAACGAAAAACACACTTT
Source organism: Dermacentor silvarum (assembly GCF_013339745.2). NCBI lineage: Eukaryota > Metazoa > Arthropoda > Arachnida > Ixodida > Ixodidae > Dermacentor > Dermacentor silvarum. Next base: position 174,855,109 of record NC_051156.1, on the reverse strand, counting down.
TATTTCGTTAAATGCGAACACATATGTACATAAGAGAGAGTGAGAACAGAAAAATTATTGTTGTGAGCATTCGCCCTAAGTCGAATACGAGTCATCGTTTTCTTTAATGGCTTTTCAATGGTACAACCGAATACCGCTGTGCTCAATGAAGGAATTAGGTACCCAATCACAAACGCAGCCGAACAACAAAAGTACGGAGAAGGCACCCGAAGAAATGTTTCACTGTTGACTAAGACCACTTGTTCACATCGTGCTAAATAGACTCAAGCTGCCATCAATTTAAATTCAAGGTCGTGTTCCTGCATGAAACACGTTTGCCTGTGGCATACCTGACAATGATGAGGTCATTGATCGGTGATAATCTCGTAGTCCGACGACAAAGGACAAGAAGGTATTGCACACGTTCGGCAAGTGCTAACCAGGAAGTTTTTTTTTTTTTCAATCGTTCTACATCACGTCGTGATCAAAACCGCGAACGTATCCCCAAAAGACGTCATCTGCGCAACATACACGAGAAAAGAATGAAGCAGATTTAATGGAGCCTATGTCCAGCAGTCCGGGATTTAAAAAGAAAACAATGCTAGCAACAGTTATCTTTCTCTAAAGTCTAGACAGCGAAAGCATGCATCATAAGTATGCATAAGTTAAGTCTTCTTGTTGAGCCTATACTTCATCGACCCTGCGCGGTGAGACTACCACAAACATCGACGAAAAATAACGACTGCAGTGTGTGTTCTGGGTAAGCTAATTATCACAATACTTGCATATTTCAATCACGCACAAGCACTATAAAGTTAATCTCTGTGTGCCAGTTGCATTACGTTTAGTTGCTTGTTGCCACAGCAAGTTTTTTATAGGGCTGGCAACTACAAAAGAAAATTAATAAATTCGGTCGCGATCTGTTCTCTTGCCAGAAAAAAAAAACTCAAAATTATTTACGCGACTAAGTTGTCTTTGCGTTCTCTGCGAGATTGTTAAAATTCGTGTAGAATCGTCTGCTGATTCCCTTAAGCTGGCCTAAGCAAACCTAAAGCTGAGTTCACTGAAGGCAGAGCTAAAATAAGCCACGACGTGCATTGCTTGTCTTGGTCAAAGCATCCAGCTGCGATTTAAAGAGGAATGGGTTTTGCCCTGAGAAACCAGTGTAGTCTGTACGCTCGAGACGCGTTGTTCCTGCCATAAACAAATAGCTCCTTGCGTAATTGCTCGATGGAAGGACGAATGGCCTCATTTTGGTGCGACTGCAGGCTTTGGCCGAGAGTAGTACAATAGTAATACTTCAACGTGACTTACGGCGGCCGAATGAAATGTCATGGATGCAGAGTGCGTACGCGTGAAATGATGTAAAATCGTGATGCTGTTTTATATAAAGTAAAGCTTGTGGCACGAACAAAAGAGAAAGGAAGAAGAAAACGTAACGAAAACCAGTAACGAAGTGTATACTATACAAACAGTGACCGCATACTGCCTCGACCTAATGATATTTCCTTTTTTTTTCTTTATAAATGACGTCTCATTGCAAGGAACATAATTGTATTTGCGTACACTGGTTGATTGCCCGAGACGGCTTTCAGTTGTGGCCATGTGTCGATATCATGTCTTGTTTTATAAAAATGTGGCAAAAAAAAATGTCTTTCTGTCTATATAAAAGACCGGAGTGCTTTCAAAACTACTTTCGCTAACGCAATCAACGGAGCAAAGCGACTTCTACAGCGAAAAAAAAAAAAAAAAAGCCAACAGAGCTTGCGAGTGTCACATGTGTTATGTACAGCCCCAAAATAACACCATTGAACAGTGAAGCAAACAGCGCACGACAAGTTTGCACGCCGCAAGCCAGGCGCACAGGAGAAAAGACCGAACAACGGCTTTCGGGGCCAGGGGAGAACACTTTTCACGTGATAACACATCGAACTCCGGCGTATTGTATGACATACCTGGACAGTAGTGGGTAATGCTTTCTTCTTTTTTTTTTTTTTTTTGTATTGCTGAATCTTGTTTCTACAATATAGAAATAACAAAAAAAAAAATCTGTTTTACTTTTTGTAGCTGCGTACAAGAATCATACCTCACACTTTTTTGGGACTTTCTAAGCGCTATAGAATAAAATATAATAAACGGGTACATCCTATTATGAAAGCTGGGCTCTAAGTTCACAAAAATGGCCGAATGAGTGGAGCCCATGGACGCGTTATTAGATGCATAAATGAATAAAAACATCGTATGTCACATCACAGTTGCCCATGAATCAATATAGACGTATCGTGCCTCTCTGTCTTCCGGCGTATTTTTGCTTGGCTTTAACACACAACAGATTTCCTAGACCGGTTTTGTAAGTGTAGCTTCTTACGAGAAATCATCTGTGCGCGAAAGAGGCGAAACAAGCAAACTGTGACGTCATAATGTGTTGGAAGAGTCGGTGATTTCAGATTGGCTATCCTTGATGTAAAAATCTTGTTATGGAAGATTGTACAATCATTTAGTGCTTAAAGAAATACAATCCTGCTATTTTAGAAGGAGGAATGCACTATTCGCTTGAAACTGGAATACTTGTGGTCACGCCAGATGCAGTATACATACTATGTAAACGTATGTCTGAGTGAACTGAGATATGAGAAATGTGCCGGAACGGAAGCGCGATGAAAACGGTAACACAATGGTGTTCTGGTAATTGCTAGAATTAACTTATATGGTCATTGACTTTCCTTTGCGTTATGGTCCTCTGACAACAGCAGGTGAAAAAATACAATTATTAGTGGATCAGAGACACCACACTGACTCTACGACCACTCATTAAAGTCTGTTTCTCTTGATTTTTGTAATTCCATACACGCCACTCTAGTCATCTGCGAGCTGTTGAAAGCGCTGTTGGGCTTTTACGCCTGTAGCCCGAATTTTACTTTCCTGGATAGGTTCGCTGACCCTTTGCGATCGTAATATCGAGACTCCAAATAAGCTGGTGGGTTTCGGTGGTAGGAATGTTGCCCAGTGACTTCGGAAGTCGTGGGAAGGGTATAGGTATACGAGCAGACTATCATCCTTTAGACTTCGAACTGCCACTACAGGTGGGATGTAGTGCAATGGAGTACATGTGTATCGTTTCTGTCAAAGGAAACCTAGGTAGATGCTTCTCTCAGTTTGCACCTTCCCCCCGTCGCTACACTCCTAAATCCCCGAGTTAACGAGTACGTAAAACCCTTCTGACGCTTCTAGCGTTTAAAGCCCTTCCATCAAAGTGTTACGGCCACTTCAACCTCTGTGGAGGGGCTTTACTAGCGTTGTCCTACGCTGTTTGCTTCGCTGTGTGCACGTCCCCCGCCAACAGTCTGGCTGGCATTCCGCCGCATTCGTCAGTTCAATAAAGCACCGCTCAAAGCTCAGGCACTTTCACGACCAGGATTCCGAAGAACAGAAGGAGCAACGTGGGGACCAGTGTGGATGCCGCAGCCGCAGGGTCCGCCGTTGGGTCCGCCGTTGGGTCTTGCAGCTTGACAGCATACACGACTGCCCCTGGAGACGGCTGCAGCTTGAGCGGCGCCGGCTCACCGTATGTCCACTGTTTGACCATGGCGGGAGCAGTCGGCTTCTTCGACGAAGAAGACGACGATCCGTGATTCTTGCACGTCGTCGGCCAGGCGCGGCTTGTCACCTCCTGGCCGCTCCTGTTGAAGCGAAGGCAATGTGCAAGCGTTACACATGTCTGCATGTTTTCATCTGTACCGACTCGGCAGCGCTATACAAACATGTGTCGCCAAGCCCTACATGAGTCAATGAACAATGCTTGCATGAGGGACTAAGGCGTTCATGCCTTACCGGGAAAGCAATAGACGTCAGGCAAAATATATTTAGTAGAGTGGACTTCTAGTACAAATTATATATTACAGAATGCGACACTGCATTACTATTTGCCGAATGCCGAAACACCGTAGGGGTAAACGTGAGCAGCAGCGCTTCTGGCGCCATCACGTAACGATCATGTAAGTTGAGTTGGTGCCACCATGTGAGCTGAGCCTTAGCACATGAAATTATGAATACAATGAAGCGCCACGAGTTACTTAGTGACAGCGTAGAAGCGACGGCAGCAACACAATAGCTAATGTATAAAGGCTCCCCCCCCCCCACCCCCCTCGACGAGGACAGCACGCTATACAAGAGCACTTCTGGCGTTTTGTGGTGGAAAAAAAGTCCCACAACATGTATTTACCAGCGCTGCTGCTTCCATCTACTGAAAAGTGTTCCAGTATTCTGTAGGCTGGGCAATATGTGTACAGAATGGCTAAAACTCTTCGTATATTATAGCACGTAGGTCCTCTGACATGTGTCCGAACTTCGCCGTTGTCCCGAATCGCGAAGCCCGCGAGACACCACGGCTATCAAATTCCTGATCCTCTCACCTGTTCAGGACCAGCTGGAAGCATGCGCCCTCGAGGGAGAGCTTTTCGTCGCCTAGGCTCACAGCCAAGGAGCGAGGTTTGGTCAGATCCAACTTGGCCTCGAAGTTAGACCACGAATCAGGAAGCATCATCGAGACGCCGTTATCGCCAAGCACGACAGCGTTGCGTCCGAGTAGGGACGCCTTTCGGCAGCTTCCGGTATTGTTCTTCTCCGCGCTCCAGCCAACGTCGGTGCTCTCTTGCTTGGCGCCTTCACCGCCCTCTTGAGCTACGGCCTCTTCCAGAAGGTTCTCGAGCTGGTGCTCTTGAGGCAGGTCGTAGACGATGCGTGCCGATGGCCGGGCCTTACGGAGAATGTGCAGAGCGCTGGCGTTTGGTGCCTCTCCGTCCGCAGACCAGACGACGAGCGTGGCGTTGGGCATCACGTCAAGCAGCCACGAGAGCTGCGCCAAGGACGCTTCCACCATGGACGCCCGGACCTTGAAGGCCACGCGCGAGAGGAAGGGGTAGCCGCAGCTCACAAGCCGCACCATGGATTCCACCTGCGTTTGACGGGGTCAAATTGTTTATAAACTGCTGGCTCCTAATATGAGTTAAAACAATAAGAGAAATTATGGAACAGTATTTTAAGTAATGTCCGTAAGAAGCCAACAGATAAGGAGGCCCAGGAAGCAAGAGAGAAATGGCGCGTTTTTAAAGAAGAAACCAAACACCACAAGAGTCTAACTCGGCTTCTGATCCGTCTTCCGTCAGTCACAAGCATCCACACATTTTTCACACACTGTATCACAGCAACACATAATGATGTGTTGCTGTCAGCCCTATGTCAGTGCCTGAAATTCGCAGTCATATTGGGGAGCAACGAGTAGGTTTTCAATAACATTTCACAGACCGGTGAATTTGGCTAGTATGTGTCCGTTCATTCTTCTTGCGGCTATATACAACACACACTAAAGGTGACGAGAGGAACATTGTTTCCTTTCGTCGGCTTGTGTTTTCCTTCCTAGCCGGTGTTCCCCTTGTTCGCGTCAGTGTGCTGTACAAAGCGCTAGAATAATGAAAGCGTGTGTTCCCCTGTCTCAGGTACATTGCGCATATCACAGTATGGCGACTGTGAGCGTTGAATGCGGTGCATATGACTGTCACATAAAGGCAACACCTAGTCTCAGCCTGTTCAGGAGGCTCGCATGAATACGTTAGATGCCACACAAATTCCTAAATTTCCTATGGGGATTAAGCCTACAAAATTTTGGTGGCACATAAATTGGAATCTGCGTGACGCAATGCTTTCGGGAAGTGGTTTATTAAAGGCTATACAATGAAATGCGATTTTCTTCCTACGTAACGTGTGATGTGATGCGACGTTCCTGTTTATGCATTGCGCAAGCGACACCTTTAGTGTCATGCAATGATTATGCAATACACCGTTTTCAAGTGATGCCGAAACGCTAACATCAAATCAGGCAGATATGAAACATTCATGCAGCGATGTCCCGAACACGAAGACGATGTATGATGCTTAGTGAGTGATGAATAGTGAGGAGAGGCGTACGCCAACAGATGGAGGACAGTCTCTATACCCTTAATATTTCTATACCTATTGCGTCACAGTGGAAAATACCCGAATGAGGGATTGGAGAAGAATTGGCGTATAGCCAGAGGCACGGTGGCCAGGGGCACATAACCTGTGGTCCCATAATGAGGTAGCCCAAATATAAGAAATTGCAGAAATTCAGAGCATCCTTGAATGTTATGAGCTATTAAAGCGAAGCTCTCTATGTCTCACTGATTCGTCCGTGAGCACCGAAAACGCACTGCAGGAAAGCCAACTTACCCAATGGAACTATCTGCGCACACAACAGGACAACGGCACATGACATACGTATCGTAAAACACTACAGTTTACATTTGCAGTTGTACCGATAAGAACAATGGGAACTGCAACGCCACCGTACCCAGACGAACTGTATATATCTGCATTGCATTTCGCGCGTCACGCAATGCATTCCCGGCCGTCACCATCGGTAGGCCGCGGGTGCAGCGCACGGCAGAAGGAGCTGCCGTACGCGAACTTATAGTGCGAGCGCGATCGTGCCCGTAAGGCCGATACCGTGTATCGGCAACGGCAGAGCCTCTGCACAGCGATCACAAGGCAATACTGTTCAAGTGTAGAGTCGACCGTGAAAGTGTGTGTGCGTGTATTCAACGGCTACAGGATCTAAAATAAAGGCTATGCAACTTAACGAAATGTATCTTCATTCAACTTCAACGTTCAAAAAATACAATCCTAAACAAGCAATCAAATCACATATTGATCGCATCGGTCGCTCAGCATTTCTTGGGTTCACTGCGTGATCGTTGGCTTCGGACTTTAACTTTGATTCAGTTTGCATGGGAGAAAGCTTCGCGTTCAACCATCTTTCTTGAAGAAAGGGGCTTTTATTTTTTTGATTGAGAGGCCTATATCTATGACCGGCATTATATGTACAGGTTACATGTGACGACTCATTACTTGACTACGGAGGACAGAAGTGCGCTCACCGGCAACATTCTGTCGGTCGACATCCAGTGCCATAAAGCTAAGTGCCATAATCTAGGCCCCCTGTATACACAGAACGAGAAACACCAACCATCAATAGTTGGCGAAGTGCTAAAGAAATTAAATAAATAAAGACAGCAAACATCTCAACTATGAGAGGAACCTGTCTTCACCAGACTAATGGCATTTAATCAGAAACTGCGCTTACCTGGCCCCAAGAATATGCGCCTTTGGGTTTGGTGTTCCAACCCAGGGAGATGATGGCGAAAGGATGGAACGGCGAGCTCTGGCGCATGAACGAGTTCGCTTCCACAGGCGGCTTGCCCGCCGAACCGGCGAGAACGTCTGCGTGAATCCACAGGTCGAGCAGGTTCTGCAAAACACGAAGAAGAGGACGCATGATGCTGCTGAAATAATCTCCGCACCATTCACACTAAAAAGATCACAACCGAAACATAGAGGGAGGTGAATGGCCAGGAATCTTTAATAGACTTCGTTCATTTGGTTAAGCTGCACTTGAAAAACGGTATGGAGGAACGAAAGAGAAGGAGACAAAAAAAAAAAAGCGTTCAGATTGATTACGTGCGCCGTGCAATGTCTACAGTGTCTACGGTGGGACAAGCAAGTTCGTTGCTTTCAGGCACTATATAACACTAGATTGATATTATGATGAGTTTCATTACTATACCCCGCCATAAAGGATACCGGTAGGTTGTAGTCCTTAACGGGCTGGAAGACAACTATGGTAAGAAGAATCTTTTTGCTATTTATTCTTTCAATTTCTTCGTTTTATTTTTGCCACGACAAACTGACTTAAGCTTTTAAATGAACAGTGAGAAAAGCGAAGTAGTCTACGATAACAGCATGGTTGATGATATATGCATCGCGCCAGTTTCCCTCTAATAATTCGGTGGAAAGATCCTCGGCCTTCCCCTCAAGGTTGTCTTGAAACCAAGCGCAGCGCGAATAGCGGGAAAGCGGAGAGAAGTACATGCATCATGGCCCCTGCTGGGCAAATGCACGTGCGCTCTGAACATGGTAAAACCAGTTCATTGGCAGCAAGCTCATATTTAGGTTCGCTTACATGAATCTGTACCGAGCGGGTGCTGTCAGAAGTTGATTTTAGCAGACATTAGAGCCGACAGCGTTTCAGTTAATGGGCCGAGATTGCAGAGACAGCGTGATTCGAGACAATGCACATATCGTGCGCACAACTGTCTCGTTCCTTTTGCTGACCGCCCACCGCCGGCCCGATGTGGTCGGGCCTATATATATGGTATGCCCCCGTGCTTGCAGAGGCCCCATGCGCCGGGCGATGCTTTTCCTCATATAGGTTATTTCAACTTTGAAACAGACTAGTCGACCCCAGAAGGTCGACGCTGGTTAGCGCTACAGGAACAACGAAAGTAACTACAAAGAGGTGTGCAAAAGTACGTGATTGGCGGTTGCTCCAGTCGGTGCTCCTAGCGAAATCACTTTATTGAAGAGACGAGTTGTAACAACAAGTGACCCAGCTATGAGCATTTGGAATTTCGCTCGTGCCTCGCCGCAGCTTCGCAGATGCGTGTGTTCAGACAGGCGTGAAGTAGTCTATAGGCGCAAAGCACTTGTTTCCTCAACTTAACGCTCCATCAGATGTTGGCTGACGATTTGAACTGTCGTTGTTATGCCTCGATAGCACAGCTCCGAGCTTAAATAAAGTATGAATATATGGACATGGTTATTTATCAGGGACATTGATGCCAGAATATCACCTATAGAAGATTTTGTGCGCCCTTCATTGGCCCTACCGGGAGCGTCTTCTGCAAGGGACTGCAACAACGAAGCGTTTCGTGGAGGACCCAGACCCGAGCGTCGCGGCATTTAGAAACCACAACCTTGCGCGCAAGGCGTTTGTACGTTAGAACACAGCCCTTGACTCCAGCGCGCACATCGAGCGAGTTTTCAGGCGGAAGATGACGAACTAAGATTTTGAAAAGTAAATTGTAAATGAAAATAAAGTGAAGGACTGCAGAGGACTCACTGAAGAACACGCTATACCGGTTCTATTCACAGTATTTGTGAAATGTTAATAAGGGATGGAAGGAAAGTAGCGTAAAAGTAATTGATCACATTTTAGTAGTTTTTTACAGTTATTTTCATGGTCGGTTACTTTTTTAAACATCTGTAGCGTGTACAAGCCTGGTCGTAAAGAAGGATGCGGTGTTCATAACGTCATACATGAGCGGGCCATATATACAAAATAATTTCTGCAACTTTTCCCCCTCGAAGTATATAATATATAAAGAACTCTTCGCAAACCTATGCGTCTTTGCAGAATGAATGAGCCAAGACCAGCATTACAGCCACACTTTCTTGACACCGTGCACTCAACCCGCCCTCTTGAAACTATACTGAATTATCGCGACAGGCGCTGCCCACGTGATCTCTCCTCCACCACTGAGCTTACATCGTTCCACTTAAAGGGTTTATTAAATATTTCCGATCTTAAATGCAAATTCATTGCTAACGTGTGCTTGTACAGAGATCAAACTATCTGAGAAAAGTTTCTGTTGTAATTCGTTATTGCCTCTGCATACGACAGTTCTCATATTATTTTCACGCTTTGTCAAGGCCCTTTATAGTGACCCCCGAGACGCTTTGTTAAATTTCCGTGCGTCCCGTAATTGATACACGTACTTGTGCGGATCAATATATAGTGTGCACAAGTGTCCAATGTTCTTCGTGTTCATCGAAAGTTTCCTTCTTACCCAGGTTTCAGTTATAATGTGCCTATTGTTTTAGCCAAGTGAAACGCACGCGCTCGCAGTCGCAAGGGCCTTTATTTATAGGTGATCTTTGACAGTGATGCCAAAAAATTGTTATCCTTTGACGCTGCACACATATAGAAACATGCCCTGTAAAAAAAAAAAAAAAAAAAAAAAAAAAGTGGAGGTGCGGGGTATCGATCCCCGTACCTCTCGCATGCTAAGCGAGCGCTCTACCATCTGAGCTACACCCCCGACGGCTTCAGCGGCGTAAATATAATGGGTGTACCCTGTGGCTTCCTTTTTTTTTTTGTGCTACGTTGTGGAGAAATATTTGTTTACGGTTTCAATTTACTGCTTCCTATGGTCAAATGAATATTCCAATCCAATATTAATGACGTCTAAGACTACCCTAGATCTAGTGTCTTTTTCAGACAGGCCGCGAAACACGATCGATAACTGTGGAAAATGTGCCTACACTGCCTTCGCACGAAACATAGGCCAATCAGCGGTTGTCCGAAGGCTTGAAGTTCCATCAGTTACCGTCTACTCCTCTTTTTCTGCTTTTGATGAGCCCTAAAGTATATTTGGCTGTGTTTATTTTGCGCATTTTCTCCGTTTACGCAACTGCGGCCTGGTTCTCGTCGCTGTTGTCGCCCCCGACTGCTAGCCCGGCGAATTTGTTTCGGGCGTTGCTCGTGCCACGTCTGTTTCTTCTTTTAGACGCAAGTCTAGGCAATCCCCAATGTCGAACGCATTTGAAACGTTGCCCGAACGTGCAACTAAAAGAGAAGGAAGCCTCCGACAACGGTAACTGCCATTCCTTTCTCTTTTCCTCTCTCGACGTCGCGAAGAACATGTCAACATTGGACCTCGTCGGAAACGCCGATAGCTCAGAAAGCGACGATGACGACTACGTCCCATCGGCTGAAGAGAGCGACGGGGACGCATCCGACTGTGACGCGGAGAGCGACGTTGAAGAGCGACCTGTCGCCACGACTGGCCGGATGCTGCGGAAGGGGAAGGTAACGCCGCGTCTGAAAGTCAAAAGAAGCATCCGCTGCGACGGAAAAGACCCAGCACAGGGAAGTGTTCACAACGTGCCGAGCGCTAAAGACGACGCGAAGGAACAGGACGAGAGCACTCTCGCTGCCCAAAAGGACAAAGCGAAAGACGACCTTCTCTGGTCCGACTTCTTGAGAGACGCCGACAGCGTAACCAAGAAACGGGCGGCCGTTCCCGATCCGGGCGAAGCGTCTACTTCCGCCGCTACTTCACAAGTCGCCGCTGTTCCAGAGAAAAAGGTTCGGATTACTCAGCTGCTGGAGTTTGCGGGGGAAGTCGTCGAGGTTGACAAGGAAGTGGCAGCAGACTCGAAAGAAACGCGCTTGCTCGAAAAACAGGAAGGAGAACCCAAGTCAACTGCACTCGCTAGCAAGAAGCCGGGCGGAGTCGCAAGTGTCTTAGGTCGGCTAATGAACAAGAAGCAAAAGATTAGCACGCTGGAGAAATCCAAGCTCGACTGGGATAGCTACAAGCGGAGCGAGGGCATTGCGGAAGACCTGCGGACCCATAATAGAGGCAAAGACGGCTATCTGGAAAGACAAGCGTTCCTACAGCGCACTGACGAGCGGCAGTTCGAAGTTGAAAAGGACTGAGGGCCAAGAACAGATCGACGCACCGCACCTGAGTGACCGTTGCAGCCGCGTTTTTGTGTTCCTGTTTGCGAATTGCACTCACATTGTAAAGGATTTAGAAAGAAGCTTGAGCTGCGTTCGGAGGCACATTTCGCACGTTGTGAATACTCAAAGAAGCAATAAAAGAGGCATCTTTCAGGATGGTCTGAATCGTGTTCACATTTCAGCAGCTGTGTTTAAAAGTCTCAAGCATTTGTTAATTGGCGTAAAGACTAAACTTTACCATGACCTTGTTTTCAGAGTTATTGCCATCGCATTCCTTCCTGTGGAAGTGTCGCACTTAAAAGAAAATAACAAGAGCCTTCATTGGAAGACACTCAGATTACTTTCCCACTTGATAAGTATTTTAGAAAGAGAAATGCATGTTCTTCCACACGCTGCGTCTCGACTTTTCACGCATAGTGTACGAGCCGAACTCGGAGCATCCTAATTAGTATTTGAGCACTGATTGCAGCTCATATAGCGTAGGCTTTGCGCTGCTGAACTCGAGTTGGCGAATTTGATCCTGCAGGCTGCGGCGGTCGAAACTTCGATGGGGCGAAATGCAGAAAAAAAAAGCGCTCGTCCAGGTGATAAAATTTATTCTGGAGTCCCCATTAGCGTGCCTCATAATGATATTGTTGTTTGGACACGTAAAACCAAAGAATTCAATTTTTTTAATCTATCAAGGCCATCAAACTGAACTTTCATTCATAGAAGACCACCCGACGCGCCAATTCTGATCACTTTTTGTCCAACAAACTATATGAAAAGCGTACATAAATTTCCCTTGACCAGTAATGTCGTGCTCCAAGCATGGCCCGTAGCGTACATCTCGATGCTCAAGGAGTGATCCTGACCTACCTGGAAGGTCTGTAGACAGTGAATGGCTAAGAACATAATCCTACATTGGCAGATCAATAAGTAAACCCTGCACATCTCTCGCAACATTTTAGTCAAATCCACTTAGGAGCTGCTTTCCATCTCATGTCGTACATAAGATGGTGAGAAATAATTTAAAAATGAAATTGTGAGAAACTTTAGGGCAGCTGTAATTTACCTGGCAAACTATGCAGCGGTAACGTCTGTCAAGATCGGCTATGCGTCTGCCATTTGTTGACGATTTGTTGTGAATCTGAAAGAAGTTCATTATAGCCGTTTCCACTAAGGAAAGGAGGAAGTGAACATGATGGAGGAAAAAGTACTATGACCAATCAACAACCGCGTGTTGAATCCTGAGGATTCACGAGCTAGTCAGTCGGTTCAGTGGCAGCGAAAAAGCCTACGCTGATGATAAGGGTAGTAATACGTGGTGACTGAACTACAAAGAAAGTGGCACTGCAAGGCGTTTGACAAGCATTTACAATGTATGCATAATTGCCGCCATCTTCTGTAGCTGACGTGTTCGTGAGTCCTCGTGTCATCATCCTCAGCGTAGTCGGAATGGTCTAATGCAGGGTCAAGTCAGCGTTAATGTTGGTGAAGGGCTTTCCCAAAGATCATTCGCTCTTGTTTTGCGCTAATCAACCGCCGCGTTTGGCTGCGTTTTCCCATCTTGGTATAAATCACACTCTCTACGTGAAGGCGAGTCTTGGTATTTCCCTCTTTTTTTGGTAAGGTGAAGGAATTTCAACAAAACACCAGGTGGTATGGAGGGGGGGGGGGGGGTGTAGGGGAGGGGGCTTCGCGCACACACCTAAGACTCATTGTCCTCCTCTGCACTGCTCGACGACGGTATATTCGCAGTCACGCCTGTAGCCTTCGTAGGGATTGCGACTCCGACAGAAGAAGAAGAAGAACGTAAACTTTATTATCAAATCGATAAGATTTGAGTCCGGCGTATTTTTAGTGGGTCTGGGCACGCGCCGCGGACGCGGTTCCGAGACCTTGTCTCGAAGCGGCTTCCTCGGCTCGCTGGACGGCCCAGAGCTGTACTGTCAGGTCCGAGCTGAGCAGTGAGCTGTGATACTTTAGTGCAGCAACACCTTTAGGCTACCTGCACTTCACCAGTCGGTCCCACTTAATGTGTCATCGACAGCGTCAGCACCTCTGCCCCTCCTTCTAGCGTCATTGATCACGTGTCCCGGCTGTCAATATGCCACAACTGTGCGTCTCCATTCATATCGCCACTGCCACGTGTGTGGCCAACGACACGCTGACAAGTTCGAAATCGCATCCGCTGTAGCGCCCGCAACTCGGGGCGTGTTCCACGCGTGGCTTCTTCACGCCCACATGCACAAGTCATTGCCACGGCACCACGGCCCTTGCTCCTCGGCCGTTATTCAACGGAGCCGGGGCATTGAACCTAGAGACTGACTTCCTCGCGGCCGTGGCATGCACAAACCGACGGCGGGTGTGGAGAGGGGGACGACGCCACGACGCTTTTCCGCGAAAAGGAACACAAGGCTCTCCCACAAACGGAATGTAAACAAAGCCCGCGCCCTACTGGCTCTGAGAAGATGAACGCGCGCGGCGTCTCTTCCGGCAAGAACGGGACCGTGGCCAGAAGGGCGCGTAGCAAAACGGGCGATGCGTGTAGCTCTTTGGGCTGTTCGTCTACAAACAGCGCCAGAGTCTACAATTGCGTGCAGCACTGCAGAGCATGATGCGAATCCCCAGCCTAACGTGTCATTCACAACTTCCCGTCCCTCTCCTACACGCCCTATCAGAATCCCGTGGGGCGCCCTGTGGGACAGCTTGGATGCGTAGTGAGGCATCCATTTCAATAAACGCTTCAACAACAGCGACCACTATAAGTGATCGAATGAGATGAACCGTGTTAATGCGGGGCTTGCTAAGTAAATCTTTCAGAGAAGGATCAGAAGGATTTCAGAGCAGCCCGCCGTTGCCCCGGCTGCTGGGGCCGCCGGGGAGCTTCTCCGTCGGCGTCGCCGCCGCTGGGAGGCGGCCCTGAAAAGTTCGGAGCTGGAAGACCAGCTCTGGGCCGTCCGGCAAGCCGAAGATGCCGCCCGAGTCCAAGGACTTCGAGCCGACACCTGAGGCCACTAAAAGCAAATTAAGTGCCGGCTCTTTCAAAAAAGTTTATTTCTTTTTCTTCAGAGAATGCTCATCCGAATGTTTATCAGGTGTTCGTCACCTAATCCAACAGCTGCTGCCATGATTAGGAGGTACTCATAAAGTCTAATAAAGGAGAGATGCCACTGCTGCGGAATTGACATGAACGCACGATGGAGGACTGGCCAACAAACGGGTGGAACGAGGAACACTAGACCAGCGAGTACATATAATAAAGGAGAATGCCTAAGTTCTGCCCCCATCTTCAATTGTACATCGGGTCAACTGTTTCCTTTTTAATTATTCAGCTATATTTCTTTAGCCTACAAACAGAAATAAAATATCACACTTTTCTTTGAATAAACAAAAAAAAAATATCACAAGTAATGTCCGCTAAGGCAAATCCGATAGGTGTCACCCGAGTTTTAGCGTGACAGAGGAGAGCGTTATCCTATAGTCTAACCTCAGCGATTGAATTATGCGGCATAGCTGCTCGAGAGCTGGTCACCCCAAACCCAATGGTTTGTTTATATATCGTGACACAGACCCAACCTGTAACACCTAAAACGTACTTGTTCTCTTCTGTGCTGATTTTTCTCCGTTGAAAGAAACGTTACTGGACGAAGGTGGGAACATGGATAGGACACAAGCTACTGCTGGTTCAACGGGCTTTTCTGTTGTTCAAGTATTTGAAAAAGCCGAAGCGCCAGGTAAAACAGCGCTGCAGATATTTGAAGAGTCTGGTTAACCTCCCTGCCTTTCCTTCCTCCCTTCTCTCCCTCTCTGAAGAGATGGAGCTATGTCTCTCGCTTCCTGTGTGGGCTTTTGATTGCTCTTTTTTTTTTTTTTGCCCCATCACATTTGCATTTCCTGCTGCCAGTGAACACCTACGCCTGCTCCACATCCCCCGAGTCTTTGGCTTATCGCCTCATTTACGCGCGACTTCTCTATCCTCCGGGCGGAACTGAACGTGCTCTCCCGCACATCTGGAGAGCCTCCGTGACCTTTGTAGCGAAACGAAAGCGCAACTTAGCGGGAACTTCGAGGGCGACTGCCCTTACGGATGACGCAATTGCTTGTACGAGATTTTAAGAAGATTCATGGCGGAAATAATTCTTATCTAGGCTCTGTGCGGTGCAGCTACGAACATATGGGCGCGCCTCCAAGTAAAAATAAATAAATAAATAAATAAAATAAAGAAGGTCGGCACCAGGGCAGTGCCCAAAATGCCTTGCTATAAATAAAGGGAGCCTAGGGGCTCGATTTCTTGTTGGTTACAAAACAAACGCATAAAGCCAGTCGACAAAGAAGTCAAGGAAAACATGGGAGGAAATGAACTTCTTTTAATTTAAATGTAGATACAATAAGGAAAATGGAAATGAAAGTGGACGATAATACAATTAGCCGCCGGTAGGAACCGGACCCACATCTTCCCAATTACGCTTGGGGGGGGGGGGGGGGGGAGCTCTATCATTTGAGTTGTTTTAGTGATGCTGTCTCTTGTGAAGACTCGGGGATTTCGTAAGGTATATATGAAAACTCTGCTTTTCTGAGATTACATTCGCTGGCAACTAACACAGTCGTACATACATCCATATGCACCACGCGATAACGACTAAGTTCGTGATGATAATCATAACAAAGACATTATAACGCGAATTACGACAAACCACGATGAAATAAGTAGCCAAGGACGTGCGCTATACTCCAGACACAGTTTATGCAATTGCGCTCTGCCTGACTACATCCAGGCTCGCAGACGGATACTCGTACCGGAACCATTTGATAGCCCTGAGCGAACCCGCATTGCCATGCCTCAATAGTTCCGTTCATCGAAAGTGAAGACTACAGCTATGGATGCTACGCTGTTCTTGGGCAAGCACATATACCTTGCGCCTTTCCGGCGTGCTTCGTGCGACACTGCGTCCTTGAGGCTTTTGGCACTTGTCGGCTTCGAAGTTCGTCAGCTTATAGCATAGGCGTGCGCCAAAGAGTTCAAAAGAAGCCTCACGTATGCATTTGCGCCTTCGCGTCACTCCCTGCCAGTGATCCTTACCGCTGCACAGAATTTACTGCGAGTCGGTAGAGCGGGTTGCCTTTGATGTACCGAAATATAAAGGGGTGGGAAGAGGTAAGTGGCTTCACTTTACAATGCATATATGTTATATAGAGCGCAAGCAGGCGGCGTCCGGTGATAACCACGCATCTGTGGAACTCCTAAAGGCCCCCTGCCTGATGCACTATTTCCGGCACAACGAGGCCGTCGAGCACTTTATAACAGTTCGCATAGTTGCTTGTATCCTTGCGAGTGAGTACGAATTGACGGCCGAAGAACAATTTGTCTGCCTGCTGTGGCTGGACTTGGGCCAAGCCTCAAGCGCAAGATACAGCCCTCAGTGGCGTGCTCTCCGTTTGATGCAATAGCGCTGCTCGAACCATGAAAGATCACGGCTCTTGATCTGGCTGCTTTCCAGCGCGAGCCACGCGCATTGTGTAATAGGACGCATTAACTTTGCCTTTCCTTCTTTTTTTCTTTTATTCGTAAGGAATTATCGTGTTTTGTTCGCGTACCTCCCAGCGTGCCTACAAACACGTACCTCCCAGCGTTGAAGCAATCAGGTGCAGCTGTGAAAGGAACGATTTAGGAGCGCAATAAGCATGACAGCGTTGCGATAGAACGCCCACCAGAAATATGGAATTCCTTCCTGGCGTCCCAATGACAAATGTATTAAGGGAGGTGCTGACATTATATCTTTTTTCCAGTTTGTTGAGAACATGCATATGGAATCTTTAACCCTGCAGTGTCAACAAGACACTATTGTTGGGCGTTACCGTTGTGTGCTTGTTGCTTGTGCATGTTGTGTGCGTGTGTATACTATGTATGAGTGTGTCCTTTCATGTTCATCCTTGTCACCTGGAGTAGCCTATTTGGCGGATGACCAGGCAAACATCTCCAGAACCCATTAGAGAATGTACCTCTGTCGCGCGACTGCACATCGTGTCGAAGTCATTGGCATGTCTGTCTAATATATCAAATGTCTCAGTATCAATGTTCTATATGTAACCAATGAACCAATGTACTTTCAGCGTCAAATGAAAGCCGAACAGCGGAGCGCGTGCCACAAGCATTAGAAACAGCATAGTGCGCGCCGTCCAGTCATCAGCGCAGACAGGCCCACACATCCGGTTTGGTAGCACAGCGCCACCCCACTGAAGTGCGATTTTTTTTTTTTTGCCTGTGTTCCCACTCGGATTTTTGAAAGGAAGAAAAAAAAAGAAAACAGAAGCGAAAATTCTGCAACATTCAGAAGCGCAGGTTTCGCTTCTGTTTTCTTTTTTTTATGTTGCAGAATTTTCGCTTCTGTTTTCTTTTTTTTTCTTCCTTTCAAAAATCCGAGTGGGAACACAGGCAAAAAAAAAAAAAAAAATCGCACTTCAGTGGGGTGGCGCTGTGCTACCAAACCGGATGTGTGGGCCTGTCTGCGCTGATGACTGGACGGCGCGCACTATGCCTGTTTCTGATGCTTGTGGCACGCGCTCCGCTGTTCGGCTTTCATTTGACGCTGATAGTACATGTCAACGAACCAGCGTCACAGCATTGGTATAATTAACGCATGTGTCTTTGTAACTTCAATATCCAGCATTTTGAAGCTAGATCGTCGATAGTCAAAACTTCCTCATCGGCATTGATTAGCTCCTTTAATTCTCCGAGTGTCGTCACGTATAATAAACTGTACATGAGTTCCAATCTTATACGACCGCACTCTTTTTCCCGCGCCGCTGCAAACAGGATTCGCGCTTGCCAGCGCGGTATCTCCGAATCAGAACACATGGACGGTGGCGCGAACGAGCAGCAAATCCGTGTCAGAGCCCCAACTGAAGGGAGTGCGATTGTAGCAGCACACGTGTTAGCGCGCTACATAGTCGCTCGCACCAGACCTCCCCCCAACCAGCATCTAACGCTGGCAGGCGTGTCGTGACGGCTGCGAGACAGCGGCGGAGCGAGCGTATCGGCTTTCCCGCCTTCCGGCACGACAGCGCGCGCTGCTTTTTCAAACGTGCCGCGCGCCCGCCGACACTGACGTATCGCCGCACAGAGCCACCGCCCTTTGTAGTCGCAACAGTCGGCGTGCGCTTCGCGTTTGCAAACACGCCGTTCGGTTGAGACGGCGCGGCGCTTGTTATTGTGAGTCGCGAGGGTTGGCGGCATCGCAGGACGTCCTCTCGAAGAAGAGAGCCGCGGGTGCTCACAGGGCGCTTAGCCACAGCCACGACAGGAAAGAAGAAGATGATCACCGACGGCATCATGGCCTCGCCCTACACACATACACAGTGGTCTTGCGAGCTCGCCTCCCCCTTCCTGTAGCCTCACAGCGGATAAGGGGGGCAAACGCAACAGCCAAGCAGGCGCGAGTAATTAGTGTAGAAGAGCCCTTGTGGCGAGGGTATACAGCGTATAGAGGAGAGAGGTTGTGCAGTCGAATCTAAGAAAGGCTGTGCAGAGAGCGGTGGCGTGAAGGAGAGACGAAGAAGAACCGCGTGGCTAATTGCCCGACACGGCTGCCCCTTTGATGGCAATTGGAGAAGCAAGAAGCCCCATCGCGGCGGTGACTCGCCCACTTATGCCGTTTTATGCCGTATACGGCGGCGATGACGACAAGGCGCGCGGGGGACGCACAGCGCGCGCGGCGAAGTTTTGAAACATCGCGCGCGTGCGTGCGTGCGCTCTCTTGGGGGCCACATGCGCCGAAAAAGGGGCGGCAGTAAAAAGAGAAACAAGCGCGGCGTGGGGGCATGCTCTTCACCGTGGCCTCGATCGGCTACGGCCTGTGCTACGGCTGTGTCGACAGGGCGCGAGCGCGTCTTCAACGAACCTTTAACCCAGTTGCCCTGGCGACAACGCGGCCGTCCCGTGCTGCCTCGGGCCGCGTAGTCTTAAATACCTGCCAATTGCTCGTGCCCTTGGCGACGCCTGTTTAACGGCTGGGTCGCGGCTGAGGTGCGAGAAGTAGAACGGACTCTTACGCGTGGCTTGGTTGAGCCGAATACGCCTCGGAACGGCCGTCGCCTGATGAGGCAGACAGGAATGTATATATGAAAGTCAGTTCTTTAGCTTCTTTCCGATCACGCTTGCCTCCAGAAGCATGTCTAACTAGCCCGGTTCAGAACCGTGACGTATGTTGTCACCAAAAACCTCCTTGGTTCTATCTAATTGAGAAGCTTATGGCAACACTTTTTACTTGAGCATCAGTAAACAAACTGTTCCAAGTGATCGCACCTTGCATGCAAGGTGCTCAAGCGGCGATGTTTTCTGTGACTCGAGGTGTTCGCATGAGCCGCGTGCTATACTAATGTGGTGCACTCTGAATAGTGTCGAGCACTATTGCGGAACCGATGATGTTTCCTTGTTAGATGGTTTTCGAGGCTATTATATATCCCGAGTGTCCCAGCTGATAGTATGCAGCTGGAATTTCGCATGGTAGCCCGGGTAAACGTGATGAAAAGAAAATGTGCGGAATACATTTGCCCAACGTGAGCGGTAGGGGACTGTCGACAATCCTGTTTAATGTTTCTACCACGTTTCTCACGACGACGCACTCAAAGACCGAACGCCTCGGCACTGGTTCACAGCCATAGTGTGTAAAAAAAATAAAAAAACCTAAACAATAAAATAAAATAAAGCTGCTCGTGCTTCTTCAGCCAATAAGGCGAGATCTTAGGAAATAGGAATACATATTGTATATTTTAACGCGATAGCGTTTAGTGCCCCGTGTCGCAAAAAATCCGACGTCGGCAACCGGCGTGTGAACGCGGGTGGTCGAGAAAATCATCCGACCACATCGACCGCGCAGGCCATTTACGTGGTGCAAGGTTTTAGTGAACAAAAATTGCATTTCTCGCAGTGAAATCTGTCAGAAAATGGTAAAGTACGACTTTACCATTCGGCGTCGGATTCGCCGTCGGATTGTTTACCAATCGGCGTCGGATTGTCATTTGAATGTACGAGAAAACCTAATTCTGCTACGAGGAAACTCAAACACAAACCCCTTTTCAAGCATTTCTGTCAGACCTGCGCGCGTCGGGTCAATAGGAAACAATCAATAAAATAATAAAAAAGGTGCTATACCCTCCACATTTTAATATAAGACCACTTATATTGCCCCTGGAAAAACGTCTTTGCAGTAATGCATTTCAGTTTAAATGTGAAGCCGACTTTAAGGGGATCGGTGTAAGCTTGGTCTTTGTAAGCTGGCTTTCCCACGTTCAGTGTTGCAGTGAATGAAGCCTACTTGCCGTATGCGAACGATGCGATGGGAACGGGTCCCGATAGCGCTATCGCGTTCTACTTTAAAGGCAAGGCTTAAGTGTCCTCCAATTTTATTCCGCGCTCTGGGAACGACGGTTCCCTCTGAAACTAGCCGAAATTTGAAAGCAGAAAGCATTTCTCCAAAGTAAGGTAAAATTGAAATGAGTTTTGAACTGATCGGCAAAATGTTCCCTCCTAAACTGAACGCCTCTTCCCGATGGTACGAGTCAGCGCTTCCGGTGACGTTTTGATGATATAGTATGGTATCTTATGGCCCAATGTACCGATATGGTAAAATGGAAACGTTGGGTGAACGTGAATGGGAAAGTTGGCACCCACTTAAGTGCATGTACGGAAACATGACCTACGACTGCTCGGAAGCTTCGCAGTTGAAAAAATCGCCCTGGTCTTAGGGATCGAAACCTACACAACTTTTCAGCTTACATTCGCACTATACGTCAAGTGAGTTAAACAGAAGTTTAGCTGTATGGCGGCATGGGTAGCGAATTAATCGACAAACCGAAGCGCTGGAACATATGTTCGGCGGAAATCTTAAAAGTAAAAGTGGATGCCAGCGTTCCCTTAAACGTCTGCCTTGAGGATTTCTGTCAAGGCCATTTGGCTAATCGGTTGAAGACGAAGACTGTTGGGTCGTCGGTGCGCGAGTCAGCACAGTGTGCACCGCTACTTGATGCCGAGAATTTATCCTTCGAATCCTGCCAAGATTACTGCGCTAGCGAAGCCCCTGTTCCTCGCCATCCTTGGCATCGGCGTCATTCACTGCTGAGCTTTTGCCAAGGAAACTTACACTTTTACGCCCAGTCCTGCAAACAAATGCTTGCCATCAGGATCGTTTTAGAATAGTTGCGCTTGTAGTCTGACCGCTATTGCTACTGCGAGCTCATCATAACGGCGCACCGCTTACAACGAAGAAAGCTCGAAAGCAGAGATGGTCACAACTTGCGCTAGGAGGCTATGCATTTTTGCCATGTATAAATGCTTGCAAGCTAAGCATATCAATGCTGTGTCAGATAATAAAACGTATGGAGGTTCGCCAACGTATTACGAGTTAGCACAGCTGCACATAGGCTGATGGGTTAGTATGCGGTAGTTTGAGCAGAACTTAGTAAGGGTATTCCCTGAAAATTCCCGTGAGAAAGTGAACACTGCGCAATATATTTAACCTCCCTCTATGGAAATGCCTTAAACATTCGCAACCTTAGGAGAATAAGCAATAATTTCAACCATTTCGTACATACATAATATCTATCTAGTAAGTGAGGGCTGCTCAACACTGTACTTCAAGGCAAGATACAAAATTGCATTACTTGCAACGAAGAGCTATATAGTCCCCCTTTAGGGGCAAAGGGAAGCGCACTGACCTCGGTCAAGGCCACCATGAGCACTCCGAATGCCTGGGGCAGCACCTCGGTACTCCTCATGTTGAGCTTGAGCGTCACCCGCTTTGGCTTATCGGTGACCTGGTAGAGGAGCTCGTTGAGCGTCACGTCCCACAGGCGTCCCAGCGGCGGCTCGAGCACGGGGAGGCCACCGACGAGCACCACGTCGGCCTCCAGGAACACCGGCTGGTCGCCGCTAAGCGCTGCATTCAGCCGCTCACGCGTGTTGGTAGCGCGGGACCAGCGCGTGAACTTTGATGCCTGCGTCTGGTGAGCATCCTCGTGCTGGGGAGAGGCGGCGGTAGCCGCCGCGTCCGAGGGCGCACAGTCCAACACCGCGAGCAGGGACAGAGTGAACAGGAGTGCCGCGAGACGACGGCACATTATTCCGCGAAGACTGGAAGCAGTGGCCGTAACCACTGACACCGCCGCACTAGTTGGCGCCATGTCTTCTTCCTTGGTCCTTCGCGAAGCAGCAGCCGAAGAACACGACCCTTGTCCGCCGGGCCCCAGGCCTCTTCCGCGGAGACGCCACGAGACCCCCACTCTAGTCGGTCGGCTGGTGTGGGCCAAGGACGCCGGATGAAGTGCCAGGCGCTCTCGCTAGACCAGCTGTCTGTCTCTATACGTTCGTCGTCCCGATTCGAGAAAAGCGTCGACTCCCCCCCTTCTTGACGCGTCGTCTTCGTCGGTGGCAAGCGCAGCGAAAGGGGACGGGCGGTTATTTTAAATCCCCGCGCCGCTGCCGCTCAGCTGGTTGCCGCGCGTAAATATTGCCGTGAGAGGCAGGGCTCCCATCTACGCTCTTCTGTTCGGATGGCGTCCCGCCAGAACCGTGGGCGGCTCAGCGGAGAGAGGAGAAGCAAGGAGGAGGAGGAGGAGGACGACACTTGCGCCGTCGTCGTTGTTGCGTCGACGTTGCGTCGTCGTCGTCGGCTTCGAAGGCTTGTTCAGCTGCCGCGCGTCGGGACTCGTTGCTCTGAGAGCAACGTCGTACGCGCGTGAGTTTGCAAGAGCGCAGTCCGCTGAGAGAGAGAGAGAGTGGTCGTTGTACGTACGTACTATACGCTCGGAGCTTCCCGCCGAGTGCTCGCTCGGCCGGCCGACGTGGCTGCCGTTCTCCTCCTCATTTACCTCCTCAATTGCGCCGAAGGCTAGCCTAGGCCGCGCAACAGTTTCTCAGAGGAGGATGGGGCAATCTTAGCAATTCGCGGCCGCTCGATCTGCATGTTCCTCGACCCTCCCCCTCTTCTCCCTCCTCCCGGTCCTTCCTGTGGCGCGTGTTTACGCCTCGCGACCGAGCCCTCCCCGCGCAGGCAGGCCGGACCACGAAGTGAGCGCACGCGCGCGTGTCGGCGAGTTGAGGATGTGCCTTTAATGGTCGCCTAGGCTCTTCATGCATATGCGCGCCCGTTCTAGACGCAGGGTATCTGTGTGCGTGCTCGCGCGTTCGTGCTCACACCCTTTCGACCGCGTGCTCGCGCATGGTGACGTCATTGCGCAACGGTGTAATCTAATAGGCGAGGGTGCAGGGCCTATTAAGATTGCGCAATGGACTCTTTCACTGGAGATAAATTGGCGGCCGCGGTCCTGCGAGAAATGCGCCTCTGGTTTGCCTTGTTGATGCCCCGCAGAACGCGTGCGATGGAGCGTTGAGTGATGGCAAGGGCGCGCAGTGTCAACAATATGGCTTTCGTCGGTCCCATTACGGGAACGCGTGCCTTTAGCTCGTGATAAATGCTGTTTCGCCACCCTGCAGCTTGTGTGCGCATTCTGCGGGTCTGCGAAGGTGCGTTATGATGGAAAACGTTTGCTGTTAGCTTGGTTCCTCCGTCTGGCTTTCCTTTTCCTTGCTGAAACCCTCCAACTTTGAAGCACGAGGGTACTGTGCATCTTCCGAACGCAGTTTCTGGCCTCGCTCTGAAGCCTTTGTTGATGACATTCAGTTCAATTAACATAACAGCAGTTTCTGCAAAGACGTGATGACACTCAGTAGCTGTAATTCTGGAGTTATAGCAACGTACCAAGCGCAGTGCACGTGACCAAGATGTGTTAGTGCAATAGTTATTTGGTGAATACAGGTAGAGCCAGCCTATAGAGGCTCGCAAAGTGACTAATGTTACCGGCCAGCGGTGACGTTCAATGGAATACTACTATTGAGCATCGCTTCTGTAAACATTAGGTCTGTCTATCATAATATCATACAATGATACATAGACCTAATGTTTGCAGAAGCGATGGGGTCGCTAGGTCATGCGAAGTGGTGCATGACACGGAAGCTGCTTAGCGCAGTCTGTGATTAGAGGTTGTGGAGTTTCTACGTGCGTTTATAATTCAACATTGAGCTTGAGCGTCCGCTGAGGCAACACGAACTAGTTGGTCTAGGTGGTGTTGACTGCGGTCGTAATTTGGGGGCCAGCAAGGAAGGTTATTCGTTCTCTCTCTCAGCTACCCCTTCGCCCTCATTTCCTCTCCAGCTACGAAGAATGCAGTTGCGGTGCCATGAGTGCCATGGCCTCCAATATCATGAATTCAAGCGGTGGGCTGCCCGTCATACGGAGGCCGTGATCGAATGGATGCAGCTTGTATACTATGCTATTGTTAACTGACCTGGAGCCGCAGCCTTTAGCACTTTGAATACTGCGTGATAGTTTAAATGAAATGTCCCTTTGGAATGGATGTTGCTCTATCTTGAGCTGAACTTCTTGCACAAGTGCCTGTCATGATAGTTATTTTTACGTGAACGCGTCTAGATAGAAACTAAGCCCACAGGCACTCATTGGGCAAACCCACCCATGCACCAATGCACGCGCGCGCGCGTTTGAGTGAGTGAGTGAGTGAGTGAGTGAGTGAGTGAGTGAGTGAGTGAGTGAGTGAGTGAGTGAGTGAGTGAGTGTGCCCGTGTGTCCGTGTGTGTGTGCAAAGATTGTCATTGATAACCAAGAATAACGAAGACGAAGCGTTAAGTCTGTGCATTCACAGAATCCGTGTAAAGGAAAGGGAGGCGCATTCGAGAGTAAGGGGTTCTGCAAACATCTGCAAATATTCTGCCATGGTAGTAAATAGGCTCATCAGTGTGATGATGTGATAGAAAACCTATCGATTATTCGGGCTGTAAATTTCCTAAGTTCATCGATACAATGTTTACGTCATTACACTTATATGACTATACGTGAACTTATATTGTTCGTAAGCCATCAAAGACGGTATTGTCTATAAACGTTACAAGGGAATGTCTATAGACAAAATATTGGATTTTTTAGACGATGAAAGCCAAATACTTCATAAGGTTGCCTTGAAGAAACCGTGAAAATGTAGCGCGTGATGTGTCGGAGTCAGCGCATTTTGATCAGCGCCTTTTGTACTTTCTTTCTCTGTTCGTTCTGAGATCAGCCATAAGTCAGTATATTAAGTTTGCTCAGCATTTGTAGAGCGCTTCAAAATCAACCAGGCGAATTAGCTGCGCAAGAAAAAAAAATACAGTAATCGTATACGATGCCGCAGGACTACAGGGTGCCGCCGGGCATATACGAGTACATGTATAATCATATAACGGCGAAAGCTTTTCGCGCAGAGATCATACAGCAAACGATCTGCGCGGCATTATTTCCCTGTACTTCAGCTGTTGCTTGAAAGTTCGCAGTTTTCCCCTTTCGTAACTCGTGGAAGGGAGGTGGGGGAGTGAATCGCTGTTTTTTGATGAATACGGTGCTGCAGTTTCCTCTCTGAATGCGCAACCCACTTGGCGCGCATTCAAATATTTCCGCGGTTACATCGCACCATGCAGGCTCGGAATGCACCGCGGCTTGTCGATTCCATTTCGGATGCGTATGTACTTTTCTTTTTCCGCCCCGAATCACGCTTGGAATCTCCGTAGGTATGGCTTCCGCCTGTACGCGATGCCGGAAAGCTGGGAAGCCTGCAACGCGTATACACCGTTGCAGATTATTCCATGCACCTGCATGCTATAGCTGCCTTGCGTGTATATAGCTTCTGCTGTCGTTCGCGTTTCGCGCCGCCCTTCTCAGGAGTCGGTTGCCACGGGCGCCACCCCGAGAGTTTTATTTCGAGACGAAGGACGACGCTGCGGGTGTCGAAACGAGGTCTTAATTCGTGACCGTGCGCCTCTCCCAATTTCGTCCTCCTCGTGATTCTCGTAATATAACGCAACGGCGGCGGCTGTCACCCGTGCACCACTGCCGCCGTGTGTGTCTTTCAGGGGCGCGGATTGGTTGGTTCATCAGGTGTCTCGTACGTCTAGGAGGCAAGGCGTGCGTGACGGCGTGTCTAGAGCTTGTTACGTATACTATACGTCAATGCTAGGGACCTCCGTGGCGGCGGCAGTGCTCTTGCTCTGTTTATTTCGCGGCGCACATTTGGCAACATAAGCTGTACGCGCTTCTATTCGTATTGTATTTGTATGTATGTATGTATGTATGTATGTATGTATGTATGTATGTATGTATGTATGTAGTATGTATGTATGTATGTATGTATGTATGTATGTATGTATGTATGTATGTATGTATGTATGTATGTATGTATGTATGTATGTATGTATGTATGTATGTATGTATGTATGTATGTATGTATGTATGTATGTATGTATGTATGTATGTATGTAGTATGTATGTATGTATGTATGTATGTATGTATGTATGTATGTAGGTATGTATGCGTATACGCACGCACGCACGCACGCACCTCTCCCCCCCCCCCACGCCCGCAAACACGCACAGTAAACTAAAAGAAAGAAAAATAAGCGGGGGCTTCAAAGTGTTACAAAGTGCTTCAAATAAAACAAAGCGTTTCAGCTAACCTTTGCCAAGCCTTGAAAAATCCCCGCGCGCTCTACGAGAATGCAACCATTAGCTGTCCTCTTCAGTCAAATTATATTTGAGCTCGATTAGGCTAAAATATTTCTGAGTAGCTTAGGTCATTAATTAACAATACTTAATTAACCACCGTTTAATGAATTACCTTTGTAAATTGTAGAGCCATATATTGAGAAATACCCAAGTAATTGTTTTCCCCCCTTGAAAATGGCTGCTGTGCTCTTAATTTTCCCTGGCCGTAGAGAAAACGCGCTATACGTTTGGTGTAATTGGCCGTTCCGCCTGAAGGCGAACCATTGAGAGCGATAGCACGGTCCTTCAATATTTTCCTTTAGCGTTGCACTCAAGCTCATCGGACGGTGCAGCAGAAACAGCGCCTATACAGCCGATACAACGCGTGTCAGAAACACTTGAGCGATGATCAGCGGCAGCGGCGTAATCGGCGTCACACCTAAATAACAGTGCACGAGATAAGACCGACGGCAAGTTGTCGGCGTTCATCAGAGCCGATTGGAACGCTCTGAAGTTTGCAATCCTTGCATAGACGTTTACAATCGTGCATATACCACCATGGGGTGGTATATGTGCACACAGAGCTGATTGTCTGGTGCATGATGGTGCATCTATACTTGGCTTCGTCACTTTTGCTTCCAAAGCCACCGCACGTCTCCGGAGACCTGACCGTTCTCACATGCGCGTCGATACCGCTGTGCGACGAAAGTGCTGTACGCACAAACGGATCAAACGTGTTAGGGACAAGAACTTCGTTGTGATGGCATGCTGCTGCGCCTTAAGTTGCCGCAACCGACAAGGCGAGGGCAAAAGGCTTTTTTTGTTTACCATCCAGCGTGCGCAAACGCTTGCTGCACACTTGATATTTGCGCCGTCTCGCATCGTCGCGTTGTTACTTCCAAAACGGCATTATTAAGACCAGTTGCTGACTGACGAAGCAAAATCGCGCCTCAAAAACGTCTCCGCAGGGCGCGATCGAAGTTTTCCTCGGATTTCCTCTGGTAGCGCGTTAGCTGTCGTCTGCCACGGCAGGCCCGACGCAGGCGGCGCCACTGTCGATATCGCGCCTCGATCGCGCTGGTCGCGCCGAGCGCGATAGTGGAACGGAGAAGGAGGGAAGTGGATGGCGCTACTTTTATAAATATAGGGGCTTTAGTTTTTGAGGGGAAAACGACTCGGAAACCCTCTCCCCTGACGAAAACGGATGCCGTGACGGTGACGTGACGGAGCGTTTGACAGCTGTGTGAATGAGGCCTAAAACATATTGCCAAGCAATGACCAGTACTGCATGAAGACAGAAAGAATGTATGAATAGGTCGCAAACAAGAATGAGTGGCAGTTATCACACTCATCGTCTCTAAGAGCCGCTCAAATCACCCCACCCTTTACGCAATCGGTGAACACCAATAACTCTAACAGAGCACTCGAAATGTATTGTACGTACATTCACTGTAAATACGGAGATTACAAGGTGGCTTTAAATAACTGCTCGGAAGAGCCATACACTGTCTCCCTTCTCTGCTCGTTTGCCCTGGCATTTCGAAGATGTACGCAATAATCAGTCTCGATAAGAAGAAGCTCCTGTTGATGGCATCTTTGCAAGTGTCCTTGCAAAACTTAACCTCCGAAAGGCAATACATGCCTTCACGACAGAAGCCACATAGATGAAGTTGGGTTAACTAAGCGGAAACAGGGTCAAAAAAGAGAAAGAGAGAAAAAAATAAAATAGGGGCAGCTTCACACTAGTGGTGCGAAGACTGGGCAAACAGCGAAGCTGGCGACCACACCTAGCTTTATCTCGGTTCGGCCACGTTTTTGCGAGGTTATGCTTCGAGATTCGGCCACGTTTCGCGCAAGATCACCCCGGAATCATCAATCGATGACCGAGTGTTCGTTGCTCCTTGGGCTGTCGACAGCCGAAGGACAGCCCTTTTGTCACGCTCAAGGCGGGCTCCTCCGGTTTTCTGCGGCAGGACAGTTAGGCTGATACGTTCCATCAAGTGAATCTATCTTCGTTAGTGACTTGACGCAGATAAGTATTTCATCCAAATTTACTTCCGTATTGCAATGAGTTGCTAAACTGTGAGCCTACATCCCCCATCTCTCCGCAATCATCGCAGCAACCCGATGACAATGGCACTCTGCTGCTGTGCCCGAGCTCGGTCATGGGTTCGTTTCCTGGCCACGGCAGCCACGTTTCTATGCATGCGGAATATAAAAAAACCGCTTCTGCATTTATCTCTATAGGTGCACGTTAATCATTCGATTCCAAAATTTAGTCAGCTTCCCCTCTCCCGTAAAGTAAAAAAAATGACAGAAAAATGCGGATTTTTTTGTTGTTGAGTCAAGTTTTCGTTGGTCCTGACTCAAAAAAGTATTTTTATTTGCCTTATTTATAATTTATATACAACAAGAAAATTTGAAAGAAACCTTTTTTCGAAGAAAGAGGATTTTCCTCAATACGTGTATGCAAGAAATAAATATATGATTGTTGGAAAACGCGCAAAATGAAATCGCAGTATAATAAGAAGGTCGAAGTTCAAATGCATTCGCTGGAATGAGCATGAAGAGTAGAGCTCGTTTCTAGCGAAATGAAGAAAACTAACAGCCTCCTGGATGGTATGATAAAGACCGTCTCAACTCGGCCTTTGGAGTCGAATGGTCAAAATGAGCGCCTTTATTGGCGGTGACAGTCCCATGCAGCTGATGGAAATATCTTATTTGGATTAAAATAATGTGATTTCTTTTCTGCAATTACCAGTCTGCGAAAGCACCTCGCGTTGAATTCAGCGTGCCACCGATATTACACAATCCCCCCTCCCCCGCACGACAGACGATACGCGAAATTCCGTAGACAGGCTTCTGTACACCTAACCTGACCAATATGGTTCCGCTTTAGTAGGACAGTTGAAGCACTCCTCACAATTTTTGTAGCGAGAGCTACATTGGCCGTATTCTCGCCGTTTCGCTGTGACCGGTGGCCGCACCGCGAGCTGAGCCGTTGCCTAGCAACCGCCTCAGCTGGCAGCGCCGCTCGCCGCGCCATCTGCCATGACGTCAGAGGAGGAGCCGGTGAAACCGCGTTGCAACAACAGAGTAGGAGCCGGCGTTGCATCGTATATATAGAAGGGGCGGCTCGGTGGGATTCGTCGGCAGATATGAAAAGTGACTCGGAGAGACTGAAAGAAGCCAGGCTTCGTCGTCGGAATAAAACCAAGAGGAGGCAGCGAGCCGAGGAGACGGACGAAGAACGAGCCGCACGCCTCGAGAAGCGTCGTAAGTACGAAGCGGCCAGTCGAGTGGATTCAGATGAGGATAGCACCCGAAACGTGTTCAAGTCACTGGACGACAACCCCTTATCCTCCCGCCTCACCGACCATCGGGCCGTCTTTGTGACAATTGAGAAACAACAAGATGAAGACTTTCAAAATAAATGTGTTACACCTTAAAAATGTCTAGTCTTTAATGTAACCATAACTTAACGAGATGTAACAACCAAACCTAAACACTCAGACGTACGAAGCTAAACGATAAAGGTGTAACCGTAGAGAGAACCGAGCTAAACAATAAGATTAACCGTACCTATCGCTACGCACACCCAGGCATAACTTTCCTTTTTCCTTCTCCTTCTCGCTTTCTCTTACACAGAGTAGCAGGCCAGAGACCAAGCTCTTCAGGCCAACATCGCTGCTTCTCTCCCATAAAAAAAATTAGTCGCATTCACACTATACATCACATCGAGTAATTAAAAATACTAGGAAGGAGCATCATGTGTCATAAAAAAAGTATAAAGAAGTGCTCATGGGAAATAGGCCCTCACCACACGTTAGGCAAGCTATTTACTGCCCCGAGCGTGCAGAGAGGGTGGGGGAAAGTAGAGCGGATAATGTGCGTGAGGGCCGATCGTGACAAGGGAGTCATAGAAGCTACCACTAACCACAAAATGCCTTGGATGGTCCGGCAGCCATGAAGGGCCTATTTCCCAATATTCGAAGTGCGAATGGACCTCGCAGGAAAGAAGGAGAGGGCTTCGTTAGAGGAGGTCGGTTTGCTAGCTGACGTCATGTTCCTTCCTATAGTCTTTTTCACGCTTCGTCCACGTTTGTATATAATTCCACGTTTATTTATAATTCCAATTTTGGCGAACAGAGCTGCGAACGTACGTGTACACACTAAAGGAACACAAACATGAACGAGGAAGCACTCTAGTTTTATTCCGAGGTGTGCCATGTTATTGGTCTGTGTAGATAAGTGGAGAAGCGCACTTGCGAAAATTTGTTGCGGAATTTGACGAGCTTAACCACAACGCGACAGAGCTTTGCAAAGAAGCTGTCCTCTCATTGTCGGATCAAAAGCGTGTTTCGGGACCTTCAGGAGCCCTTCAGGAGCCCTTCAGGAGCCCTAGCTTATACACAAGCGATAGTTCTTATTATGTTGAGTACGGAAGACTTGCGGTAACGACGATTTTGTGTAGACAGGAATGTTCGCTTGAATTAAGATAATTTATTGCTGCTATTAGTGCTTTACGACAACTAAAAAATTTGTTGTTCGACAAAACGCCTGCATATATATCAAGGAGGTTTTAAAATTTAGTTTTATAACCTCCTTGATATATATATATATATATATATATATATATATATATACCCTTCATTTGATGCCGAGCAACGACGTCAGCACAGTTAAATGCCACTGCAGAGGAAAGTGTGCGGCGTGCTCATGCTGACGATTTTGCCGAAAGGAAGATTGCCTCGCAATCCTTGGCTCTTAATATCCAATTTTTTTTTTTTAATTATGGGGTTTTACGTGCCGAAACCAGTTCTGATTATGAGGCACGCCGTAGTGGGGGACTCCGGAAATTTAGACCACCTGGGGTTCTTTAACGTGCACCTAAATCTAAGTACACGGGTGTTTTCGCATTTCGCCCCCATCGAAATGCGTCCGCCGAGGCCGGGATTCGATCCCACGACCTCGTGCTCAGCAGCCCAACACCATAGCCACTGAGCAACCACGGCGGGTTCTTAATATCCAAGCAGCATAGCCGAACGATAGAGGCGGTATTTGCAAACACGACGCCCTGCCATGTGGTCAGTCTGCAGTGGAAGTCGTGAGAACGCGCGTTTCGGCATCGTATATATATATATATATATATATATATATATATATATATATATATATATATAAAGCATTACAAATTGCCCCAATCACAACAGTCGTGTCCCTATTGACAGCTTGACGTTATGTGTAGCAGTGTTCAGCAACCGAAACTACGGTAATATGGTTACTTGGTTGACAGTTTGTTTTGATGATGTTAGATATATTTTCGCAACCTTTATCGTGGTTAGGAATACAGTCAGCCGCGCAAAACACGTGGACCAAATGAAGACGTGAGGCGGCGCTGTGTCTGTGTCTTATACGCATACGTCTGCTTTCCTTCCGCGTCTTTTGCGCGACTGTTTTCTCAGCCATTGTACGAACCAACTATCCGAAGCGTCCTACCTGGCCATCTTTATTGCCGACTTTTCCACAACGATGAAGGCAGAAGAAAACAGTTGCGGCGATGAAATGCTAACACGCAGGTTTTGTACAAAAGGAAAGAGAGAGAGAGAGAGAGAGAAAGAAAACAAATCTACGCCGCAATAAGGAGCACGAGTTTTGCCGAGCACTGCGGGGGAGTCAGTTACATCGTGCCTGTGGATTCAAGCTAAAGGATCCTTTGCACTGGCGATCGACAGAGGTCGCGCAAACGGCACCGAATGGCGATCAAGGAGTGACACGCGGCGACCGAAGTTCACCACCGACAAGCGCGACTGCCCGTCGCCAAATGTGCTCTTCGCGTCGGCTCGCACCAGCATCACCGCGCAAAATCACCATCGGCGTGTTCCGACGTCGTGCTATACGTACTGCGCCGGTGATTGGTTCGGCCGCTTCGTAAATGCAGTCTAGCGACTGTAAAATCGAGCAGCAAAACAGTCGCTTTTCGACAGAAGCGACCATTTGAGATCAGCGATGGTCGCGCGACCTCTGCCAGTCGCCGGTGTTTGAATGAGCCCTAACTGCGTCCGCGCTTACCCACGTCCTTGCGTATACGCTGCGATATCCCAACAAAAAATTCCCAGCAGTTCCCATTCTGCACTATATAGTGGCTCGTTGGAGAGTGGTGACGTGGGCGATTGCGTCGTTCGCGGCCACACATGGCTCGCATAAAGCCAGAGCCGAGCAGAAACGCAATTCAACGCGGTCGGCTTCACTGTGGTCGCCATGACCTGTGCAACGCCCGCATTACGTGGCGCCTTGCACAGAGTAGCACCGTGTAAAACACTTCGCCATTTTTGCGGCAGCATTGCCCTCGTGCGCTCGGGTAGGCTCCGAGTCTGGCTTCCCACGGAGCGGCGCCTCCGCCCACGAGTAACCCCTCATTGGCGTCGCACTATGCCAGATGCGTCACGTGCTGGGTGTAATTGTCCATATGGCACTGGGTGGAGGAGTTCGAGGCGCCGCCGCGAAATCGAGGGCGAGAATAGGTCTAACCGCTCCGCTGGCGTAACTTGCTCATAACTGTACACTTTGCATTAAGGTGGATAGCTTTCTTTGGTAATGACCCCAGAGGAAAAAAAAAAAAAAAAAAAAGAAGAAAACGCATGGAAGGCACGGTAAACACAAGTGCCGACTCTCACCTCAAGCTTTAATAAAGAACTGGTAGATTATACTTATAACAACACGTGGCCCTATGAAATGCGAAATAAAGTGATGTTGTCCAGTCGAAAGCAGCAATTATTTTTATGCAATCCAATTGATGGACGGCTGATAAACTTATGTTTTTCTGTTTCTTCGTGCTATCACTCAAGACGCGTACCAGCTCCCCCAGCATCCCGTATTCCAGATTCGGGGTTTCCAGTTCGGTAGCCATGTTGAACTATATAGCTAGGACTCTTAATTCAACGAACAAAGAAATCTACAAATACACGTGCAACACTACTGACTGCGTCCGCGGCCCGTGATATCAAATGTAGCGCTGCCATGAACGAGCAGCAACGAGGCCTGTCACGTTCATGCTTTCGCGACGCTGCGCATTAGAAACGTTGGCATGCACGTTCGTCGAAAAACATAACGTGGAGGCTACGCGAGCACACAGGTAGTCCCTGGATAACGCCCTCACGACCTGACCGCGACGTCATCTAGGGAGGCCGATGCTTACATTAATCTGCCCCTCTTTAAACTGACCCCCCTCCCCCCCCTTTTCTTTTTTGGAATGAAGGATGACCGTGGTGTCATCAACTGCGTCTCCGTTTCCTGAAACCTGTGATCTCTCGGTCTTCCCGCATGACGTCATGGCTTAGTATACGCAGGCCTTCTGTGATGCGGGTATTAACTCACAATGCTGTGGGGCCACAGGTGTCGTCAAGGAATACACATCATAAATAGTACGACACTGCTGTGAGTGTTACGTGATTCAAATCAAATTTAGGACGAAGACGGTTGATCGACGGAAGACGGAGATGCGTTTTTTTTTTCACTTCCTACGACTGCATGGCCTCAAAAATGTGACTAAACGAATTAAATGGCTCTGTGGAGAACCGATCGAACGTCATACGAAATGCTTAGAAATTTCAGTTGACTATACAAAAGAAGAAGCAGACTACTACGCATATAGTTGAAAGTGTGGGTACTGTATATTGGGGTCGGCCAATAAACTAATCACCTTTGTGAATACATCAGGCGCAACCTTACTATTATGTTCGTTTGCGTGTACAAATTGTACCGATCCATGCTGTGCACGGGCGCGTTGTGTGCATGTGCGTGCGTAAGTGTGCATGCGATCTTGACCGTCTACCTGTTCATTAAAATGACGAGACTTCACACAGAATATGCACTGGCCAGAACCACTTTATTACACACTTAAGAACAAACTATGCGGCGCTACCTTCGCATATTTTCTTTATTACCACACCACACAGGACCTCACGCTATACCGATAAAAGTTAAGTAATCGTACGGATTTGAAGGCAGTGGTTTCTACCCTTCGTCGCAAGCCATATAATCAATTGCAATTAACATATACATACGTAAGCATTGACAAGATCATGCCTTTCATTGAGCAATTGCCCACTATAAGTCGATAAAATTTTACCTCGGCCACCAGTAAACTGGCTTCAGAAGAATAACTATCACTGCCCGCCAATGCGTATAGACAAGGTTATCACTGCAACATAGAGCTCGGGTACTCTGTAACAAGTCCGTACGTTAGGCGACGAAGAAAGTAGTTACGCTGAATTTTAATTAGCTATTCAGTGCCTGGCACAATTGGCCATTACCAGAAGCATATTAGAACGCGCATCAGTGATTCTTGCCGTGTGCGATAACGCATACTAATAACATTGGCTAAAGTTGATGACCCACAACAACAGAAACCCCAGCGAGAATAGCTACGAGCTGTCTAGATTGCAAAGTATTGCAAAACATTTTGTGAACAGTCTGCGCAACGTCACCCTCTTGCCACATGGACAAAGGTGACG
This sequence comes from Dermacentor silvarum, assembly GCF_013339745.2. Classification (NCBI taxonomy): domain Eukaryota; kingdom Metazoa; phylum Arthropoda; class Arachnida; order Ixodida; family Ixodidae; genus Dermacentor; species Dermacentor silvarum. The sequence continues at coordinate 174,819,671 of NC_051156.1, read as the reverse complement.
CTTGTATAGAATACGATCCTGACGGCCAAAGCAGCGACCATAGCATGAGGCAACCAGTAGGGAGAGAGAAGACAACGCACCCTGTAAATTTAGTTTGCATGCTCAGATCCAGCTGGTTTCGCACAAGGTATCATCACTATATGTCGCCAGCGCAGTTCAAAGCACGCGCCTCGCGCGCTCTTGACAAGTGTCGACCTCTGTATGTGACAAGCAACACCTCCGCGGTGGTCTCCAGAGTAGTCGCCAGCAACGCCAAAGGACACGACGGCCAGCCGTCAAGCCATGTCAGCATGAAAAGTTACAATTTAGTGCATAGATTCCTGGCTTCCGATGACTTCGTAAAAACGAGAGCACGCGTTCGCTGTGCCGATATCGCTTCGATTTGTAGTCGTGCAGAAGAAACGGTCAACTTGAATTTGACGGTGACCCGCTAACACGCATGTTCAAGAGTCACATCCTCAGCCGAGTAGGAAGGCAGCCAAGGCAGTCACGAGGCACAAGAGCAGTAACGTGGTCAATGACGTCGCGCGCGAAGCGGCCGCCGACGATGAAATGCGGACGTCGTATACCACGGCGGCGCCCGGAGACTCGAGCACGAGCGAATTTGGAGGCACAGCCGCCATCGCCGTCGGTGATGACGTCTGCGGCGACGGTGATGACGACGACAACGGCCACTTGCGAGTCACCAGAGGCTTTCCCGAGCGCAACATGTTGCTCTTCTTGTCGTGGTCTTCTTCATCGAAAGAAGCGGTGGTAGGCAGACAAGGAGAGGCCCACACCTGCGCCGTTATGTTGGGGCCGTTTGTCAGCGTCACATAGAAGCAGCCTCCATTGATCTGTATATTGTCCGTGTCCTGTCCCCAGGCCAACGATAAGCTTCCCACACGGGTCAGATCGACCTTGGCTTCCACAAGGTCCCACTTCTTTGGCAGCACGAGCCTGGCTCCCGGTCCGGCTAACACGACCGCCCGCTTGCCCGCCAGCGCCCTCTGTTGGCAGGAGTAGCCGACGCCCAGTGACCATTCCGGTAGCGGACCATCATCGACGTGTCGGTTGTGCTGCGCGGAGGGCGGTATGGCGGCCTTAGCGCGTTCAAAGTCCTGTTTCTGGTCGGACGGCAGGTCGTAGTACACAGCTGACAACGGCAGAAGGTTCCGTAGCTTGACCAGTGCTTTCGTGCTCCATGGGTCGCGCGGCGAAGACCAGACAGTGAGCGTCGAGCCAGGGATGACGTCCAGGAGCCACAGCAGCTGCGGTGTCGACGCGGCCAGCATGGAGGCTCGCACGGGAAACGTGACATGCGGAACGCGGTACGGACCGCAGACCAGGAGCCGCGCCATGGCCTCGACGTGGGCCCAGGTGTAAGACGTCATAGGACGCGTGGTCCAGCCGAGCGACAGGGTGGCCTGCGGGAAGCGGCTGGTGCACAGCTGCAGGAAGTGCTGGGCATCCACGTCAGGCTTGCCACCCGGTCCTTCGACGATGTCGGCGTTCAGCCACAGGTCACGCAAGTTCTGCGAAGGAAAGTGGCATTCATTTGACATTCCTCTCTTTAAAATTCATTCGATATAAAGCCCTAGAGGTGCTTTACGGTGAAGTCGTTAGGATACTCATAGACAGACTGAACTTAGGGCCTTACATTTTTGCCGAATATTGTCCCGCCCCGCAGGCGGGACAATATCGGCAATATCTAAAGATAACAGGTTATATCAGATTGGGTAGACTTGTTAATGACGTTTCTCTATAGGCAGTCTATGCACTTTCTACAGACCATGGAACGTGTTTATCATGGAACATCAGACTATATGTATACTTCAAGTCTAAACCACCCTATAGCTTCTTTACATTAATTTTACAAAACAATGTCAGCCACCCACAGTGTCTTATGGGCCACGACATCCTAATTCGGTGCTGCCCGTTGGTTTTCAGGACGCGACTGCCACTTTCTGATGAATTAAGGTACGTTTAATTTTAGTGCGACAGTAGCTAATACCTCGAATTTGGGTTTTTACGTGCATTTCATTGGGCTGACGTTGTCATGCCTTCTTCGTTAGGCCACCTCCCCAGCTTCAGCTTTCTTCCACGCCTTGGTGCGACGAAAATCATATTTTAGCGCACCGCTGCCGGGATTCAAGCTCATGCCCATGCGGCTATGCCCAGTTGGGAGATGGACGCGCTATCGAGCAGTTTTAGCGATTGGCGATTTGTGCAGAGCTTTCCGCCTCACGGCCACGCGAAGCAATGCAGCTTCTTTGCATGTATACTTCGGAGGCCTCAACGAGCACTACAGTAGCGATCGAGGGCGACGTTATGTCAATCACAAACAAGTATATGCTCTTGAATAAAGATGACACAGCAGAGACACTGTCCGTCCTTCGGTCCTCGTCTTTTGCGCTGTGCAGTCATGTCGATATTAAATCACCAACTCGCCCAAGCTTCCACTTTAGAGATGGCGGTGTTCGCTATAGAGCATGCTGCTGTCGCAACAGATTAGGTCAGAGCCAGATAAATCAATGACATCTGCTGATTTCTACCAAAGCCCTGCGCCTATGCTGGGATTCCGGCGCAATTTAACGAATCCCAGGCGGACAAATTAATCCATACCATTGCACCGTTGTGTCCGTCATAGCCCGCGGGCTGGTACTTCGTCATTTGTCATTCTCGCCGTGGTGTTATCATTGTGGTAAAATGGAGTGCTAATAATGTTATATTTTGCAACGCCCCTATAGCCGTGCGTGAGTAGGCTATTATATACAGCGGCATCGTAGCAGGTTGCGACAGGTGATCCACCAACGCGACCCGCGTCCACGCTATGTTGTACGCAGATGACAATTAGAGGCAGTCGATAGGGCGTTGTTTCAATTCTGAAACCTTACATACGTAAGCATTTCAACTCATCGGCCCTTGCTGTTTGAGACGCTCATCGTCAAGTCAAATCTTGTCCTCATAGGCAACATATGACGCAAGTGCAAATTACGGAATAGTTAAATGTGCGTTCATATCATTGCGTGTGTGCTACTTCTTTGTGGTGAAAAATTATTATGGCAAGTTTCATAGTGGTCCCACCAATTGTTTAACAATGATGAGGCGCAACAATGAACTCGGGCCGAATTGGGAAAGAAGCGCTTCTATTAGTCGGTGCGCAATAGTATTTTTTTTTTCGTATGCACGAAAAAAAAAAAAAACCGCTACATAGAAATGGCTTCAAAACAGTGAAAAATGATGCTTCTGATCGAAAAAGAGAAAATGCAGTGGTAAAGTGGGGGTTATTTTTTTTCAGTGTTTTCTGCAACGCCTGCATTAACATAGAGGTCGTGAGGAGATAGGGGGCAGAAATTAATAAGCTACAAATGTTTTTGAAATAACTACATAGACCCTTACGTTTTATACGTACGATCCTACGATAATATTCCATACACCTTGCTCAGAGTGCGTCACTGTTGTGCCAAACGTGGTTAGGTTACTTAATTGTGGCACCAAACCTGCAAGCAAGCTGCCGCTCATCGGTGTACGCATAAAATAATTGGTTGTGTTAGTTTTCCACGGGTTACGTGCGCTCGTTTTATTGTCTTCACAACGTATGTTTGAGTATAGTACATAAAACGACAGTGAGCGAGTGGTAGTGCAAGTTCGTTTTGCATATTACCGTGACAGAGCATTTATATTAATCAGTGGGGAAGAACAACGCCCTAAATGGTCTCAATAAGCCCATATACCTACATCGTTCCTGTTAAAGGTACGGGTACGCCATCAATACGATTGCCGAATTCCCAAGGCACGCTTAATAGCGCTCACAGAAATCACACAGATGGCCATGCTCAGACTTTTTTTTTTTTTTTTTTACAGACAGAATTCTACACTTTTTCTTTTTTCTGTCGATAAAAGCGCATAATGTCTGTGTGTCAGTTCGAATGTCATGGTGCTAAAGAGAATAATAATCGGGCACACAACATAACTAGTTCATACGTGAACAACTCAAGCTATAGACAGGTGGAGATTAGCGGTGCTCCAACTCTGCAAGTGCAGAGCAATAGCACTCGGCTTGAATACACGCTCGCTAAAACCACTCGACACACTCATTTTGCATGTGGCAGCCACGTGTTGCGAATCGACGGGCGGAATGGTGGAACACGAGAGTATAAGTGATCGCTGGTTCAGCGCATGTCACTTTTGGAGTGCTTCGGCAGATACATCGGCGATGCTCCTTTGCGTGGGCTCTGACGCTTTGAGATAACATTGTTATGCTATCGGTTATCCTCATCCCTGCTCTCCGTGGCGACGGGCTGCGCCGCTAAGTTGTCACCTTCTCTGAGCTTTTCACTCGGAAGAGAAAGCGTTCTTGCAGCTTAATCATGACTGCGCTCACTGATGTCTACCTGTCCACCACGTATGTAAAATCAGGAAAGAAAGAAAAAAAAAACGAAATAAATGAATAAATAAAGAAGGAAAGAAAGAAAGAAAGAGCTCGGAGAGTCACGCGGCGGGATATTTTTATATTATCAATTTATAGCGATAGTGAGCTCAATCACACACTGTCATCAACGCAGGCCTAAACCTAAACCTTTAAACACACCCGCCACGCGCGTTGCACCATGTCTCTACACGAATAGTCATAACTTATTGCCGCATCTATATGCACCTGGCCGTACGGCAAATCTAGCCCTACGACAAAAGAGAGTCATGCCGTATCACCGTACTGTTGATACGCACAAACACTGCAGAACTAAAGCACTCAAACGACTGCGCTAAATATAAAGATAAGACAACAAGGCATCGGCCACTTTCAGCTGAAATACGAAAACGCCCTCCCTCGTATTCACAGGCAATCCTACGAAACTTAATTTGTATTCAATATTATGTCATGTAATGTACTATTATGTTACATTTCCTACGCCTGGCGCTGTGTCATATGTGGGAGTCATATGCGCACTGTCAGCCATTCATTTGCCTTATCGCATGCTCTGCAAGACAAATCATCGCGTACAAATGGACTCGTCCGAATGAACTCAAAACAGAGACGCACCTCCAGGGGCGCGTTCTCCATGTCCAAGAAGGCGCTCTCCAGCACCTCGCTCGCCTTGAAGTCCAGCTTGAGCGTCACGTTGCGTGGCGTGCCGCACACGATGCGCAGGAACTCGCGCAGGCTCAGGTCCCACGAGCGCACGGGCGGGTGCGCCATCACGGCCATGCCGTCCGCCTGGCTCACGTCCGCCTCCACGTACGGCGCCGCGCGGCCGCTCAGCGCCTGCTCCAGCTTCCAGCGGCTGTTGGTGCCGTGCGACCACTCGATGAGCGACACGTCTTCTCCTCTCGCGCGGACGGCCCCGAACGCTGCCGCGACTCCGTGGGACGACGCCGCGCCGTAGAGCACCAACAGCGTCAGCGCGAAGAAGGCGAAACGAGACGACAATCCGGAAGCGATCCGAACCAGCGGTCCACCCGGTACCGCCGAAATCGTCCTCTGGGTCAGCAGCGCCATGGTTGGTGTCGTTCCTCGTCAGTCACCACAACGAGGTCGCCCTGTCGATACAAGCACGGCCGGCTTTCGTTCGATGCTCGCCCTTCGATGACGCGCGCACGGCTCACAGGAAGCGCGGGATGGGTCGGGGGCTCGCACTCGCGGTTATCGCTGCAGCAGAGGAGGCCACGCCGGCGCAAGGCCAATATGGAAGGGGAGTGGTGGCTTCGCGACGCCCTCTCGCTTGTCGACCGTCACACTACACAACGCGGCGACGCGCAGGCGCTTCTGGTCGCCGCCCCGTGATCGCGCCGTGGCGCGCAGCGGTCCGCGCTAAATTGCCGCGCTGATGCCACTTTCCGTGACCCACATACACATGTCAATTCTTGGCGCCGTCGTTGGCGCTACACGCGTGCTCGTGTATAGTGTATGTACCACGGCGCGCGCGCAGTCGTCCCACTCCAATGACGGCGCCTCGCTTCCTTTGCGCCGCCGCGCGCGCTTCGTCCTTCTTCGGTCGAAGCGCCGGATGCGTCGCAGAACGTCTTGGAGATCTATGCGCTCGCGGTGCCTTGATCGGGTTCGAAGGCGCGTCCGCTAAGGGCTAGCCGTCTGTCGATAGAAAGAGACAGAAAGTAAGGGGTGGGGAAGGGACGTGCGGATTTCCCGACTGAGGACTTCGCCTTGACCAACGGGTGGCCTGGGTGTACATGTGTGCTTTGCTGGCAGCACAGTATGCCGCACCGCAGTACTATTCCGCACTTCTGATCTAGAGCAACTGACGTAATCTGACTGTCGCGAAAGTTAGCTTGTGCTCCGTACGCCGTGTAACTTTCGGATACCACATTTAACGCAGTTATCCTAGACGGTACGTCATAACCGAAGTGTTGCCACGGGGGCTAGCGTTGAAATCCTTTAACTGCAAGAAAAAAAGCAAAGGACAGCGCGATGATTAATATTTGATGGCGCGGCAGAAACGCACGTGTGTTGCGACAGCTAAATATTTCTTGAAAGAGGATAATCGTAATCTTAGACAGGTAAATGTCAGGAAATTCCTGGATGTTGTAGCTCTGGCGGGTCTTTGCAACGAACAGATGATTTAGCGCAGATGCTGCTTGGCGAATATTGTAATAAATGTTTTCAGGCTTTACCGTCCTTGCAAGCTTTCACGAAATATGCATGTACACGTCGGATTGATCTCATTTGCACCAATCTATAACATAAACACCAAAGCGAACAGAGGAGCAATTAAAAAAATTAAAGAAAAAGTAAACCAAAAAACTAAATAAGTCTAAGTGGCAACAGAACGAAAAGTGACACACGTTTCCAACGTGTGATACGCGAGGTAGGTTTAAAGTAGACCAATCGTGTGATGTCTTAGTGAGTGATGGTATTTGACACAGGCCATCCAGCACTAATAATCAAGGGGGTTCAGAATATATTAAAAAAAAAACGGAAATATCGTCAACTAGATGGATGGATGTACACGTCCAGCAGAAATAAAAAAAACTTCGTCAGTGTGGAAGACAATTTAATGTATTCACTATTCGAGATAAAAGAATACACAAGTCACGCTTCTGGCCGGTTATCTATAGGTGTTATCCCCAATGCAGAATCTTTTTTTTTCTTTCTGCATGTGCCTTGAATGCAATGCAGCCGTACGCGCACCAGATTGTAAGTCAGAGCTCTTTCATATCAGCGTAGAGTCGTTACAACAGCCCCACCTTCAACGTGCAGACGTGTCAGCGGAAACGATGCCCAGCAAGCGACGGCGTAACAGCCGAATGGCAGTTGCAAGAGCTGCCTTCGTTAAAAAGTACCCCGCAGTGAGCCGACCACAACCTTTCTTTCTCACCGGAACTTTGCACAATTACTCTACCCTACAGCTCATCACTTGAAACAGCTCTGTTACAAATAAAGGAGCGAAGTGAGAGTGTTCTAAACGTTTTCCGGGCGTCGTTTCTTGTCTCGCTTCCGCTTCGCACCGTTACCTTATACTAACGACGTTAAACCAGCAACAGGCTTTTTGCCTTCGTGCCTACTCCGATCACTTCCAAAACGGCACGAAGAGAAAGAAATGAAGAAAAAACAAAGATGGATGTCGATGGCCAAGAAAAAAAAATATATATATATAACGTTCTTGGAGAAAGAAGTTGGAAGCGCTGTCTGCCTATACACAAGTGGAAGAGCACAAAACAAGGAGAGTTCCCGCCGACTCGCCAGGCGCGGTAAATTCCCCGTCAACGCGTGTTCGCGTCCGCTCAATGCAACAGCAGTTCCGTGCCCGCAGGTCTCTTGACGAGCACCTGGAAGGTGTCCAAGGGCGCCGGCAGCGGTTCCCTGACGTCGCAGGCGTAAAGCCGTGACGACCCGTTGCCCGAAACCACGGCTCCCAGCAGCAACCTGCCGTCCGGATGGAGCGGGCGGCTGCGGCCCACCAGTGCACCTCCGACGGTCACATCAGCGACTTCGAGCGACGACGTCGGCGACCCGGAGAGGTCGTCGCTGGCGTTGCCCTTCGCGCTTCCGCCGCCGAAGTCCACCCACTCGAAAACCACGCCTCGGGACTCGACGAGGAACTCAAATATGAGGGCCACCTGTGTATACACCGGACGAATTGACCGGTAGCCGAGAAATGCTGCGTAATTCGAGAATTAAGGCACACTAAAAATGACCTTTTGTTGCTGTGTATATTAACTGCGGAGGAATGGGAAGTTAAGCTACATCAGAGCCGGCTATCCGAACACACGTATAAGAAATTGAAGCTACCACTGTCGTATTATTATTATTATTATATTATTATTATTATTATTATTATTATTATTATTATTATTATTATTATTATTATTATTATTATTTGATTTGAAAACATATGTACACTTGACAGGAAAGGGAAAGTGAGGAGCAGGCTGGTAACTGCAACCGGAAGGGGCAAACCGCCTGCCTATCGTATATTCATTCCACACACCGCTGCAGCACACAGTCTCCAGAAATAAAAGAAGTGTCAACGAGACACACCCACAAAAAAAAAAAAAAAAATGCTATCCAGAAGACGCGTCGTATATGCACTTGCGTTATTTCCCACACACACACACACAAAAAAAAGACGAAATAAAAATTCTGAGGTGTTACGTGCCGAAACACCGATGTGGTATGAGGCACGCCGTATATAGTAGGACGCACCTCGTGCTTAGCAGCGCTACGCCATAGCCAGTACGATAATGACACATACGAATGTCATATTGTCGTAGTATTCAAAATCAATGATGTCCCGGTGAGTTGGTGCGGAACCTTCAAGGAGGAGTCTCGACTTGTATTTTCAATCTGGTTACATTTTGTGTTCACACACACACACACACACACACACACACACACACACACACACGCACACACACACACACACACACACACACACACACACACACACACACACACACACACACACACACACGCGCGCGCGCGCACGCACGCACGCACGCACGCACGCACGCACGCACAAACACACACACACACACACACACACACACACACACACACACACACACACACACACACACGCACGCACGCACGCACGCAAAAAGTGGGCGAGAAGTTTAACCATATTAGTAAATTGCACTTCTGGGCGATAACAAAACGGCCATTCGCACCGTGAGAAAAGACTTGATAAGCCAGAAATACCGCAACAAAGCGAGACAGAAACCGCGGCCACAGAGGGGATAAGACAAGCACAATCGCTAGCTTCCCGAGAAAGTTTTATTACTGAGAACGTTAAGTTATTTGTACAAGGCAGAAGTCTTGTATCGAACCCATATCACAAGGGCACCAGAAGGTGACAGTCTCCGAGCATACTGAAATAAAATAAATAAATAAATGCAAGTAACGAACCAGAATCTCCGCGTCAGCCATAACCTAGTTGTACGTGCAATGACTATATAGATACCGCAATTCTTTGGTTGGCAAAGCAATTGATGGCAAGCTTGCGCATGAGCGGTCACCCTTAGCTATTTCAGCAGCTTCGGCTATGGTTCGCCGGTCAGCGTTCTCGTGCAGAACAGCACATTTTTTTTAAACCCTGGTTTACAACCACATCTTTTACAATACGCCGCCACGTGTCCCTGCAGTCCCTCACGGATAATGTAGTTACGTCCACGGAGCCGGGCATTCTGACAACGCCCTATTTGTACTGCGTATCTGTGGCCGCACGACAGAAGTTGGAAGTTAGTGCTTGTACTATTTAGCTCTTTGGTGTCTATGACATCTATAGGACTTTGACCGTGACATGATGCTGATGTGAGCCTTTCTGCCAAATGAATGACAATTAAGTTTTGTAGCGTTAGCTACACTGGCCTAGCCAAGCCCGTTTCGCGAGGCACATCAAGAGCCGTGCTGCGCATGCGCAAGGATCAGTGATGTCACACGGCTTGCGCACCGGAGCCACCGGAGCCGGCACCTCTCGCGCACTCCGCCTCCGCCGCGCGCGACTCACCGCCGCCGGTCTGCGCATTCCAGAGGAGTGACGTCGTAGCCGTGGTAGACGCACTTAAAGTAGACGCACTGGCGCCGGCGCTCGCTCGCTGTGGAGTCGCCGTCTGACACGCGCTGGAGCCACTGCGCTTGTGACTGGCGTTTGCCAGTGTGGTATAGCCACGGAGAAGGAGAGCGCAAATGCTGCTCAACAGCGCAGCGCAAATGCTGCTCAACAGCGCAGAAGAACGGAGAAGCTTGACTCATCGGATCCCGAAGTAGTTGCCTGGCAATTAGCGGTTGAGCGTAGGAGACACCCAGGAAAGCTAAGAATAATCAGCTGAACCTTTGCTAACGCTACGTATATCCTGGCATAGCCGAGCTAAGCCACTGCAACTTTTTAAAGAATGATTTACCAAAGTAAACTCATTTAGTGTACCTTTACAAGGGACACTGAAGAGGAAAATTACTTTAGGCTTGTTTTCGCAAATTACGTATACGCCTCTACAATAGCGAAACGGCCACTCAATTACCGAGACGGGACAGTAAGTTGGGTATTATAAAGGCCAGGAAAGATGTGCGTCATTGATTTTGAGAGCCTGTACTCGTGTCTAGTGAATTACCTGTCGATATAAAAAAGGGCTATACAATGCACACTAAAAGAAACTAAAGACTGAACTTAGGCAGTTTCGAGAAAGTTTCCTGCGCCCAAATGCGAGTGATTGCTTAAGAATCTACGACGTCACCGCGACGGACGAGCACTGAGGTATCGGCGTGAATTTATAAAAACTTAATAATAATAATAATAATAATAATAATAATAATAATAATAATAATAATAATAATAATAATAATAATAATAATAATAATAAGAAGAAGAAGAAGAAGAAGAAGAAAAATAATAGTTATTTTTACTATAGGTTTTTACTAATAGTATTTTGCTATTATAGTTTGGAGGGAGGCCGCTGGCGGCGACCGATCCTGTCAGTGCCATGAGCCGCCAGTCTGCACGTGCAACACACTTAATTTTTTTTTTTTTAGTCCTTCCGTGCAGCGATTTACAACACGAAATGCGCAGCATAGCTGCCTGACCAGCGCGGTTACTAATACACGTAGAGGTACGGTAATATGAAGGGTAAGGCCTTACAAAAGAACTATAGAACCCTCACAAAACCGCCTTTTTGTTCATGGCAATGCATCAAAATACAAAATGAAGAACGAGCTCTCAGACATTTAAAAAAGGAAATCTGGTCTATATATTGTTATGCAGTAAAAAAAATAATAATAAGACGGGACACAGAAGATTTACACAAGAGCCTGCCTGGACTGTCCCGCTAAATTCGGGATGGTTGGCGGCCCTAGTATCAAGGTGTCGGGTTTGAACCTTGTCATACCTACTCGCTATGCTATACGAACAACTTCGAGTTGAGCGTTGAGGCTGCATTCGTTCTGTGAGCATCAACTGGTGTTTTTAGCACTTTTGTCAGCGCAAGCATTATATTGCACGCTTCCAGACGTTCATCTCCTCTTGTCGTCAGTATAGAAGCGTGAAAAAGAATACAGAAAGAAACAAATAAAGAAAGGCAGAAAACAAGGGGATAAAATAGCGTAAGCGAATATGCCGTTTTTACAAACCAAAGGCTCCCGAACATTAATTTGGCAAAAAATCAACAACTGCCGGAATCAACTTATTAATTAAATCCCTTGGCAGCTGCCAGCTCCAGCTGTTCAATAATGCAGTTCCGTAGTTGTACAGACGCTTTTGCAATTGCCCAGCTTGGTCATGCCCGGTGGTGTTAGCTTGTCCGCATGAGAGACAAATAGGGTGTTCTCTTACACAATTTTTAATTTAACAACTGCTTGAGCCACTCCCAGTAATGTGTACATGCGAGCGGTGGCGCTGCTGTCAGTGTTGGTGCAACCAAAAGCAATTAAGAAAAAAGAAAGAAAAGGTGGCTGCACGGCCCTTTTGAATGAGCTTGTGATCGCACTAATGAAAAAGAATGAATATTGGCACGAGCTTTGTCTGATGAGAAGATTACTTGGGCGACAAGTGTATGTATTTATTTTCTCCAAGTTTGTCCGATTATTGTTACTTATGTAGGAACAAAGCACTCGGCACAGAGTCTCCACGGACAAAATCGCGAAGAAACGACGCTACTTGCTGTGTGTGTTGGTGTAATCCAACCACCAAGCCCGGAATGAGGCCTTGTTGTGTGACCCACTCTTTTCCTTTGTAGTTCAAAGAAACGTGAGATGAGTGTAACTAACGAAATAGCACTGCTTACCTCCGCGAAAATGCGGCAACAGCCAACTGCACTTTCACTTGCTTTTGCTAGCCACTGTACTTTTGCTGCAACCTGACGCTTTCTACCTTTCGAACAGCGTATTAAGCGGTGCTTGTACGCCCTCCGTAGTAGCTCGAAAGAGGCTGAAAATGCTCACCGAAATGGCTCGCGTGATGAAAAACTAAACTCTCTCCAGCAGAAGCCAGCGTCTAAACGGTATAAATACATCTATATCGAACCGGCGAGCATCCGCCTCGGTAGCGCAGTAGGCAGCGCGTCAGTCTCATAATCTGAAGGTCGTGAGTTCGATCCTCACCCGGGGCAAGGCGGTGTATTTTTTTTTCTTTTTTAAAATGTTTTTTTTTTTTGCTTTTTCAGCTACACCAACAAAAACATTGTGCATTTCGGCACAAACCAGTCCACAGCGCCTTTGCTAATCGTAGCACGATTCAAGCATAACAACTCGATTTCAGCTTCGGTGTCAAAGTTCGTTGGTTCTACAATTATTGTAGTATCAAAAAGTCATTACCACTGCCGTTCGATGAAAACGCACAGCCGTGTTTTTTGGTCAAGCGACCGTGTTACTACGAGCCGGTTTTGTTTTAATGGGCATAGTACCCCTCGAAGTCTGTTGTACTCAAGTACAAATCATTTCTAATAACAGGGGAAAATACATTTAATAACCGCGCTGCGTTGTGCCATGACAGACTCGCTGCAGTAAAAGAGGTCAGAAAGTGATACGCCAGCACGGAGTTTTTATTAAACACCGTGCAGCATCATAACACTGCAACGAAGTTCAGAGTCTGCGTCAGCTCTTGCATGGGCTTCGAGATTGCAGCGCTACCACTAAGCGTGGCGCCACAATCTCAAAGGCCATACTTTTAGCGCGCTGCCACCTGGTAGCTCGTTCTCAGACAGGCGTAACGCGCTGCGCATCAAGCTTTTCATATGCACGGAATAAAAACTGAATTCCCTCTCTCTAATTAAATTAGTCTTGTCAAGAGCCAATCAAGCGCCAACCCCAAAACAGCCGTTAGCATCAGCTTGACAGGGCATTTTATTTATACGCATACGCAAATTATATGCATGTTTAATTTGTTTATACGAGTGAGCGGGCACCGAAAGAGACTGGTGAAGTCATGGCCACCGTTTCTTGTATGCCACCATTCTCGCTTTCTAACACCAAAAATGAAGGGAGGCTAAACTTCATTTTCCCATGTACGAAAGTGAAGAACTAAAATTTGGAGGACGCTTAAGCTTCGCCTTTAAGAGGGGAACACGATAGCGTTATCGCACTCCGTTCACATCACATTTTTCTTTCAGTGGGCTTCACTGAAACACAGAAGGTGGGAAAGACAGCTTACAAAGACCAAGCTTACACCGATCGCCTTAAAGTCGGCTTGTAATAGAACTTCATTTCTTTTTTTTTTTCTTTTTTTTTTTTTGTTCTGGTGCATGATGGCATGATCGCCAGTATCGTGCGTGCGCTCAAGAGAAAAAAAAAAAAAAAAAAACGAAAAAAAAAAAAACGAAAGGTACGTGCGGCAGTTTTGTGGATCTTTCGTATGATTCTTGTATTGTATTTCAAGAAATGATTTCTACATTCATTTTGCATGGCGTTACAGCTCACTCACATTATAGTGAACGTACGTATGTGAATAAATGAATAAAGTTGAAAGATAATGTACAATCATTCTGTGTTCTTAGTCTGACGAAAGTTGATTTTAAAGTACCACAAAAACAGACATGTTTCTGTAATGACGATGAAGTTACATATTTTTTTTTCTGAAAAAAGTACGTCGCATTCTGCTTGTTACAGTATCATAAGCATTTATCCGCAATATCGGAAAGGAAAATTTCATTACAACTGAAAATCTACGCTTCTAATATATGCAAAAATATTCTCTAAACATAGCGAAAATACCAATAGCACGGTTATTAAATAATGCATATATCGTTTTTTTTTAAAGCCAGATAACTTTTAGAATATGCATAACACAGGTTACACGTTTGTGCGAACCGGTAAGCCGTTGAAATGAACCGGTTCATTTCAGTGAGCTGAGCCGTTCTGAGCCGCTCACTGAAGTGAGCCGTTTTGCCCACCTCTAGTCGGGGTGGTTGGGGATGATTTTCTTCGCCACGAACGCCAGCATCGACGCCGGATTTTCTGCGGCACTGGGCCCTTAACGCTATCGCGTCAAAAATAGATTACTGCGTGTGATGCGCCAGTCACACGGTATTAAGCGCCACCCTTCATTTTGATACGCTGCAACAACAATTGGAGGACGCTTAAGCTTCGCCTTTAGGAGTAGAACGCGATAGCGTTATTGGGACCCGTTCGCATAGCATCGTTCGCATTCCGCAAGTAGGCTTCATTCACTGCAACACTGAACGTCGGAAAGCCAGCTTACAAAGACCAAGCCTTAAACCGATTCCCTTAACGTCGGCTTCACTTTTAGACAGAAATGCATTGCTGGGAAGACGTTTTTCCAGGGGCAATATAAGCTTTTGAAATATAACGATTTTTTTTCGCGAACTTTGGGTCCTTCGCTCATAAGCGAAACTTCTGATAAACGGAACTACATTTTATCCCTCCGAGTTCCGCTTAAGCGGAGTCTACTTTTCTTTATTTTAATTTAAATAAACTACCAATTACTACTTACTACTACTCCATTGTGCGCATACCTGTCCTCCAGGCAGCACGCAGCCCACAGCAACGACCTTGCAGGGCGAGAAGCGGCCGTCGAAGAATGCCCTCCCTACGAGGGTAGGAGTACCACCTTCCAGTCCGCCGAACACTGCGCCCTCGGTCGAGTTGCACCGGTCCTGGCACTGGTGCCAGCGCTCCACGGGGTACCCCGGCGTGTTGCGTACCTGTGATCGTCAGGTCACAACATCGGGCGCCGCTGAATGAGCCACATCTGCGGCTATGAAAGGTTTAGGCTGTCCGTGAACGTATTACAACTTATAATACTGAGTGCCAGAACACCGAGAGGCACTGGTGGTGCCATCTTGGGACGCTGTCCTCAACTAGAGATAAAAAAAAATAGTTGCAACGATCATTTTCTCCTACCTACCTGCTGGTACAAAGGCGTCGGCGTGCAACAATCATTAATATAGTCAAGAGTTCGACGAAAGCTCGTCTGGTCAGGCAGCATGTTGGGTTAATGAAAAATTGCATTGTGAACAAGGAACCTGTACAGGCTCCGAAACGTCAAAACATTTTTTTTTACTTGGTCAGTGACCGTAATTTTCATTAACCCAATCATTAATATAGGCAGAGTGAGTTCTTACTTTCCCATTTTACGAGAACTATGATGCAACATCAAAAAACGTTTCCAAGTTGTCGATATTGAAGAAAGCGCCACAAGAGCCGTAAACATTTTACCATTTTCGGATTATCGGGTTACCGCAGCCGTCATGAAGGGAGAAAAAAAAAAAAACTGAGGAGGACCTCCTACCCTGTCCGCGAGCTAGAAAATTGTGGAGCAAGTCACGTGGCATTTTTCGTTGTGGCGGCCATGCTGTCGGGGCACAATGGCGGTTTCGTTATGGTGGTGGTATGTGCTGTACACGTGCGTGCTGTTCCGTAGATCTCGTGCCGTGGTAAATGTGTCGTATGTGTAGATTTGCGCTAGTCTCCGTGTTTTGTGCGGCCGTGGTAGCTTGAGCGGGCTCTCCCGGCTGTTGTTGTGGCCAGGTGGGACTGGAAGAAGTAGAACGCGTAAAACGAGCGCGCATACGACGCTGTACACAACGTACCGCGCCACGGACTTAGGCCAATGTGGGAGCACTGCCGTCTTCGGTGCATTCATGCTAACGTGCTCTCACAGACTGTAACCGCAGTGCTTCAGAATGAATGTACGGTAAACTCCTTGCAGGTCAGTGACAGTGCACTGTTTCTGCTTTGACAGCGGACGATGCAATTGTGGCCCGCGATAGAGCCATGCGGAAGGGTGAGAAAGAAGCAGCTGCTGTGAATAACAAAGGGACGAAGGAACACATGCGCACCGCAGACGGTGCGTCGAGCGGCCAGTCGCGCGGCAATTTTGCGTGTATTCGCGGGCTTCTTTCACGCTCGGACAAACACATTTAAGTAGCACGTATTGAGCAACAGAAAGCTATATCGGGAGTTTCTCATGTTTCTCTACAAATTTCTCATTGAGATGTAATGCAGTGATTTGGGCTTGTTGGTATGACATCGTGAGGCTTATAGCGCATGAAAAAGACAAGGACGAAGGAATCTATTGCCCTTTCCCGCAAAGAGTCAGCTTACCTGCGTAATGGTGTGTAAGGTATTTTCGTAATGTATGATGATGTATGCGAAAAAGTTGTATATATGTGTGGGTCCTTTTCTCGAAATAAATATTGTTGCAAGTTAGCGCCTGTGTGTGTCACCTCTTCCTTCGTCCTTGTCTTTTTCATGCGCTATAAGCCTCACGTTTCTCATTCAGACCATTCATGTAATTGTAATGTTTGAGAAGTTGATTATTTATTCAGAATAATTATGTAATTAGGCGGATTGCAAAAAAATATTCTGAGTATCTCCAAGCGACGGCAAACAACATTACCTTGGTTCTGTCCAGCTACGTGGCATTTGCATATTTTTAAATCTTGGTGCATGATAGTTATGTATATACTGTATACAGGGTACGTGTTTCATTTTAGCTGCACCAAATTTTTAAAAATTGCCTGTGGCAGATAACACAATTATAGTCCTTGATCTAAACTACTCGATGAGGCGGCCATTACTTCCACGAGAAATCAAAAAGCCTAATTGAATAATTAACGTAAATACGCTAATTAACTTTTCAATTAATTATTTTGAGGCACATCTTTCAATCTAGCAATTATTGCCGTTGAGTGAATTCGCAAGGCGTATCCACTTGAAACGAATTCTCAGGACAGAACCAGCTTTCGAGATATTAATTTTCGAAGTGTCCGACGAAATGGCATGGGCGTTCCAGTTACTTGTGTGCTTCAGTGCATAAAACAGCGTTTTCCTCAAAAAGTTTAACTGGAACGCCCATGCATTTCGTCGGACACTTCGAAAATTCATATCTCGGAACTGATTCAGTCCTGAGAAGTCGTTCCAAGTTGATACGCCTTGCGAACTCAGCGGCTATAACTCCTCAATTGAAAGATGTGCCGCAAAATAATTAATTAAAACGTTAATTAGCGTAATCATATTAATTATTCAATTAGGCGTTTTGATTTCTCGTAGAAGTAATGGCCGCCTCATCGAGTAGTTTAGATCAAGGATTATAATTGGGCTATCAGCCACAGGCAATGTTTAAAAATTTGGTGCTGCTAAAATGAAACACCCTGTATAGTGCAACTAACGGTGGTCGGCTCCTGAACCAAGATTTTGCACTGAGGTGAACGTGGTTCGTAAGCCATGGATACCGGACCTCAAAGAGGTGCGACGTGCTGCTGACGCATTTCTGTCACATTCAACACTAAATCGCCACATAATTTTTTTTCTCTTTTTCTTTTTGTGCGTCATTCGCGTAAGAGAATCAATGAATAAAAATGAACGAACCAAGCCGTCCATCAATCCTACCTGTCTTCCCAAGCTTTCCGTCACGTTTCAGAGAGGGCGTCCCGCTGTCGTGCGCGTAGTACGTGTGCACTGTACTATGACATACACTCTGTAACAGTGTACTATGACGTCACTCTATCTGCGGAGAACGCCGCCGCATGCCTCTACTGCCCACAGCTGCTACCGACGTGTACGTTCTTCCACGTCAGCGCACCTGTGTACTTTCTAAGACTCCGGAGCACAGGATTACGAAGAATGTGGAAAAAAAAGAGAGACATTGCCCTGCCTTGGATTGGCAGCGAGCAGTGCAATCGCCGACATTTGGTCATGCCTCCTTTCTCAACTGCGAAACTAGCCTCAAAGCATTCGCTGTGGTTTTTGCGGCCCTCTCAGCAGTTTTTTTCTTCCTGGTTACATCCAGCCCGCGTATGGACGGGAAGGTCAGCCCCGCCTCTACGAAGCCGGTTTGAGGAGGATAGCTTCGACATGAGCATACGCCTTCGTTGGCTGGCGCAACTACGCGAAAGTGGTTTTAAGGGTTTCAAAACGTTTCAGCGCCAAGGTGGCGTTAAGTTTGTTTATCTGCGCGGCCTAGGAAGGAACTTCCGCAGGAAGCAAGTTGATGCTGAGTCAGGCGTGTCTGCTTAGTTTACATATATGCAGATGTTTTGAAAGCGTGAAGAGAACTAACCTCGCTTTCGTTCAGGCATTAGCAATAAAATAAATGTTTAGAAAGGAACGTAATCATAAAAACGCGTCTTCTGCCAACGCGGTCACGGTTTTCCTTTTCAACGACATGCAAATTGCACGTGTGTTAATTGTAGCTTTTCTCTCTCTCTCTTCGTGAGTATACACTGTCGAGGTGACAGGTATCGATGAGAAGAAGAATTTAAAAGCTACGGTCGTCGCGTCGTCGCGCGACTGGTGGCATTGTAATCAGTGATGGCTGCTATATAACATGGTGTGTAGCGCAAACGGGGCTCGCAATAGGACAGAAAACGCGAAGACGCGACTCTACATCGTGCTACACATTACGTAACGCAATACCGACGAGACAATCACTGCATATTCAGGCATATATCGATACACGGATATCGATACATTTCGTTTGTGTTTGGCTCCGATTGCACTAAGTATTGCTGGATGCCGCTTCGCCACTCGCCGAACCGGGCGCAGGTGAAGCCAGCGGAAGTGCGCTATCGCATGGCGGCTTGTCCCGGAAGCAGGGTGTCTGCGGCACTCAACTGGTGCGTGCGGTCAGGTGTCATTGCTGCCGTAACAATATTTCTTCGTGGATTTACTGAGTTTGAGGGGTTGTTGTTGTCTCTACGTGTCCGGTTAGATGCTTTTACGATAATTTAGTTAGTAAGGGAATGGTTACAAGTTTATATGGCTGATAAAAGCAAATCCTAAATACTTCCTTCGATCACCCCGAGAGTACGCGACATAGTCCCGGGGATTAGGGTACATCGATACCAAAACGGCGGCGCTGCTATCGCTGCACCCGATAACGGGAATCAAAGCCATCCTCCCACAACGACGTGCTAGCGGCGCCCTTTCTATGTTTTCGCTCTTGGCGCCGAATCTTTTCTTCCCGTGCCGCACCGGTCCTGGAGTTTGTACTTGGTCAATACTGGGGTCTTGCAGCACATCGCTCAGATAGATTTCGAGGGTAGATAACACGCAAGACTACGCGAGGGGCAGGTGACGCGCCCCTATAGCTCGCTAGGCCCGAAGCCATGGTGGTCGGTGCTACTGTGAGTATATACGAGACACCACAAATTTCTGGTGACCTTCCTGTGTATTCTGTCGTACGATAGTATACAGGACCATTATATCAGCAGCAGCATGTGCTGCCACCACCAGGAGCACCTACACAACGTACGAGAACGCTACCATTAAATCGTATGCTTCTGCACTAACATACTCTATTTTATGTACTATGCTCATATGGGCACGCTATACTCACTCGTTATTCGAGAAGATATGCCATGTCCAGAAATTTTGGACATTCCGAAAAATGATGTATACGAAGGCCGCACTTATTTCAACAACTTTCAGTTAGCAACTTCGAGAGAGTTTGTCTTTTTATTAACATGCGTATTTACGGCGCATAGTCGTGACGTCCTTGCATGCTGTGTTACAGCAGAAATTCGGTCAGCATTAAAATACTGCTATAATGCACAAGGAAAGTTAGGAATAAGTGCCGTAATCAAGCATCTCAGTAGAAGGGCACATACTGTAGACGTTGCTAACTAAATGTTGTTGAAATTTGGGCGGCCTTTCGAAACATCTCTTTTATAAATGCTGCCCGTTGAGTTATACGCTGGTGCATTGCAGTGAAATTCGACAAATGGCCGCGAGGGCGATGTCCAAAATTCCTGGGTATGTCCTATACAGGAGCATGCAACAACATTTATGATAAACAATCTTTCAAGAGCCTTGTTGTTGGGCGAGTATTGGGGTTATGACGGTATTAAAGTGGCACCAGTTAAAGCAGCTGCGGACTTATTATGCGATATGATTTGTGACATAACAAACCTCATGTTTTTACAGGCAAGTTTGTTAATAGCAGGAAAATTGCTGAGATAATTGTCTCGCATAAAGGTTGCGACACTGATTGCATCACTAATTATCGACGGATATTTATATTTGCCCTTTTTTATTGAAAAAAGCCTTATATTCTAGAATAACTGCAAAAGCATAACCTTATATCCATGAGTCACTATGCCTTTCAAATGGGCAATTTCAGTGAATCTGCTTTACTGGAAATACTTGATAAAATTGTTGCCAATATAGAAAATCACCATTCAATTAAACACGGCATACCTTTCTTTAAGTTACCCGTTTATGGAATCAGAGGCGTTGCGTTATAAATACTGCGTAGCTATCTGTTACACCACTCCCAATTTGTGGAAATTAACAAAATAAAATCAGATTTAGCAGGGGGTTCTATTCAGGATTTATACCTTTTCTCGATATTAGGGTTCAATTTTAGGCCCTGTAACGATTCACTATGAGGCCATGCCCTGAACACATACAACCGTGCAACACGGCGTGCCTAATGATCTGGCTTGTCAACATGAACAGACGTATCCGTCACGTGGGTCCGAGGAATGTGCGAATCCCACCGCTGCCACCAGTTTTACGTCGCCTCGTCTTCCCTGCCGGACCCTCTCCGATGGTCTACCTGGTTCGAGCTCCAAGCAAACGTTGTTGAAGGTTTATCAAACCCCGGCCCGTAACAGCCCTATACCCTTTCTCGGCGTTACATCAATGACATCGTTGCAATACCAGAAGCACTCGATATTGTAGTATATGCCGATGATACAAATGTTGTTCTCCTCTGAAGACCCTGTTCTAATTCTTCTTTTAAATAACAGGTTAAATTTCCTCTGAGTGAGGTTATCGGATTATGAAATAAAACTAAAATTAAAAAAAAATTGAAGTACGAGTATATCGATTTTGCTCCTATTAACAAGCCAGTTAAGCTTGCATCTTTTTTATCATTTCAATCGCCACCACTTGAAAGGATTTCCCAGTACAAGTTTCGCTGGAAAGGAGTGCAAGAAGAAGCTAAGACCCAACCCACCACCTTACCAAGTGAGACAACAACAACTTAAGAAGGCAAAAGTCCGAGACAGCCATTGGAATTTAAGCAGCGATGACGAATTCCCCAAGCTAGAGAACCCGTCCACAAGCTCGGGCAGTGCACCGCGACTCCATGCCGGCCGAAGCAAGTCTAGGTCTAGGTCTAGGTCTGTCGTACCATCGAGGTCCAAGTCTTGCACGAGATCCCGAACGCGCTCCGTTCAACGAGTCAACTATGCTGCTGCGGCACGGGGTTACTCTCACAACACGAGCGCTTCGGATTTCTCGACTGCAGACACCGCGGCGCTCAGGGCTCTGGAGAACATTGTTCGAAATCAGCAGAAGGCGCTGCAAAGCCTTCGCGACCAGATCCAAAGCCAAGGCGCCGTCATCGACAAGCTCACACAACTATGCCAAGAACGAGAAGAAATTATACACAAGCAGAATGACAACATCGAGAAGCTCACTCAATTATGCCAAGAACAGCAACTAACTAAACAACAAGCCAAGAACCTCACGAAACAAGAAGTTGAAGCTGTCGTGGAGAAGAAGATTGTACACGTCATCGAAACGAAACTCGAGGCTCTAATTGAATCGAAGCTCACAGTGATAGTTGAGTCCAAGCTCGAAGCAATCTTACAAGCGAAATTGCAGCCAATTCATACTCAAATCGGCAACAAGTTCACGACACTCAGCCACACCATGGACACACATACAGCCCAAATCAATGAGATGAAATCCCAGCTCACTAATTTCATAGCCCATGTCAAGAACAACTACATGAGCCACGCGGAACTTGAGGAAGGGCACGGAAGGAAGAAACGACGGCCACACAGCAAGACGCCTTCCCGTTCGAACTCTCTTGAACGGGAGCACGTTAACGCACCTGGGGCTCCTGTGGATGGCAAACTCTAACTGCAAAACTCCCATTTCGCAATCGACTTTCCGCATCTGGCACTGGAACTGTAGATCCTACAGACCCCGCTTAGCAAATCTACAAGAATATCTAAAGACAAATCAACCAGACATCATCGCCCTCCAAGAGACCAACACCAAAAAAGTTAGGCTTCCAGGATACAACACCCTCACCATAACCACAAGAACCGCCATACTTCTCAAGAAGACAATTACGGCCCAAGAACACAGGATAGAAGACACCACGATTGAGAACACTATAGTGGAAATCATACCCGACCGCAAGTCGCATCAAAGCCTCTACGTGGCTAACGTATACAGCCCACCGCGAGACCAGCTCGCGGACTACGATCACTTCATCCGCGAACTCCGAAAACGCACAAGAGGACACCGGCTCGTAGTCGTAGGGGACTTTAACGCCCCGCACACGGCCTGGGGCTATGCCACCACTACGAAGAAAGGCGCGAGAGTCCACGACGCCGCTCAGCAACACGGCCTCACGTTGTGGAACGATTCGCTCCAGGCTACGAGAGTCGGAAACAGCGTCTCAAGAGACACCAACCCCGACCTTACCTTTACGCGGGATGTGAAGAACGCGATCTGGACCTGTCTCCCAGACACTCTTGGTAGTGACCACCACATCGTCCAACTCGACATCGAGCACGCACGTCGACCGGCCAGGACTGGCACGGCAAGAATAACGGAATGGAATGGCTTCAGAACCGAGCTCGACGATCAAACTACCATATCGGACATCGACGCCTGGCTCAAACAGATCCTGGATACCGCCGAACGGTTCACAAAAATCATCCAACTTGATGACGATCACCCCGCCATAGACACTCACCTACTCCACCTCTGGGAGGCCAGAAGGGCCCTACTCAAGAGATGGAAGAGGCAGAAACTCAACACGCAACTCAAGAAAAGAATCGCCCTATTGACAGAACAGTCGCAGGAGTATGCTGAACAGCTAGCGAGACACAACTGGCGCGCCTTCTGCGATAAGCTTCAGGGCACGCTCAGTACCAAGAAAACGTGGCACCTGCTGCGCGCTCTCCTCGACGAAGGTCCCACCAAGACGCAGCAACGGCAACACATCCGTCGATTAGCACACAACTACGACGGCTCGGAGGAAGACCTACTTCGCGAACTATGCAACAAGCTCCGCGGTCCCTCCCAACCAGCGACAACCCCGCCACTCAAAGAATATGAAGGCAGACCCAACGCTGACTTGGACCGGCCCTTCACACCAGCAGAGCTCCAAGCAGCCATCTCCAAGCTCACGAGAAACACGAGCCCAGGCAAGGACAGAATAGTGAACAAGCACCTACGACAGCTGCCCCAACAGGCCTTGACGGCTCTCCTCCGGTATTACAACGAGTGCTGGGACAAAGGAGAGCTGCCGGCCGCGTGGAAGCACTCGGAAGTGCTCATGATACCAAAGCCCAACAAGCCCACAGCTCTCGAGAACCTGAGACCAATCTCTCTCACTTCGTGCGTTGGTAAGCTGTTTGAGCATATGGTCCACGACCGGCTCACATCGCACCTCGAAGACAATGGGCACTATCCAGACACTATGTTCGGCTTCCGCCAGCTTCTTTCTACGCAAGACGTCTTTCTTCTCCTAAAGGATGACCTCATTGACCACCTCAGCAAGAATAACAAGTCGTGCGTCCTTGCCATCGACGTGAAGGGCGCATTTGACAATGTCAGCCACAAAGCGATACTACAAAACCTCGAGGAGACCGCCTGCGGTTCAAAGACCTACGGCTATGTCCGTAACTTCCTCACCGGCCGGACGGCCACGGTGGGGATATCCAACTTACGCAGTAAGGAATTCAAGCTGCCGAACAGGGGAACGCCGCAAGGCTCCGTCGTGTCGCCCCTCCTATTCAACGTGGCACTCCTCAAGCTCCCCCGGCTTCTCGAAAACATCCCAGGCCTGCGTCACGCCTTCTACGCGGACGACATCACGCTCTGGACGCGAGGAACGAGCACCGGAGAGCAAGAACGTTGCCTTCAAGAAGCGGTTGATGTTATCGAGCACTACCTTGACAGCTGCGGCCTCCACTGCGCACCTGAGAAATCGGAGCTACTCGTACTCAAGGCACGCACGAGGGGTAGACCTCCCACCTACGAAGCTCCAGACCCATGCGTCACGCTCAACGGGATCCAAATACCGAAGGTCGCCTCGCTTCGAGTACTCGGCTTGCACCTCCACCGAGATGGATCAGGAGTCGCCACGCTCCCACGGCTCCAACGCACAATATCCCAACTCACACACCTCGTAAGGAGAGTAGCTAATCGACGCAGTGGTCTCAAGGAGCAAGACACCCTGAGAGTCGTTCAAGCTCTACTGACAAGCAGAATAACGTACGCAACCCCGTACCTGGCTCTCAAGAATTGCGAAGTCGACAAGCTCAATGTCATCATCCGCAAAGCTACGAAGCTCGCCATGGGTCTACCACCTGTGGCATCTACCACCCGACTTCTTAAAATGGGTGCTCATAACACCTGGCAAGAGCTGGTGGAAGCCCAGAAAACCAACCAACTCGAGAGGCTGAAGCTCACGCCGACGGGCAGATCGGTCCTTGCGCGCCTCAGCTACGCAGAACGCTACATCTCCGACGCGGACCGCAAGGTCAAGATACCGCCATGCTTAAGAGAATCCCTGAGCATCGGCAAACTACCGCGCAACATGCATCCCGAGCATCATCGGGGACGCCGGCTCGCTCGAGTCGACGCCATCCGAAGACGCCACAAGCACGATCCAGATGCTCGCTACGTAGATGCGTCCAAATACCCGGGAAAAACCGCTTACGCCCTGAGTGTGGTTGACTCGAGAGGCCAAGAACTGGCATCCGCCACAGTCAGGGTGCGGAACTCGGAGACAGCGGAAGAAGCGGCGATCGCCCTCGCCACCACCACGAGCACGAACGCGGTCGCAGTCTTCACGGACTCCCAATCCGCAGTGCGCAATTACACGAGAGGCCGAATATCAGTGGAAGCAGTCAAAATTCTGCAGAAAAGAAGCACTCCGCTCCCTTACACCTGCGTCACGTGGGTACCAGGGCACGAGGGGCTCGAGGGAAACGAAGCGGCACACGCTGCGGCCCGCGACCACGTCAACCGGGCCTCTTTCGACGCCTCGCGAGACCCCCGACCGCCTGGTGACGCAACGGAAACGGAGACAATACCCCCCACGTATAAAGCCATCCTCCAACACTACCGATTGGGACGCAGGGTGTACCCGCCACCTCATCCAAAACTGACGAAAGAGGAAAGCACCGCATTCCGAAGACTGCAGAGCAATACGTACACACATGGGATCCTTATGCATCGCATCCACCCGACACTACACACATACAACTGCCCGATCTGCGCCGTGCCAGACACTCTGGCGCATTTGCTACTAGAGTGCCCGTGGCGCCCCGAAGACGCCGTTACTAAACATACAACGTCTGAAGACGTGAACCTCCTCGCCGAGACGTGGGAGGCCAAGATCTCCACCCCGGCCCTGGACGAACAACGACGTCTTGTCGCCAGAGCCCGGGATGCTATCGCGGCCAGAGGATTCCTGGAATGAGGGACCCTCCCACCTAGAGTTATCCACAGCTCAAACGCTCGGGAACACCGTCTCGAAAATTAAAGTTTATATCATCATCATCTCCTCTGAAGACCCTGTTCTAATTCTTCTTTTAAATAACAGGTTAAATTTCCTCTGAGTGAGGTTATCGGATTATGAAATAAAACTAAAATTAAAAAAAATTGAAGTACGAGTATATTGATTTTGCTCCTATTAACAAGCCAGTTAAGCTTGCATCTTCTTTATCATTTCAATCGCCACCACTTGAAAGGGTTTCCCAGTACAAGTTCCTGGGTGCACTCTTACATGAAAATCTATGGTGGACGCATCAAGTAAGTTGTATTAAACGTAACATAGCACAATTATTCCGTATGCCGAATAAATATCCCATGTCGTTACCTTTAAAACTTAAGCGTCAGCTGTACTTTTCCAATATTCATTCTAGACTCTACTATTGTCTACTTGTTTGGGGCGTCACTTCTAAAGCTAACAGGGAAACTCCATTCCGAATGCAGAAAAAGTGTATTCGTATTGTTCATGACCTATCGTTGTAGGAACGTACTTCTGAGTACTTTCAACATGACGGTATTTTGAAAGTCAGCAGTCTTTATAAGCAGAAAAAGCATTTTCATCCGAAAAAGCATTTTCGCAATTCAGAAGTAATTGCGAGAATTTTTTTCTTATACGCAAATACAACTAATTACACATTAAGATCTAGGAACATTGTCAACGTACAAATGATAACAAACTACGGCAATCAGCGATTACAGTGACAGCTTCATTTTTTAACTCACTTAATGATGAACACGCTTTATTTCATGTTATGAAACACTCGTTAACTCTTTCAATATTCAGAAAAAAAAAGCCAACACTGTATTTTCTCGACAATTACCCTAATTTTTCTGATTGCTTTCCTGCAGGTCAACTAATGTGCAATTCTAGTATTGTAAGACTTCTTGCTTTCATTTCACTTCGCCTTTTTTCCCGAAAAAGTGTGGCTGTAATTTTGTTACAAGATATACTGTTATCTTAATTTATTGCTCATTTATTTCTTTATTTGTATGACATGTACTTAGTGCTGTATTAATTTATTGTATGTCAAATTGTGCCGTTAATATATAAATATATATGTGTGTGCATAGATTATTGTAGGTATATATATATATATATATATATATTATTACGATAACATCGAAAGATGTTGAAGAGACGAGCCGCCGCGCGAAAGACGACGAAGTGTGTCTGTGCTCTTGGTGCGAGCGATTGTGGGCCTGGCCCTCTGGCTTCTGTGTAAATAGCCTGTAAATAGCCTCTTTCGTCTGTGTCCTTTCACACGTAACATTCTGGTGGAGGTTAGCGATCCCCGTCCTCACCACGGAACTCCGAAGTGGTCGGTACATCGAGCTTGTCACCATGCCCCCCGGTGACGAGACCGCCTCTGCAACGGCTTCGGCTCGCCCGACTACGCCTATCGTCACGGTTGCCCAACATCGCGACCCTGGTGTGTTCTCTGGCCTGGAGGGACAGGATGTTGACGAGTGGATCAAGCTCTATGAACACGCCAGTGCTAATAACAGGTGGGACCCAACCATTATGCTCGCCAATGTCATCTTTTATCTCGGCGGCACCCCACGCGTGTGGCACCAAACGCATGACGACGAGTTCACCAGTTGGGACACTTTCAAAGAACAGCTTCGGGAACTGTTCGGCGACCCTCTTGGGCGCAAGGTTGCCGCGAGGAAGGCTCTTGCGTCTCGTGTGCAGACCTCTACAGAGCCGTATGTTTCATACATCCTCGACGTCTTGGCTCTATGCCGCAAAGCTGACGATAATATGTCCGAAGCAGATAAAGTGGCCCATGTGCTTAAAGGCATTGCCGACGACGCTTTCAATTTGCTTGTTTTCGGCAACGTCTCGACTGTCGACGCCATCATAAAAGAATGCCGTCGCCTTGAACACGCTAAGAGCCGCCGTATCACACCCCACATCACGCGGCTACCCAACACTGCTGCTACGTCAACATGTGAGGGTCGACCGCGTCAGGCCACCACCTGTGACGACGTAACCCGAATTGTTCGTCGCGAGCTCGAGGCTGCCTGTTCCTCAGCTTTCTCCACGACGCCTCCTGATCCGCCAGCTACCACGATTGCGATGATTCAGGCCGTCGTCAGACAGGAATTTGAAAACATGGGTCTGAACTCCGTGTGTTCAACGTCTCAACCTAGCGTTCCCCAGTTCTCTAGTGGCCCTCCTCGCCCTCGGCAGTCCCTTTCTGCCACATCTCGCCGCAACCCGTCCGAATGGCGTACCGCTGATGACAGGCCGATCTGCTTCCACTGCTGTCGCATCGGCCACGTCGCTCGTCACTGCCGCAACCGATGGCCACCTCCTCCTCGGACATACGCCACCGCTTATCCCCGCACCTTCGGACCTTCTGTTCCCTATGCCTCCCGCCATGAACCCACTGTCGCTGATGCCCCTGCTCCGAACCGTCGCTACAGCCGCTCGCCCTCACCTCGACGCCACCAGTCTCGTTCGCCCCAACCCCGTCGATTTTCGTCGCCGCCTATCACCTCCCGGATGCCGCCGGAAAACTAGACACTGCAGCTTCTGGAGGTGAAGCTGCGTTGTCGACCCTGCCCTCAAATCCTCTGCTCACGTTGCCTACGAACCAAAACCTTCTTGACGTTGACGTCGACGGCTATCCTGTCACTGCACTGATCGATACAGGGGCCCATATTTCCATTATGAATGCTGCCTTCCGACGTCGACTCAGAAAGCTCCTCACCCCAGCGTCGGCACGCGTCGTCCGCGTCGCGGATGGCGGTACTGTCCCTATCGTCGGCATGTGTACGGCACGTGTCAGCATCGCTGGCCGCCACACTCCTGTCCTCTTCACCGTGCTTGCTCATTGCCCCCACGACCTAATTCTCGGACTCGATTTTCTTTCTGCACATTCTGCTCTTATTGACTGCTCTGCCAGCACCCTTCGCCTTGAGTTGCCGATTCTCGCAGAACCTCCTGATGAACCCCAGTGCCGCTTACGCCCCAAAGGCTTTATTCGCCTACCACCAAAGTCAATAGCCTATATTGAACTGTTGTCTTCCCCACCTGTTCCTGATGGCGAGTACCTCGTCACTCCTCTGCCCGACATTCCACTACAGTATGACGTCACCGTGCCTCACAGTATTCTTACCATTACTAATAAGTGCACTCGCATGCCTATCTTCAACTTTGGATTGGCAAAACAAATTCTCCCGCAAGGTATTTGCCTTGCCAACGTTGACTGCCTCGGCGACCATCATCAAGTGGCAGCTTTATCAGCCGATGGTTCTTCCGAGCTTGGCGTGCCCCTCGCGCCAGCCTCGGGCGCCGATCCCAACATAAAGAAAATGGTTGCGGCGGACCTGTCCTCTACTCAGGCTGAAGACCTTTCCAAAGTGTTATCGGCCTACAGAGATATTTTCGACTTCGACGATCGCCCTTTAGGCCAGACGCTCGCGGTCAAGCATCGGATTCCTACTGGCGATGCTACGCCTATTCACCGACGACCATATCGCGTTTCTGCGTCGGAACGCCGAGTAATTCAAAATGAAGTGACCAAAATGCTAGATAAAGACATCATTGAGCCTTCTTCGAGTCCCTGGGCGTCACCTGTGGTGTTGGTTAAGAAGAAGGACGGCACGTGGCGCTTCTGTGTAGACTACCGCCATTTGAACAAAATTACTAAGAAGGACGTCTACCCGCTCCCACGAATCGACGACGCCCTTGACTGCCTTCACGGTTCCAGCTATTTCTCTTCTATTGATCTTCGCTCTGGATACTGGCAGATTGCTGTCGACGACATGGACAGAGAAAAAACCGCGTTCGTAACACCTGATGGCCTATACCAATTTAAAGTAATGCCGTTTGGATTATGCAATGCCCCGGCCACCTTTGAGCGTATGATGGACTCCTTGCTCCAAGGTTTTAAATGGTCCACGTGTCTCTGTTACCTCGACGACGTCATCGTCTTCTCGCCAACGTTCGACTCTCACCTTGAGCGTCTAACAGCTATACTTGATGTATTTCGAAAGGCGAAGCTGCAACTCAACTCGTCCAAATGTCGTTTTGGCCGCCGCCAAATTACTGTTCTGGGCCATCTCGTCGACGCTTCCGGAGTGCAGCCTGATCCCGACAAAACTCGCGCCGTCCGAGACTTTCCGGTACCGAAGACAGCCGCAGACGTTCGCAGTTTTGTTGGGCTATGCTCGTACTTTCGTCGTTTTGTTCAGGATTTCGCGGCAATTGCTAGACCCCTCACTAATCTTTTGAAGAAAGGCGTACAATTTTCGTGGGGTACTTCAGAAGCCACCGCCTTCTCTCGTCTCGTCACTCTTCTCACCTCACCGCCCATTCTCGCCCACTTCGACCCTGATGCCCCTACAGAATTGCGTACCGATGCCAGCGGTCATGGTGTAGGTGCCGTCTTAGCCCAGCGTCAGCGTGGCCAGGATCGCGTTATTGCTTACGCAAGCCGCCTCCTATCACCATCGGAGCGCAACTATTCCATTACGGAAAGAGAATGCCTTGCTGTTGTCTGGGCAGTTGCGAAATTCCGCCCTTACCTTTACGGTCGCCCTTTCTCTGTCGTCACTGACCATCATGCTCTCTGCTGGCTCTCATCGCTCAAAGATCCTACAGGCCGGCTTGGTCGATGGGCTTTGAGGCTACAAGAATTTTCATATTCCGTGGTGTACAAGTCTGGCCGCCTGCACCAAGACGCTGACAGCTTGTCGCGTTACCCTGTTGACGACTCTGACTCCTCCAATACTGACAGTGCTGCTTCCGTTTTCTCAGTATCCGAGCTCCTTCATTTCGCCGACGAGCAACGTCGTGATGCCTACACCAGAGCACTCATCGACCGTTTGGAACACTCTCCGGCCGATACTACTCTATGCCTCTTCGTACTCCGCGACGGTACTCTATACCGTCGTAACCTTCATCCGGACGGCTCCGAGTTCCTACTTGTAGTCCCTAAACACCTCCGCTCAACCGTTCTAGAAGAGCTTCACGACGCCCCAACGGCAGGACACCTCGGCGTCTCTCGAACCTATGACCGAGTACGTCGCCGTTTTTTCTGGCCGGGCCTTGCCCGTTCCGTACGGCGTTACGTCGCTGCTTGTGAACTTTGCCAACGACGCAAGAAGCCTTCCCAGCTCCCCGCTGGTTACCTGCAGCCACTCGACATCCCTGCCGAGCCCTTTCATCGTGTTGGCTTAGACCTTCTCGGCCCCTTTCCGGAATCTACATCAGGAAACAAGTGGATAGCCGTCGCTGCGGACTACGCGACCCGCTACGCCGTAACACGCGCTCTTCCGACCAGTTGCGCTACTGACGTCGCGGACTTCCTCCTCTACGATATCATTTTGATGCATGGTGCTCCGCGTCAAATGCTCACCGACCGTGGCCGTACGTTCTTGTCCAAAGTCATTGACGACATCATGCGTGCCTGCTCAATACAGCACAAAATTACCACCTCCTACCACCCTCAAACGAACGGCCTCACTGAGCGTTTGAACCGCACGCTTACAGACATGCTATCGAAGTACGTTTCCGCCGACCACCGTGACTGGGACCTCGCTCTACCTTACATTACCTTTGCATACAACTCTTCCCATCTCGAAACTGCTGGCTTTTCCCCGTTTTACCTATTGTATGGCCGAGAACCGACGCTACCACTAGACACTGTGCTCCCGTTCCCCACAGCTTCAACTAGCGATTATGCCTGTGATGCAATCGCCCGTGCTGACCATGCTCGCCAACTTGCGCGTGCTCGTCTGCAAGTGTCTCAAGAAAAACAGAAACAACGCTACGACCTCCGTCACCGTGATGTGCATTTTGCGCCCGGCACCCTCGTGTTGCTTTGGTCACCATCGCGTAAAGTTGGCCTTTGTGAAAAACTGCTCTCCTGTTACACAGGCCCATATCGCGTGCTCCGCCAAGTGACCGATGTCACCTACGAAATCGTTCTAGCCACGCCCACTACGT
The DNA here is from genome assembly GCF_013339745.2 of Dermacentor silvarum. Classification (NCBI taxonomy): domain Eukaryota; kingdom Metazoa; phylum Arthropoda; class Arachnida; order Ixodida; family Ixodidae; genus Dermacentor; species Dermacentor silvarum. The sequence continues at coordinate 174,787,797 of NC_051156.1, read as the reverse complement.
CCTCCGCTGTGACCACCAGTGATATTGTCCACGTCGCCCGGCTCAAACCCTACACCTCTCCAAGCACCTTGGATATTTAACAGCACCGTGACGGCGCTTTTGCCGCCGGGGGGGTAGTATTACGATAACATCGAAAGATGTTGAAGAGACGAGCCGCCGCGCGAAAGACGACGAAGTGTGTCTGTGCTCTTGGTGCGAGCGATTGTGGGCCTGGCCCTCTGGCTTCTGTGTAAATAGCCTGTAAATAGCCTCTTTCGTCTGTGTCCTTTCACACGTAACAATATATATATATATATATTACTTCTTTCATTACTTTTTTTTCACTGTTGTCTGATAGGCTTGTGGCGCCAGAAAGCCTAGTCAGGCGTGCAGTCTCTCGCGTTTAGCTCCGACCCCATGACAATTAAATTATTGTCGAAAAATTCGCAATAAACTTCAGTATTGGGTGAAAGAAGGGGTTATGTTTACGAGTGTTAAAATAAAGGGCGAGGGCATGGACAGCCGCCAGTCAGCGGACTCGGAACGCTGCGCTCACCAGCAGCTCGTAGTGCGGGAACAAGCGAACCCGCTGGTTGTCGATGACGATCAGCTTGGACGACTCGGAGACGCGCACGACGCCCGCGAGCAGCGAGCTGCGGCCGAAGCCAGGGCTGCGGCCGTAGTAGAACTCCTCCGCGCGGTGCCGGCGACCCGGGCCCGACGCGGGCGCGGTGTTGGCCGTCAGGCGCACCGCGTTCGACGGCCAAGGATGGCCGGCCTGGTGTGCAGTCCACGAGAACGTCACCCCCGCCGAGTGAGCCTGCGCCACCGGCCAGAGTGCGCATCGCAAGTGGTCGTAACGCGCCGAGGAAGCCATTAACTCGAATGCACCACGTGACTACGCGCCCTCACGCACGAGACAGCTGCACCAACAGACGGTCTCAGAGGGGAAGCATGCAGATAACTTCAGGCTCGCGGCTCAGGGCAGTGCGATTCCACGATGTTGATGCACATTAATCGGCGAGAGCTGCTGGTGCATCGTGGAAAGAACACGGGTGATGCTGTCGCCGCTCGGCCACCTAACATGTGAGGTTGCGTATAGCGACAAGCTTCCCACACCCTGTGCAACCTACTCGGCATAGGATGACAACCCACACGACATCTAGGGAACTGCACATCGAGCGACTCCTTGCCGAGCACGAAAGAACACCAGCAGTCGGAAACAAGCATAACAGTGCCTCTGGAGAAAAGGCCATCACGTAATCTGTGCACTGCAGACCATTTCCATGCAGGCATGCGCGTAAGTGGGGCAGCAACTATGCTTTCTGTGGTGTTATCGTGAACTGAAATCTGGTTTAATACGGCCGCGCTCTTCGTGGTTCGCGCCTGTCACCTGAATGCGAAGAAGAAAAAAAATATGGCGTGGTTGTCTGACATCGGCAATAAACTTCAAGACGCTTTTCATTCTGGTCAAATATGTCAAACAGATTGTTCAATGATTATGGAAGGATAACGCGAGACGAATAGACGCATTCCAGCAATAAAACAGCTTTTACGAATATGCGTGTGCGTGTGTTCTTTTATAACTTTTTCTTTTATACGGTGTAGTCGAACACGATGGAATCACAACCTCGTTGGCTGTTAGCAGCCCAAATAAGAGGCAAAGCGAAAAACTGCTATGCAACGTGGCTCCCACGTCTAGCCGAATATTGACCAATACCGCGAGCAAGACGACCAACACATGCAAATAGATAACGAAATAAAAAAAGAAATAGTAGAATTTATTCATTGTGATGCGGTAAATTAGCGGCATAAATCTTTAGAGAAAAGATGTTTGAAACAAATATTGACTTTCAAGAGTACTGACTAGTGCTAGATTGTCTGACGGAGTGGCTCCTTTTCCAAATATACAATTATCGCTTGCCATTGTGGTAATATTAAAGATGAGCGAGTTTATCATTGCTTACTTCAGACACTACTTATAGAACCTACAAATAGCCAAATCGGGTAGTGTTGCACACACCATGTGCTGTTGACAGTAGACGCCATGCACAGCACCCCCCCCCCCCCCCAAAAAAAAAAAAAAAGTCCACGTGCCAATTTATTTCTCGTTGGGCTCAGCCATCAGTGGCTGGAATCTTCCCACAGAAACTGCAAGTTGCGAAAGTAATAGTGTTGCACAATGGGGGTGATAAACATACCCTTAACAATTACAGGCCTAAATCTATCTTACCCGTAATATCAAACGGTTTAGAAAAACTGATTCACAAACGCATGACTTGTTTCCTCAAATAAGAACCATATCATCACGTCTTCCCCATCCGGGTTCGTGAAAGGTCGCTCAATTGAGCATGCTCTCTTAGAGCAGAAGGAACTTATACTGGATGCTTTTGAACGTGAACTACAAACATGAGTTATCTTCGTAGAATACTCGAAGGCTTTGGATACCATAAATCATGTTGCATTGTTAAAGAAAAGCAATCATTATGGCTTTCGAGGTGTTTTTCTACAAATGATTGAATCTTACTTAATGTACCGTCAGCAGATGGTTGTCACCAACAGTCACGCCTCGAATTTACAATAACTTTCAGCAGGAGTGCCCCGGGTAGTATTCTGGGACCCTGCTGTTTTGCAATTATATCAATGACTTGTAACTATTGACAATTTCTTAATTATATAATATATGCTTATGACACGACGCTACTTCTTACTGCACAAGATCATAAAAACTTAATAAGCGACGGCAATCAGGTGCTGATGAAGTTATCGTCCGGGACACATGTAAACTCTTTAGCAATAAACAGTTCCAAAACGAAAGCTGTTTGGTTTAGGCCATGAAATAAAAAGATTGCCTCCCACGTACCGTTAAAACTTGACCATTCAGAAATCCAGATAGTAACATGTTTGAAATGCCGAGGAGAAACTTTCTAACAACACATGTCATGGACTGCGCATGTTGAAAAATTGCTTTCCAGTACATCCTGGATTACCGGCATTCTGTCGAAAGTGCATTTTTCATCACCAAAAATTGTCAAACTTTTCATCTATAAGTCGTTGTTTTTATCTCATATAAACTACTGGTCATTTTGTTTGGGGCACGACGACGTTGACAAACATCCGTACATTACATATATTACAAATTACATATAATAGAGAAAAATGCTATTATAATAGCATTTTTCAAATAGCATAGTGGCATTGCCAATGTTCCTTGTGGCAGTCACACTCCCACTTTTTCATGAAAGGAATCTAGTTACTCCACCAGACTATTATCGCATAATTCTTTAGAACCGGTTCCACGCCGGCTTAGAAGTGATACATTTATAAGCATCGTTTCCAGACTGAAGTACAGGACATTTGCTTAAACACTCGCCTCGTTCAAGCGTGGGATATTGGGCGCGCACGCGCATTAATTACGGCAAAGAAGTGCTACGATTTCTTTTGCCGTTTTATTTGAATCAACTAACAATCTGAAAACATCGATTACGGCCTTACATCGCTTTTTGTACGTTGTTAAACTCACGCTTGATGTACTATTTTGTTTGTGCCCCTGTAGGACTTTTTTTCGTCACTTTACCTCCCCCTCCCCTCTCTTCCGAGCGTAGGATAGCAAACCAGACCTTGCCCTCTGGTTAACCTCCCTAGCTTTGTCCTTTTCTTCAGTCTCTCTCTCTTTAGCACATTTATTGTGCTATTGTTAAACTAATATTTGTTGGAGTATTTTGTTTACACCGGGCGATTCGGTCCATATCATTTGCATTCTTCATGTGTCCTAGCCTTTGTGCTGATGTTGCGTTTATTGCGATATAGTGTATTCGTCGCCTGCCTGTAATGTTAGACAACATGCAATTATCTTTGTATTTGATCTGTGCTCAAGTATGTCTGAGATTATTGTTTGGTTTATTATGCGCAATTTCTTATTTTGCTTGCGTTAAATGCATACTTGCATTGCTGTATTTGCCTGTCCCTGCCAACTGTACTGGGTCGTGGTCCTAGTAAAGCCCGTGTAGCGGCTTTTCGACCGAGGCCCTCATCATCCCGAATGTTTGAATAAAGTTGGATTTCGTTTGACCCCTTAAAGCGGTAATCATCACGCAGTGGTCTACTTAAAGATGACGTTGTTAGCCTATACTCCGTTTCATACATCATGTGGAACGCTGTGGAGGCTAGAGATACTTTTTGCAGTGGCTGCGTTCGCCCTTAGAAATAGTTCAGTGTTTATTGACCGATTTTTGTGAAAATGTTCTTTATATGATCTCAGTTCTGAACGGAAATATGAATTTACCCTTACAAACAAACAAACAAACAAACAAACAAACAAACAAACAAACAAACAAACAAACAAACAAACAAACAAACAAACAAACAAACAAACAAACAAACAAACAAACAAACAAACAAACAAACAAACAAACAAACCATGCAATCATACGGCTGCCAACGCGTTGTTTTAGATCAACTTGCTTTTCCTTGTTCTTTGATTTTGCAGCCTGTCGCGGCAGCCTCACGTGCAAGCTCGCGCGAGCAAACGCCGCTGGCCCGCAGGGACGCATAGACGGAACGCGCGGAGTGATACATATTGGTGAACGTACTTTTTGCGCAGCCTCCACAGTTGCACCTGAAGTATGAAACGGAGTATAGGAGTTGCGGAACACGTACAAACCATTCGACAGTTTTAGCAGAGCGTTGCTTACGCTCTGCTCCGCTAACATTTCACGCACACCGCTGGGTGCATGAACAGCGTCGATTTCGCTTATTTGACAAGCGCGTCTTTCAGAGACGCCGGCCACGCGCTCTCAAAGCAATAAAGTAGCCAGCAGACGCTCCCTAACGCTCCGCTCAAACGGCTTTCTAGCGGAGCGGGGGCAGCGTTCTTCGTTCCGCTGCCGATATGAGCGTTGCGCGCACGCGCGTTAGCGTTCCCGCTAGCGTTCCGCTGCGCGGCTGCGCGCCAATCGTTAGGATACGACGGCCTGAGCGGAGCGTACCCTGAACGTTCTGCTAAATCTGTATGTTATAACCTTATCTAGGAGGGTTATCATCAGCGCGGAAAGCGGCACGTTGCGCCAAACCCTGCTTCGTTTACGGCGGCCGCTAGTAAAATGTCTGAAAAGAGAGAGGGATGCGACGGCAGTGTTGCAGCCACATCGCCTGCCTCTACAACAGCCAACGAAAGTGGAAGTGTGCAACCAGTCCGCGATTTACCAGAATCGCGATTACTGTTCGAGACCACGACCAGCAGTTCAACTCTTCCAAAGGTATGTCCCTCACAGTGATCTACTACTTCTGCAGTTGATTGCGTTGTAGTGTGCGGTGTGATTGCATTGTATTTTGCGGCAAGCGGCCACTACTGCGCTTCCTGCGAAGTACTGTACAACACGCCTGTAACTATCGCAGTGCCGTAACCATCCTATTCACGCAGTTAATAGAAGGGGAGCTGGGCAGGCGTACGGGGTTCTGAGACAACCGGGCAACACCACGGTCTGCCGTTCAACTTGTTGATCTGTTACAGCGACACGTACTTCGATGTCAGCTGCTCCCGCAGTTCATGACGTCGGGAAGTACATGCAATGTGCATCTAGCTTCCAGGCAGTGGTTCCTACAAAGCATTGTACAACATGATGAAATGCCTGTTCCTATGCAGCAGAGTTAAGCCTCCCCGTGCTGCTTGCAATACAATAAGCTTTCGAAGTTGGTCAGAAACTCAAAAACGCTATCGTCTTCATCAATAATATCTAGGTTGCACTGACCCAACACCAATAAATGAATTAATCAAAACAGTCAATCAATAATAAATCAGCCAATCAATCAATTTTTATTGCTTCTGATACATATAATGACCTGCTATTTTGTACAGGCCGGACCACAGAACCCTTCAAAGTGCTGAGACCGGGGTCCGCTTTTTAACATAACTGATTACAAGTGAATTACAATACATTTGTTATTACAATACCTTTGTTACAAATGCGTGGAAAACGTTTTTTTTTTCGTTAACATGGTAATATGGTTAGTTAAGTGGATGAACGCGAACAAGTTGCTTATATAAATAAAATGATGTGGATGATGTCATGCAATACCGTCAAGTGTTACAGTTTCACGACAATTATAAGAAAATGAATATAATTCATAGGTATAGGGTATGCATAATGATACAGTTGATAGAACGCCGTGAATATGTCACTTTTTGATATGTTAACGTTACTTACGGGCATAAAACAGCGTTATGTAATAAAGGCTTGTAAGCAAGTAGTAAAACACGATAATTCATACAAACTGTTATGAGTTGTGTGTATAGCAATCCATAAGCATATAAAACTGAGTCTGTCTTTTGTATATTAAGAACATGTAAAGCTGTGTTCTGTGCTACTTTAAGGGGTTTCAGCATTGCCTGGTAGGCTAATACGTATACTGCTATAGCATATGTAATGTGTGAATGTATGAAAGAATAATACAATGTTAACAATGTCTTTAACGGGATAATGTAGCGTAACCTGTAAAGAACAAGTATTTTCCTCTAAATCTTAAGTGCTGTTTCGGGAACATGTGTGTGCCATGAGAGCTGTGCGTCTAAGTGGACACTGAGAAATTTGCATTACCGACTTTTTCTAGTGGTGTGTTATTCATTACAAGCGTGTTATTATGCCCCTAATGAGTATATTTAGCGGCAAAGATAACATAGTTACGTTTAGCGGTGTTAGCGAGAAGCGTATTTGCGTGAAGCCAGAATGATAATTTGTCGCATAGTTAATTTTTGTTTCTCGGTGCTATAATTATGTTAGTATCGTCTGCGTAAAGGATACATTCTTCAGATATAAGGGATGGTAGATCATTACTGTAAGTTAAGAACGAAAATGGTGCTGGAATTGATCCTTGCGGTACACCACTATTCATTGTACATCGTGATGATGACACACCGTTTACAAGCACATATTGCTTTCTATTAGTTATACAATTAGATAAGAGCGTTAGCATTCTCCCGCGTAAACCGTAGTGTCCTAATTTGGTTAGCAATATGTCATGGTTAAGCAGCATATTGAACGCTTTCGTGAGGTCAACGAAAATACCTTTGTAAGTAATTTATTTTGTGTATTTAATTTTGTTCTTTCTACAATATTAAGTATGGGATGTTCTGTTGATTTTCCCGTCATTTAGCCATATTGCTCAGGTGTGTATAAACTCTTTCTCAGAAATATTATTGGGCCTACGATGCCATGCCCTTTCGACAACTTTGGCGAACGCTGACAGAATGGGCATTGGTCGGTAATTCGCGAGTTTAGTCTTGCTACCTTCTTTAAAGATTGGAATTATTTTAGCACGCTTTAATTTCGAAGGAAACCAACCTATTTCAAAAATATTATTGGTAACACGTGTTAAGGGTCGTGTTAAAAGTGTAGATAAGTTCTTTATAAGCTCAACTGACATGCCGTCGTCACCTATTGACTTCGTGTTTTTCAGTCCAAGAAAAAATTCTTGTATCTCGTCATCGGTTGCATGATGAAGGAAAAATGAATTCAGATATTTCACGCTATAGGAAGACAAGTGAACGTGTTGTTGCAAGCAACTGTGTTGTTGGTAGTACCTACATTAGCGAAGGGATCATTAAAAGCATTGCTTATAGCAGTATCATTAGTTATAAAGTTAACATCATCAAGCATTCCTGGTACATGGCTATCCGTATCCGTATTGAGGGCCTCATCAATAACTTTCCACGTTGCGTTACTGTCATTATTTGATTGTGTTAGTTTTGATTTGTAGTAGTTATGTTTCGTAATTTCCAAGAATTTTATACGGTGGTTGTTGTAACGCTTATACCTAGCTTCGAGGTTAACGTTGTGCGGTTGTCGTATAACTTTTTATGCATGCTATTCTTATGATTGGAGCATAAAATACCAGTAGTTATCCATGGTTTGCATTTGTAATCAGTTCTGGTAACTGTGATAGTGGTCTCTCCAAACTTCATTTGACGCCGTAATATGTTTATAAATGCATTGTATTTATCCTCGGTTGATCATGTACAATACTTTTCTTGTCAATTTTCGAATGCTAAAGAGTGGAAAATCTTCTTGTAAATCGTGCGTGTGATCTTAGATTTTGTTGTTTGATTAGTCGGATTTGATATTGCAAAAACTGGCAAATGATGAGTAATGTCACATGAGATGATGCCTGTTATAAACATTGGTGTTGAATGACTATAGTTATGATGTGGTCAAGTATACTTTGTCGCGTGCTTGTTATACGAGTGGCAGATGTTATTAGTTGCAACAGGCCTCCGCGGGCAAGTAAATAAGTACAAAAATAAAAATAAAAATATCGACGTCAGTATTGATTATCCTCCAGTAAAATTGCATGAGTGGTAGGGTTAACGTAGGTCTCGAGTAGCTTTCAAGTTCTTGCAAAAAATGTTCCGTTTTGTTATGCGCTGACCTGCATGTGACGCCTAAAGGTTTTTTTTTTCGTCTTGTGTGGTAGCAAGCCTTTCGTGCTACAACCTGGTCGAATTTCAATGAGGTTCAAGGTTTCTCACAAGTCTGACGTAATGCCAATGTCGTGTCTGACAGGATAAGATATTGATGCATTGATATAAAGTTCTACGCCTCCATAAGACGGTGCAGTGCGCACCTGATCTGACAACGAGTTCAATCTGTTTGTCATTTCTAGTTGGTAGCCTGGTATAGGATAAGGAGTGTCAGAGCAGTTATTGAACCAAGTTTCAGATAGAGCAATCACATGAATGCGTGCTTCAGAGCTGCGTTCAAGTGAAGCAGTTCGTCGAAGTGCTTCTGCAGGCTGCGAATGTTTAGATGAAGTATTGACATATGAGATGATGTCTTCATTTGTTGATTAAATTGCTGAACTTCAAGCAGTTCAAGAGCCATGACGCTTCGCAGAGTGCTTGCTTCTGTAGTGAAATTATTCAGGGACCACTTATTGCTCTCGTAAGAAAAAGCGCAAGTCGTTACTCGTTCGTAGTTTGTGCACATGGCGCGCTGCATTCTTTCTGGCTTTGATCACGCACTGTTCAGTCCACATGAACTGCCACTGATATTTTATTTTTCAATTTTATTGCTTCAGAGAACAGTGATTTATTTTTTGGCTTAGGTGATCATTGGAGAACACTTGTGTGTGCTCCTCGCACATTGAAGGCTTTTAAACTTTCCCACCATTTCATTGCATTGGCACAGCCAAAAAGAGCGAGGAATCCTCAAAATCTTCAAATGGACATCACAAGGACCACAACAGTGCTCATTTTTAATTACTATGGTTTAACAACTAGTCGTTGTCAACATGGTGTTTTGGAGCGTGAAACTGCGGAATTATTTTTAATTTCTTTATTATGGTGCCATAATAAGACGTCATGAAAATGGTAAAGTGGTGTCGCGAAACATCTGAGGCGCCATTTTATCGCGTATATAGCAATTATACGGAACCTGCACAGGTATAGGTTACGGCGATGCGTTGCTGAGCATGAGGTCAGCGGGTTCGCTTCCTGCCCGCGGCCTGGGGTGCGCGTTAAACAACCTTAGTTGCCTAAATATATTTGGGTAACCCTCCATCACAGCTTATCTCCTAACATGTTGTGCAGTTTCGCGACAGTAAACTTCACAATTAAAAATTTGGAGGACGCATAAGCGTCGCCTTTAAGACAGGAACGCGATAGCATTCAAAGATCCGTGGCTGCTTATCAGGTTTCCCGGCAACCTGCAGCTTTCTTTTTATTGCGATAGCAATTATATGGACACTTCAACCGGATTTCTGCCGTCGGCGTCGCCGTCGCCGTGAGGTTCCGTATAGATTCCAAGGGCGATAAAATCGTCGCCGCGCACCGTATGCGCGAGCGAAAGCGCGCGGGGGACGCGCGCTATCACGGAGGGCGAACTCCCCCGCGCGCTAATCACGGAGAGCGAACGCACGGATGGAAAGGCAAACGCGACCGTCGCACGAAAAGCGGTGGGGGTATGGGAGGGAGGGAGGCGGGGCGGCGCTGTGCTCCGGCACCAAAGGCGTATCTTGCCACTCAATCTCCCACGCGAAAGCAAGAAACGGGCAGAGGGGGGGGGAGGGGGCAGCTTCTCCTCTGCCAACAACGTCTCCTCTGCCCTTTGCCCCGCGGTGCCGGTCGCTCGCACTGTCTCTTATCTCCACACGGTTCTGACCTTTGTATGCGCTGTGCATTCGCCGCTCAGTTTCCGTTGAAGCGATAGACCCAGCGAACCTGCGCTTGCTGCCAGTGTTTTGACAGTCGTTGGCTGCGGTCATTCGGTGTGATCTATTCATGTTTGCTTGTGCGCGCTCACACCACGATTGTTAATTCAGTTAGTAAGCCAATGTGTCCAAGTCTATGCAGCCGATAAAACTACTATCCCTACTCCGAATAGCTCTCTACTAATTTGCTATCGCAATCGATGCTTCGTCTTTCGGGCGAAACTGCGACATTTTTTTCTGCAACTTCGCCTATCCGCACGCGGCTGCCGAGGAGGCGAGCGCCATCTGGATAGTATTTTTTGAAAAGAGTAAACCGCGGCGCTCAGCTCTATGCGTGGTAAAAATGCTGGAAATGGGGCTTGTACTTGAGTTTCCGCGTAAGAGAATTATGTTTTCTTTTATATTCATATTGCAATCCGACGCTATCACGTCTGTAGGTTGTGGTCATGTCGTACCTTGCGATTTTTCTGACGCATTTTTCTTTGAGAAATTCTATTAGTTCACCAGCGCCTCTGCGCCACGCGGAGCGCCTGTGTGGTCGGGAATATTTTCTTGGCCGCCGACGCCAAGACCGACACCGACGCCGGGTTTTCTGCGACACGGGGCCTTTAACGCTATCGCGTTAAAAATGTACTGAGGTGGGCTCCAAGAATGTCACAAATTTGAGCTTCTCCAATAGCCCGAGCGGCGGCGCTGGCGTCGGTTTCAATGGAACGTGGGTGCGACGGCGCAGCTGCCTAGTGCCCGCCCTGTGCCCGATCATATTAGTTGGAGTTGCTGAGCTGCGTTGTTTTTTTCTGTGGACGTCGTCGCGTGGTTTTTTTTTTCCTTCAGTGTTTTTTTCGCACATAACCTGCACGAGATTAGTATGCCTTGCAGTAACTGAGCCATGCCGCGGCATCGACAAAACCACTGTTACGCGCCTGGGTGCCAAACAGGCTATGTTTATGTGAAGGATGGGCCGAAGTTGTCCTTGTTTGGCGTCCCGAAGGATAAAAATAGGCGGAAAGAGTGGGAAAAGAACCTCCATAGAACCTCCCCTGGACGACACGAGCGCAGTATGCGAGCTCCATTACGAGCCACGTTTTGTGCTCAACTCCAACGTAGTTCCTGATCACTGTGAATTGTTTTTCTTTTTATGGTCTAGTTTAGGTTAGTTAGTGAAGGAAACTGCGAAGAAGGTACACTGGCCTCAAGTTGACTCTCTCGAAGCATCAGGTGACAGAAACGAGTGCAGTCAAACTGCTGCTAGCGCTACTGCCACAGAGGCCACACAAACGTGGTACCCCAGCATTGCACAGGCCTGCGGGTTTCAAACGAGCATAACCAGCACGTGGCCAGAAGCGACTCGAGGCTCACTTACCACATTGCAGGCTATGTTGCGCGGAAGTGTATTGTCCTTTCCAGCACAAAATGTCAAGAATGCATAAAGCTGCTCACTATGACGCCACCAGGCGAAAGTTTTCAACTTGCCCGGCTAACAAACTTCTGTGACCAAGGAGGCCTCCTTTATCCCTCCAGTCAGCTGTACGGCTTTGTGAAAATTCTAGAGGATCTTTTCACAGAAGGCTTCTCTCAGAGTGAGCTACACTCTGACAGCGTTATGGATATGCTGGAAGTTGTTAAGAGTAAGCTTTCCCTCGAAGTTGGCTGCAATGAGCACGCTCTTAGCCTCACAGCTAAAATAATTAGTTTTTACATTGTCACACGTCTGCATTCTTATGTGAAATTAAAGGAATTAACTGTGACAAGGCAGGAAAGCGGCAGAGGGCCAAGCAGCTGAAGTTGAACCATTGCACATGAGTTGAAGTGCATGAAACAATGGCTTGCTGTACTTCTTGCAAATAAAATCTTTGTGTCAGCAACAGCCCTGTTCATTTCATTTTGCTTACCCTTATATAACTGTACATGAGCATAGGCCGGAGCCTTTGTCAAGTGAACTAGTTTTCACTTTTTGTTCAGGCCTCCCTCCATTTCTTTATGGAAAAAACAAACCTGATTTGATTTAACAAATGTGTGCCGGCGTAATGATGGTTAATAACAAACGCAGAAGGCTACTGTGAAGCATGGAACAACTAAAGTGGAACAATGAAATATTTAAGCCATGTATACATATTCATTTTGGCTAAGCAAAGGCACAAACCTGGTTAGCATGCCTGATTTTTTTTTTTTTTTTAGCCAAGCTGGGAAGTATGCATGCACTGTTTTCTGTCTGACAAAATTTTACATTAGGTCGACACGGCATGAAACCGTTTTCAAATTCTTTTTTACGATTGCCCGATAATTCGAAAAATTCGAAGGCCCCTTCTGCATAAGCAACATCCGTCAGCGACGAGCTCTTTGCACAAAAGGTCTAAGAGTTAGGATAGGCAGCAAATTGCCCAAGAGTTGCCGTCTTCCTTTTCCACAAGGTTCTAATATGGCAAATATGATGTGGCCTAAACAAATATAGTGCTTGCTAAAGATATGTAAAGACTGTCAAGTACGCCAAAACTAAAAACAAATAAGAGTGTGAACTGCTTCGAACTGAACCGCCAGAAACGCAAGGAAAATCAAAGCTTCTGCAAGCAAAGCTTCCATTGAAGTTGCCAGTGGCGCCACCTCTTGGATGCGACGCTGACTGCGTCAGAGGAGCGGCTGAGTAAGCCCACTGCCCCCTTCTAGTACACTGTAACGGAGGTGGAAAGCGCATGCGTGACCCGCACGCGCCATGTTGGAAGTAGTGTGATCTGCTGCGGGCAGTGAACACGAGAAAGAGTGAATCGAAAATCCTAGAAGTCTGATGCCTGCATGAGGGTTGTTTTTCTGCGCGCCCAGTGTTTCCGGTCACGTATGATAACTTTCGCAGGCGTGCTACAGATTAAATTAAGTTAGCGACACAATAAAACATTCTATCTGGCGGACTTGTGCAGATGAGAGAAAAGTAACCAATTTGAATTACTTACTGCCGTCAAAAATGTAATTTGTTACAGTGACCAGTTCCTGCCTTGCGAAAGTAACAGATCAATTTTTAAAGATAATCATCACGTTTATGTTACTTTACTCCGCACTTTTATTGTTATATCATCAAATACAGTAAGAAAAAAATTGGCTGCGGCTTAGCTCAGCTAACCCTGGATATGCCAAGCGAGAGCTTGGTTTAGCCTGGTTAAGTCTTGGTTTCACTTGGTGAGCCTTTGATTCAGCTGCAATTATTATAGTTAGGTACACACTTATCGATATAAGCCAGGTATAAATTATAAGCCGACAAGTGTAAGCGTTTTGCGAGCCGAACGGCTAGCTCTTCCTCAGTCTCCGACGCTAGCTTCGCGCGCTTGCATGGCATTCCGGACCCTCTCCAGTGAAGCAGTTCACCGGGCGAAAGACGCGTGTCAAGACGCCGGCGTGGTCAGACGCCGGTAAGACGCCGAGGGGTGGTCAGACCATAGAGAAAGAAACGCTGCCAGCTGCGGCGGTTGCTAGGCAACGGCTCTGCTCGCGGTGCTGCCGCCGCCCACCGCGAAACGGCTGAGAATGTGGCCAGTGTAGCTTTCGCTACAAAAGAGCTGACCTGGTTTTAAATGCGAAGCATTTCTTGGCGAACATTTGCTACTTTGACAGTATCTATCTATCTATCCGTCCGTCCGTCCGCCTACAACTTTCTGCTCTCATGGTCGTTTCGTTAACTTGGTATGTACCAAAATAGGCATACTATGACAAGAGTATATGACAAACATAAATGGTATGTCATGACATGAATGTCATGACATGCGTGTCATGTAGGTCATGAAATAGCCGCCTACGTCTTGGTGCTCGCATGGTCGTTTCGTTAACTTGGTAGGTACCGATATTGGTATAGTATAACAGGAGTGTATAGCGACCATAGGTCGTGACAACGACCCAGCGAGAAATATTAAGACTTAAAAACCACTGAAATGGGTTCTGACGTGGGCACTAACTGAACGAAACACTAAATTACGATGGTAGAAATCATAGTCATGAGCATGACTCAGCAAAAATGACCATGATTCAGCGAAAAAATATTAACACTCAAAATCCAGTGAAATGGGTTCTGACGTGGGTATACTAAGGGAAGGAAACAGTACACTATACTGGTCTAATTCATAGTTATGAGCATGACTCAGCAAAAATGACAATGACTCAGCGAAAAAAGATTAACGCTCAAAAGCCACTGAAATGGGTTCTGACGTGGGTACTAAGTCAAGGAAACACTAAAGGATGCTGGTAGAAGTCATAGTCATGAGCCTAACTAAGGCTTTCGCCCTAAGGTCTCTTAGGTGTAGCTAAAGGGACTCCTGAGGACTCATGACATGAATGTCATGACATGCGTGTCATGTAGGTCATGAAAGAGCCGCCTAGGTCATGGTCGTTTCGTTAACACGGTAGGTTCCCCGCACACTGCTTCGCATAACATCGATTGCCACAGAGCGTGGGAACTGCCGGCTTTTTTTTTTTTTTCAGTGCATCTTCTGCAGTTTTTCACCCGTTGTTGATTCTCCCTACAATTCGCCTGCTAAAATTTCGTTCCTTATCTTCTCTCGTTTTATTGCGGAGACATCAGCCGCGACAATGTAAACTTGCTTGATGTGCGTGCAGCAGTGATGGGTGGTGTTTTAATGTACGAACACTTTGCTCGCAAGATTGTGTTTACTTCGGTGCCGCGATGATCGCGTCTGCGTCCTCTATGAGGCGCTGCACTCCAGTGTTGCTGGCGCTCATCGAAGGCGCTGTAAGTCGAAAGAAAACTCGAAACAATGGCCCTTACCTTACTTTATGGATCAAGGACCTGATGGGGGGCATCGCTATCAGGCAATGGCACCGCCCGTTCAATTCGTAGGCAAATGACTAAAGTGTGAAGGGTGCTGAGGTGGAGCACCTCAGCACCCTTCACACTTTAGTCATTTAGACTTACACCGGTGAATTGCAAGGGACGCCAGACGATGTTCACGTTGCTTGAAAAGAAACGTAACTGGTTACGCGTAATTAGTTACAGAAACAAGTTATTAAGTTACAAGTCATAGATCTATTACAAAAGTACGATTAAATGGGACTGATTATATACGAGTCATTCATTACATTGACTTTAGGTATGTAAACTTTCGCGTTGCCAATTTTTGACTGCTTACAGGTGTCCGACGCAGACATCGCCTTCGATTACGTGGACAAGATGTTGAAGGAAGACTTGCATGATCGGCTTCGCTCCTTCCACAGACCATCTGCTACGAGTGAGGAGAGGTTGGCCGACTTCTTCAGGATCTGGCGCATAAAGATGATCATGGCCATGTGACGCCACAGAAGGGGAATGACTCGAGCCTGTTATCACATACGTGTTTATTGACAAGGCCTCCGTCCGGCAAGCAACAACTGTTGTCGCCATATGAAATGCGCGCTCTGCCCGATCAACCCTGGCCACGGGACTTCTTTTATTATAATGATTGCATCTGTAAACCGGCAATTTCGCCGAAATAGGGTGAATTGCATTTCAGGGAAATAGTTCATGTTTTCAAAAATCACGTTCTGGTGCTTAGTTCCTGAAAGTTTTCATTGTTCCTTTATATTTATTCCAGAAAGAACTGGCGGTATTTTATTATATATGTATAGTCGTTACATTCATGCGTGTGGTGTACACTGCAAGTGGGTCCTTTGAATTGTATGATAAATGTGTCAGTGTGCCTTGCCAAATTGTTTTTAATAAAGCCTTCATCCTCATCAACCTATG
Organism: Dermacentor silvarum; assembly: GCF_013339745.2. Lineage (NCBI taxonomy): Eukaryota > Metazoa > Arthropoda > Arachnida > Ixodida > Ixodidae > Dermacentor > Dermacentor silvarum. Next base: position 174,771,896 of record NC_051156.1, on the reverse strand, counting down.
GTTTATTCCTCACCGGCGCTGCCACATTTCTATGACAAGCGCTGTCTCTTGTGTGCAGGCATTCAAGCTTCGCTAAAGCGCTTTAGTGCTTGTCCGTGCGCGTACCGTAACATGTGTGGCAGTTTTTCGCACAATATATTTTGGCTAGAAGGGCGGAAATCTCTGCTCGTGCATTCCACGTCATATATAATGGCCGCTGCAATGCAGTACGGTACAATAAGGGTTCCAATTGTCATTTAAGCTCTAATTATTCTTTGAATTTTACAATAAGTATATAGAATAATATTTACTGGGCAGTTGCCTGTTAAAAGGTAAGTTGAACTAGCAGGAAATCATGAGCAGCGGCAGCACGTCACGCAGTAGCCAGGGGGCGATAGTGTTCCTTGGGGTGCTTTGCTACAAAATAATTATCGGATAGGCTGTATTAGGAGCGAAGTAGCAGTGGGGTACGTGAAACATCTTGTGCGTGCTGCAGACAACGCATGAACACTAGGGCATAGAAACGACGTGATCGAATACACAAGTTACATTTATTGACGCATTAGAAAACTCGCACGCCTTTACTAATGCAATAGCTAGTGGGAGGTATACGGTCTAACTTTATAACTACGGTCTACTACGGTCTAACTTTATAACTGTGCTCGCTTCCTACTCGTAGTGGGCCCGTTTGTTATTTAGAGGCTGTTTGGGGAACTATACGGTAAAGAATGTACCCCCCCCCCCTCCCTTCTCTCCCATAGTAGTGGTGCCCCACTCTGCCCTGCGCCGCTCGAACCCGCCACACTCGTAGATGTTTGGGGCTCCTGCACTTGCCTCAATCTCCTGTGCTTGTGTTCCATATGGAGTCGGGCACTTTCGCCATGTTCAAAGGGGTTGGATATATACCTGCCTTGCCGCTCGAGTCTCTCCACGCATTTGTGGACCACACGTGTCGAACGCAGTCTGACATTTTCTTCCTTTTTGAAAGCCTTTCTGCTTTTCAATGATTACAACCGATTTTAGAGGACCTAGTTTTTTTATAGTGCAACGAAAAGCTCACCGCCGGTAGTGTTTACACCTGCAGCGGTTACTTCATAAAGCCGCCCACCGTTCGGCTTTCACATGAGTGAGTGCAACTGTGGTTAAACACCAGCATTTTGACCTTTCCAATCACTTTCGTAAAAAAAAAAAATCTGGTACAGAAAGTTCTCGCACAGACCTTTCCTATTTTTGCACCCCGTTTTCCCCGAAGATGCCCCCAAGTACACGCCGATAGTTCAGCCAAACCAACTCATCGGAAACGCAGGCGAAGACATCGCCACTATTTTGATCCGAATATATATATATATATATATATATATATATATATATATACCATAAAAAAGTGTGCTGAATATCAATACCAATAAAAAGACCAGGAACCGAATACACTTATAGACGGTCACGGGGTTGACCTTTTATTGGTTGGATGGTCGGTAAAAAATCTTATTGTATATCTCTCACGCATCTTCATGTTTTGCCGCGCGGGGCGCCAAAGGTCATTTTTCGCGACTTCTACTGGATAATTAAAAATATAAATTCACGTTTAACGAGAAAACCGTGGCTCGTTTGAACCTGTACGATAGGCAATGTTTTCATCAGCGGGGTTATTTCGACTCATGTTCTGAACGGTTGTCTGTCCCTTTAAGAGGAAAATTGGATGTCCCCTTTAAAATCGGGCGGCGACAAATAGTCACCATGGCACCGTTGTCATCCAGCTTCCTTGAGATTTTGCCGGTCTCGACTTTACATTATTTCTCTTCAATGAAAAAATGTCTATTTCTTTAGCCCCGTGATCCTTGAGTGGCGCCCTCTCGGTTGTGACGTAAGTGGGGGGACTAAGCCGCCGCGCCGCGCGTGCGCTCGCTACGTGACGGCAACTTAAAACTGTCGGCCGATGCGCTCTGCTCGGGTATTTGAAAGGCGAGTCGGCAGGTTCGTAGAACAGCATATACGGAATGTTCCAGGACACTATTTCCAGCGAAATCGAGGGGAGTCACAGTCGTCACCACGTTTAGGGTGGGTTGCTCCTGGCGTCGTCTGCCCAGTCATCAATGCCCACACGTGTGTATACGGCGGTGGTTTTGGTGGTTTCTCGTCATTGCACTTCCGTTGTCGTGGTGCACTCATAATGATATGTCGGCCCTTTTTTTTTTGACGATAAAATGCAGCATTTGGCCACCTACTGCGTCTGCGCTGTAATACTTGGTTTGACTTGCAGCACGTGCTGCGTGTTCGGTCACCTGCTTCGTTGGCCACAGACATTCCAATTCAATTTGGTTACTGCCCAGCGCGTTTAGCATATCACGAAAGAGGTTTGATGCCATTCTCAGCCAACTACGTGGTCGCTATGGCGCGTTAATGCATGCCTTTAGCGGTATTGCAACAAAATGCGATCTGGAACGTCTGATAAACGGGTGGACAATATTAGTGGGTAGAACCAAGTGTGCTGCAGTGCTGACCTTCGTAAGAACATTTTAAGCGAAGCTTTATAGGCTCACAAGTGTCGGCGGTGGTGGTGGTGTCACGCTGAAAAGTGGGCCGACCCTGGCGATAGTTGAGAAAGGGTCCAAGCTCAATAGCACATACCCCTGTCATGAGGGCCGATGCTGATGGTAGTGCAGAAATGGTCCAAGCTCAATGGCAGATATCAGGGACAAGAAAGAAACGAAAGACGGAAAGAAAGAGAGAAAAAAAGAAAGAAATCAGGTGTGGCACACACCCGCATTGGATATGCTACACGCGTGATCGCGGATCACTTGACACGCGGATCACGTGACACGCACGCGACCAATCAGGTTTGTTTGGTGTGTCGCGAGGAGGGACAGGGAAGGAAAACAGGTTTGGGCGCGCTCCTCCGGGCTTCCCTCGCCTGAAATCAGTTTCGGCGAACAGATGGGAATGCCACGCGTGGTGCGTTCTGCAAAGAAGCAAGCTGCGTTTGATTAACGCCGGCGAGAACTCGTTCGGGAAAGGGCTCGTCGTCGACGTGCCGATTCTAGCGTGAGGGCTTCCGTAGCCGGGGCTCGCCGTCAGCGACGAGCAGAGTATCCCGAGGCGAAGGCTTCCGAACCTTACCCTGACGAAGGTCAGATACACACACGACAAGCTTCGCTTACCCCCATTTTCTCGACAGTGGTAGATCATGGTTCTCGGGAAGACCAGTATGTAGGAGCTGCAAAACTTGAAGAGCGCCGATTGCGATATAGTCAATTTCTGGGCTTGGGTGGCACGAAGCGCTTGGCGCTGAACCTGAGTAGCATTATGTATAAATGGCTGCTATAACTAATGACATATAGCTGTGGTTGTAGCCAAACTGTTAAAATGACTCGTACGTCTGACACCTTCAGATCCCGCAACTGAATACTAGTGACAGGGGTTTGGACCAGGTTGGCATCGCAGTGGTTCTGCCATGCGCCTGTAAGATAAACTAGGTGAGAATCTCAACCAACAGCCACGCACACCTCGACGAGAGATTCGGGGCGACGTTGCGCAGGAGCACCTCAGGAGTAGTGAAGTTACCCTAGGTGTCGGTGGGTGGCGACACCGCGCACTCCGAGCCAACAGCCACGCACGCCTAAGCGAGAGATTCGAGGCGGCATAGCGCAGGAGCACCGCAAGGGTAACGACATTACCCCCCGGTGTCGGTGAGTGGCGACACCGCGCACTCCGAGCCTGCAGCTCTGCGAGTGTTTTTTTTTTTTTTTTTTTTTTTTTTTTTTTTTTTTACAGCGAAGCTGTCTATGGGCTGGGTTCCAGGAGAACGCGTCCGTGTACACCGGATATAGGTAACAATCTTGTGACGTCTCGTTTTGTTGCGTCTCGTTCACTTAGTGTATAACAAAATTGGCATGGAAGGGCACGAATGTATGACTAACAGGACTGACATGCCATGACATCATTAATATCACATGCTCGTCAGTTACGTCGCGATTAGCAATAATGAAATCACGTGTGGCGCATCCCCGGATTGGATATGCGGGTATGAGCCAGGGACAAAAATGAAAGAAAGAAAGAGAGAAGGAAGGAAGGTAAGCAAGAAATCACGTGTGGCTCATACGCGCTTTGGATATGTGGGTATGAGCCGCCGAGAACATGGAGCGGGAGAGATGTCGTCGGCGTCGCAGGTGTACTTGGCCAACACTACAGTGTACTAGAAGAGTAGCCAACACCATCTAGATGAGAGAATCTAGATGGTGTTGACTTGGCGCGGCAAACGCATTACTTGGCCATAGCGCCGGGCGAAAACAAGAGACGGGTGTCCTTGCTATTTGATGAACATTCCGAAGACGCCCAATATAGTGAATAATGATAATATAAAAATTCACTATAGCAATATTCACTACAGCAGACCAACCATAGTCACAGCTTCGCTGCCTTCCATCTTCACAGTAGTGGAAATGCTCAGATCTTTATTTAAGCTTGATTACTTTCAGCGTGACACAGCTAGCCCCTTCATGTTATTCGGTTCGGCGTAAACTTTTCTTTCTTTGCTCCTGCCATGGGTAGCGAGCACGTTGGACTGGCAAGGTTCGTCCATTGATGAGAATTAGTGCTAGCGCGTAATAAAAAAATGAAGAACGCTTAAGCTTCGCCTTTAAGAATGGAACGCGATAGCGTTAGCGGGCTCTGTTCGCCTCACAGTCTTCTTTATGAGTAGGCTTCACTGCAACACACAACGTGGGAAAGCCAGCTTACAAAGACCAAGCTTACGCTGGTCCCCTAAAAGTCGGATTCACTTTTAAACACAAATGCATTGCTGGGAAGATAATTTCACAGGAGCAATTTAAGCCATCTTATATCAAAATGTGAAGGCCCTAGGACCTTTTTATTACTTTATTAATTGTTTGCTGTTGCCCCCAGCGCGCGCGTGTCAAAAATTTAGAAAGGCTCGGTTTTCAACATTCCCTTAATGTTGCCTATAACCAAAGTGCAGCCAAACACCATCACAGTTGGAGGACGCTTAAGCTTCGAATTTAAGAGTCGAAAGCCATAGCATTTAAAGATCTATGGCTGGTTACCCGGATTTTTTCTGGTACATTCAAATTACAATCCGACGCTATCACGCCTGTAGGTTGTGGTAAAGTCGTACTTTACAATTTTTCTGACGCATTTTACTTTGAGAAATTCTATTTTTATTCACTAACGCCTTGCGCCACGCGGGGGGCCTGTGTGGTCGGGGTGGTTCGGGACGATGTGGTTCGGCATGATTATTTCCGCCAACGATGCCGGCGCTTACGCCGACACCAACGCCGGATTTTCTGCGACACGGGGCCCATAACGCTCTCGCGTTAAATAAGCGAGAAGCCTTGCTTAGACCAGTATTTTCAAAATATTTTGTTTTGTAAAACCATCATACGTATTTAGAACTAAAACAAGGATATTGAGAAGATTACGTCTGCTGGTACTTGACCGGACAAGTAACTGGACCACGAGACACAAACACACAAAGGCACAAGAAAACGTCCAGAGGCTGTCGGGCATTTTCATTCTTCTTATAACAAAATATTTTTATAACGCTGATAAAATGATGTTTTCTGAGTCGTTCTTCCGGTAGTCTGAAACTGCGTTGAACATAAATAGTCTTATGCTAATCTAAGAAAAAATATTCTCGCTTCAGAACTTCGTAATGAGATTTCTTTGCAAGAAAATGGTGTAAAGCATGCTTGACGATTGCGAAACATGATAGACCGCGGTGCAACTAATGTTCGAGATCAACCGCTTGTCAGTAATATTATATTTTTCTTTTCAGAAAATGTTTGGGATATGCAACACCAAGCGACTTGAATCATGTAGGAAATCTAAAATTTATGTTCAGCTACAGTGCCGCTCAGTCGACGCGAAATTTTACGAATAAATCCCGCGATCACGCTTCATTACCAAATGTGCGCAGACTCTCATTTACTCGCTCGGCGCGATGCTTTATGACAGAGTCACGAGTTTTAAGAGATTCCCTGCCCGCGAGGACTGTGGTTATAGGAAAATAAATTTTTACATTAAAAAATTATATTCCGGGGTTTTACGTGCCAAAACCATGATATGAGATGGGCCGAAGTGGAAGACTGCGGAATAATCTTGATCCCCTCGGTTTGTTTAACGCGCATGTAAATCTAACTTTACACGAGCATTATTGCATTTCTCCGCCATTGAAATACGCCGGGGTCGAATGAAAGACATCGAACTTTGCAGTTCAACGCCATAGCCAATGCGCTAACACATTGGGTTGTTACATAGAAGCTACAATAAACATATAACGTTTGTTGTCCTCCTAATGCTGGCATTTATAAATATAACGCTACCAAAAAATACAGATGGTAATAGGACAGCGCCGTGCTAAGCGAACACGCAGTCAGAGCGCGAGCAAACGCATGCAAATGAAGCCAGTTTTGCCGGAGCGTAGCAGACGACAAAGGCGAGTCCCCCTCGTCTGACGTCACCGGAGCGCCGCTCACAGCGCCGCATCGGTCGCGCACGAGGCTAATATTGCAAAGTTATCTATGCCTCTAGCAACCCCGGCTGCCTATATCCTATATTATTTTTTCCCACCAATACTCTGTGCGTTCATGGGCACTTGTTAGCGCGGTTTGCCAACCGCCCTGTGCACGTTTTCTCCTCATATGCACGTGCAACTTCAGTCGTTTATTAATGCGAAACCATTATGTCTCATGAGCCAGAAAAGCCGGCGTTGTGCGCAAGGAGTGGTCACAAAATTATCATCATCATATTGACGTCATCGGCGTCTTGTAGGACGTCAGTAGTAAGACAGAAGTAAGGTGGAGTAAAGTGAATTAAGGTGAAGTAGTCAGCCGTACTACACAGTGCGTGCAGATAAAATAGGCCACTAAAGTTGCCGCAACAAGTATACCATACAGTCGGATATACCATACAGTCCCTCCAGAAAGAAAGCAGGCCATGAAGGTGGATTGAGGTTGGTACAAGCTAGAGAAAGATGGATTAAATTAGATTGAGACTGGTACAAATTAGAGCCAAATGAATTAAAGTGGAATAAGTTTGGTAAAGATTAGAGCATGGTGGATTAAATTAGATTAAGGTGGTATAAAGTAAAACAATGTTGAGGTGTAATAAGGTTCGTACAAATTAGACCAAGGTGGATTAAGAGTGGAATAAAGGGGTTTAAGATGGATGAAGGTTGGTTCAAATTAGGGCAATCTCAATTAAAGTGGATTGAGGTTGGTACAAATTAGAGCAAGACGGATTGGGTAGATTAAGGTTGATACTGATAGGAGCATGGTGGATTAAGGCTGTATAAAGTCGACCGAAGTTGAAAAATGTGTATGAAGGTTGGTACAAATTAGAGCAAGGTGGATTAAGACTGGAATAAAGGGGATTAAGATGAATTAAGGATGGTATAAATTAGAGCAAAGCGGATTAAAGTTGGTAAAAATTGGAGGTATGTGGATTAAGCTGGATAAAGGTTGGCACAAATAATAGCGAGGTCGAATAAAGGGGATTGAGGTTGGTACAAATTAGAGCAAGCTTAAAGGTTTAAGATAGCGTGGTCAAGTCATACTGCTTTCCCATTCAAATCACGTAAAGTTACTTAAGTGAATCAATTTTTTTGCAACGTATCTACATTTCTCGTCTCCGTAGCAACTGCTTTATGCGGCAACGGCACGTTGCCGTCACACCCGTTCTCGTTTAAGAAGAGCGTGCGCTGGGCGCGGTCGAATTTTTCTGGCTTCAGTAAAACGCGTTACGCGAACCCCCTTCCTCCCTATTTCCGCCCCCGAGCTTCTGGAATGCGGAAGTCACCTATGGTCGTCTAACAGCGACATTGTCAAGTGCCCTGTTCAAGAGAAACCCATGCATTTCCGCACTCCCGTTGATAGGAAAGGCAGCGAAAGAATGTAAAGCCGAAATCATCAGTTTGGCATTTCAACTTTGCTTTCTTCTCTCGCCCCGCCCTTTAGGAGGTCCTCTCCGCCTGCCTGACACTGTGTGGAACTTCTATACAGACAAGAATTGAAAGGTCCGGGCGTTAGCTAGCTACTTGGCCGCCTGTTTGGTACTGCCAGACGAGCATTGCAAACCAAGTAAGTGTTGACCGGCTTCACCATTTCCTTTCACACTTGTTGACGAGTACTTTGTGTTTTTCCACGATCTGGCATGCTAACTTGACAGGACAACAATAGGCGAAGTAATTCATGGACCGATAACATCCGTCAGTATTCTTCATTTCCCGAAGGGCGCGTGGCGAGACGCACCCACAGATGGGCAATCCAGGGTACGTTCACCCCAGGCGTTAACCCGCCTATGTCAAGGCGCATTTCTGGAAACAGAGGTTAGGTCCTGGGAAGTTTCAACGGAATCTTTTTTAATTTTATAAGCTACTTGGCCGCCTGTTTGGTGCTGCCAGACGAGCGTTGCAAACCAAGTAAGTGTTGACCGGCTTCACCATTCCCTTTCACACTTGTTGACGAGTGCTTTGTGTTTTTCCACGGCCTGTCATGCTAACTTGACAGGACAACAATAGGCGAAGTAACTCATGGACCGATAACATACGTCAGCATTCTTCATTTCCCGAAGGGCGCGTGGCGAGACGCACCCACAGATGGGCAAGCCAGGGTACGTTCACCCCAGGCGTTAACCCGCCTATGTCAAGGCGCATTTCTGGAAACAGAGGTTAGGTCTTGCGAAGTTTCAACGAAATGCTTTTTTAATTTTATAAGCTACTTGGCCGCCTGTTTGGTGCTGCCAGACTAGCATTGCAAACCAAGTAAGTGTTGACCGGCTTCACCATTCCCTTTCACACTTGTTGACGAGTAGTTTGTGTTTTTCCACGACCTGTCATGCTAATTTGACAGGACAACAATAGGCGAAGTAACTCATGGACCGATAACATACGTCAGCATTCTTCATTTCCCGAAGGGCGCGTGGCGAGACGCACCCACAGATGGGAAATCCTGGGTGCGTTCACCCCAGGCGTTAACCCTTTCTGGAAACAGAGGTTAGGTCCTGCAAAGTTTCAACGGAATCCTTTTCAATTTTATAAGCTACTTGGCCGCCTGTTTGGTGCTGCCAGACTAGCATTGCAAACCAAGTAAGTGTTGACCGGCTTCACCATTCTCTTTCACACTTGTTGACGTGTACTTTGTGTTTTTCCACGACCTGTCATGCTAACTTGACAGGACAACAATAGGCGAAGTACCTCATGGACCGATAACATACGTCGGTATTCTTCACTTCCCGAAGGGCGCGTGGCGAGACGCACCCACAGATGGGCAATCCTTGGTACGTTCACCCCAGGCGTTAACCCGCCTATGTCAAGGCGCATTTCTGGAAACAGAGGTTAGGTCCTGCGAAGTTTCAACGGAATCCTTTTTAATTTTATAAGCAACTGTAAGAAGTATTGCCAGGAATTACAGCGAAAGTGCGACGCTTGAACTATTCCCAACCTTCTTTAACCCCTTTATCCGGCTTTATGACGCGAATCAATTTGATTGACAGTTTTTGAACATGTTGTTAAGCATTTCCGGCGGAATTCGTTTACTAGCAATGTAATGTACCGTCTGAAAGCATGACTCAACCTCAACTATTCAGAACTTATGGAACATTGGGGAGTCTTGAAAAATGAAACTTCGACTGAAGCTACTGTCCAAAGTAACCTCCAGTGCTGCTAGCGCTGCCTCAATAAAACGACGCAAAACTTGCACTTTGGTTGAGTGCGAAACGTTATTCTTAAATGACGGCAGCAGTACAACTATAAAAATTGGGCCCCTCGGTTCCGTTTCTTCTCGTTTACAAATATTACATATAACACATATTACAGTACCTTCTACCAAATACATAAAAAAGATCACCAACCCTTCCCCTGTCGAGAAGAGGGGGGTAATCGAAGCTTGTCGTGTGTGTATCTGACCTTCGTGGTGATTTTCTCTGTTTCTTTCTCTCTTGCTTTTTTGGCCCTGGTATGTGTCATTGGTCTTGGACCCTTTCTGCACTATCGCCAGGATCGGCCCACTTTTCAGCGTGCCACTATCGCCCCCACCATGGCCGCCGACACTTGTGAGCCTATAAAGCTTGGCTTAAAGATTATGCGAGTTCACACGGGATTGCGGAAAGTAGGATCAGAAAACATCCACGATACATGGCTTTTCAAAGAGAAATCATAATGCCAGTGCCTCATGACCTCCTACGCGCCGCGGTAGTTCAGTGGCTACGGCGTTCATGCTGATGGGATCGAGGTCACGTGTTCGATTCCTGACCGTACTTCAATCGAGGTGAAATGCCCCCATTGAAGTTACAGATTGCTTCCTTAAGTTTAGAGATTTTTTTTTCATTTCTAAAGAAACATGAGATGTAAAGTCTACGCGTAAAAAAAAAAGGAAACGCGAAAAATGAGGCTTATTGGGAACGATATTTCATACATGCAATAAAGTTCACAATAAGATTCCCTGATAGCTGAGTAGCTTGTAAATGATTATTTGGAGCACCCTGACGAAAGAAGGAAAGAGAACGCTACCACACACACATACAGTGTTGCGTTCGCTTCAATAAAGAAGCGAGAAGCTACAACACCGATGATCACTTTAAAGGGAAGCAAACATGCCGAGACTGGCGAAATAATAAATCGGAACAAATTCGTACATAGTTTCCGCACAAGCTAGTCAAGCTCTTGCTCAATGACTGGGAACTATTGCGTTTACGTTATTTGTCTCGTGAGTTCGCTCCTGCAGTAACTGAAACCCGCACGCAACAACCGCCGCTGTTTTACATGCTTCACAAATCATTCTCAGAGGAGCTCTCACATCCATGTTTTTTGTTAGCGTTAGTTCATTTAGTGTCTCTGTCCCTTATATATTTGAAAGAAAGGAATATTCGACGTTTTCGAACAGCTGAATTCATGAATCGAATAGTAGTCAGTATTTATTTCGTATTCGACCCGCCGTGGTTGCTTAGTGACTTCGGCGTTGCGCTGCTAACCACGACTTCGCGGCATCAAATCCCGACAGCGGCGGCAGCATTTCTATGGAGGCGAAATGCAAGAACGCCCGTGTACGGTGCATTGGGTGGACGTTAAAGAACCCCACGTGGTAACAATTATTCCGGAATCGCCCCCTATACAGCATGCTTCATATTCAGAACGTGGTTTTGGTACGCAGGACGGCAGAATTGAAATGAATGAATTGGTATTCGAAATTTATTATATAGTTGCGCACCGTCGATAATGAAGCGAGAAAAAATGAGCGCGTTGCGGCAATAAGCCGATTTTCGCAATCGTGCGCGTGTGTTTTATTTAGTTTTATATACCACGTGGTCGGACAGGTTATCAGCCCGTAACGAGGCAAAGCCAGAAACATGCTAACCACGCGGCATTTCTTTAGGCTGCACTTTACGGAAAACAATTTTTTTTAGGTTGAACATGATGAATCCGGTTGACGTGTGCAGTGACATACGAGGACGAGAATGAACGATGGCTGCCAACAGCGAAGTTTATTTTCTGATTCGCTCAGGCATACATTACACGCCAGCGCTCATCTGTGCATCGGCAAGTCATCAATGTCTTCGTTCTTTATGGAACATAAATATTTACACATGCCTGGAAAGATGTATACGCGTTCATCACTTGAAACATATTGCTGGGCAGTTTTTTGTCTTTCCAGGTTTTTAAAAAGTGCTTTAATTTTTATTTGGTGTCATCGCTCAAGAGGTTGTATTGATTCGTGCCTTTTGTTATTATTATTATTATTATTATTGTCACTTTGATGACTTACTTCGTTAAAGCATAGGTACAATGGATGCAAGAATTGTAGTAACTAAAATATGATATTTTACGTGCCAAAGTGACAATCTGATTATTAGGCGCACCTTAGTTGGGGGACTCTGCATTATTTTTGATCATCTGGGCTTCTCTAACGGGCGCCTAAATATAAGTACCCGAGCGGTCTTGCATATCGCCATTATGGGAATGAGGGCGCCGCCACCGGTGAAAACAAAGCTGCAACATTCAACTCAGCAACGCCACGCCAGAGCCAAATGTTAGGCTACCACGGCGGGTGGACGTGAAAATGAAATTTAATTGTAACATGTAAACGCTTTGCGTGTCTCGTCCCTTATTTGTGTTTTCATGACCACGTGGTGCTCTAGACCTATAGGCCAATTCGGCATTACTCAGCAAACAAACCAAATATTGCGACCTTTGTTGACCATGACGTTGCCGACGTAACGATCGCACTGTTTCAGTACATCAGTAGACAGCGTTTAAGCATATGTTAAGTGGGTTCAGAAATGCTACATTAGAGGCGTCGCCGTTGATGAAAGAGGGACAGATCTCAATTAGCATCTCCGAAGCTGAGCGCCGCGAATTGTGTTGGGTACGGCGCCGTCACGTGCTAGGCATATACCGTTTACTATAAGGTACATTTCTCAAAACACGCTGATACACACATCGTTGGCATCCGCTGCCTTCATGATTAGCGCTGCCACCAGGCCGGCATTAACGGCGGCGCAAAAATTAAGAGACGTGATCGTGCTCGTTGTACTGACGCGCATGCTTCAACCTGAAGAAAAAAAAAAAAAAAACCGTCTCGTACTTCCTCTATGGTTCAAGGCTTTCAACACTTTGGTGGCTTTTCTTTTCTTTTCCTTTTTTTTTTCATCGCCACAGCGCGGCATCATAGCTAGTCGAGAAAAGAAGCCAGTGATTAATTTGCACGATTTCGCCAATGGAACAAGCAACAAGAATTGACACGCTCTATACTTGCAAAATAATTAGTGAAAGTTCTCTGGGTGCATTCTAGATAGACTGGCCCGTCGGGGTGGCTTAGCGGCTATATGGCGTTGCGCTGTTAAGCACGACGCTGTAGAATCAAATCCTAGCGGCTGCATATCGATGGGGTCGAAATGCAAGAGCCTCTGTGTAAAAGTGAAATAAATTCATGTGATTTACGCGCCAAAACCTCGACATGATTATGAGGCACGCTGTATAGGTTGGGTACTGCGGGTTATTCTGACCACTTGGGGTTCTTTAATGTGCATCTAATGCATGGTACACGATAGTTTTCGCATCTCGCCTGCATCGAAATGCGGTCACCGCGGCCGGGATTCTATCTCGTGCCTTCAGCCTTAGCAGCAGAACGCCAGAGCTGGCTAGTACGCCACCACAGCGAGTAACAGCCCTGTGCCGTAAACTGGAACCACGTTAAAAAAAGTCCAGGTCGTCAAAATTAACCCGGACTCTCCTAGTACAGCATGCCTCATAATCAGATCTTGGTTTTGGCACGTAATACCCCAAATTTATTTTATTATTTTGGTCAAGCGGCAAAGTTGAGATTGATTTCCACACACACACACACACAAAAAAAAAGAAAGAAAGAAAGAAAGAACAACAGCGAAAAATGCCGGGCGGATATGCAGCACGAAAACGCGTCGCCTATGCCCCACTCTGCGCCGTCTTTACCAATGCTGTTTTTATTCTTGACTCATTTTCTCTATAGACCCACACTGATCAGATTTTAGGTAGTAAAGCGGGGCTGTAGGAACAACATTTTTCGCGCTGCAGTAGGCGGACCGGCGAGAGAGATCAAAACCCGGTAACTAAGCTATGTTAAATACAAGAACGTGGTCGGACAAACCACGGATGATAGCCCACAAGCTAACCTTCTTCACTTCCACACAAGGACTATCTCTTTCATAAACTTTCTGACATTACCCTGTGTTCATCTGTTCCATGCCAGCCCATTACACTCGCCCCTAGTATAGCTGGCGGCTGGGTGGTTTGACAATGACGGTCAACACCACACAAGGCGGTTCGTCGCTCCCACGTGCTTGGACTTCCTTTCAGTGAGCATTGCTCGCGGCACCCTTTGTTCAGCTGCTCAGTTCCTGGAATGCCACACTGACACACTCGTTCATTGCCCACTCACTGTAACTCCGCTCTCTTTCCCTCCCTCTCTCTGCTCTTTGCTCCGCCACCACCGCTCAAGTCTCAAGGGGTTAAAAAGGCCCGCGAGAGGTTCGAACTTTCAGATCTGTCGCCACACGTCGTTGCAGTAGTCACGTGGCTCCCTTGTCCCCTGCTATCGCACCAGACTAGCGCGTCGGTTGACATAGTTTTTAGTCGTCGTCTCCTCGAGCCACCATTCCTTGTTTGTCGTGCCATCCAGCGTGGTTGATACTCGTCGGGCTCCTACGCCTGGGCGCACTCCAGCGTTTAACTCAACGGACGCTGACAATCATCTTCAGTCGGCGAAGAGACCCGGCTCCGTCCGAGCACATGGCTGGGGAGAATTCGCCGACCAGGAGCGGCTTACCAGCGTCACCTCCGATATCGCCTTCTCAGATTCAATGGGAGCTCTGGTAAGTGAGACGAAGCACCTCGCTGTTCACCTTGTGCGACGCAGGAATCTACCTCAGAGAGTCCTTGAGCTCGCCGCGAGATTGACGTTTCATGTCATATCGTTATATTACATTGAGAGCTCGGCCAAGCGAATGAATTGGTTTGACTTAAAAACTGCGTGACCACTCGGTCGTATCGCACCACGCTGAGTGCAAGGTAGCCTTGTAATCTGCATTTCAGCTTTACCTTCAACGATTATTATAACAGATGTATCATTCTATCACAAGTCTTATTTTCGTTAATTCGGCGGTGACACGTTGCTTTGTACGTAATAAGTTAACATTTGTATTCTGGCAATTGTCGCTTAGTTAAAGTTCAACAAAGTTATCTACTAAGTGGTTTGTTTGGAAAAGGAAAGGTTGGCTCTATCTTCTGCAGCCCTTGAGGGAGTCTTTGCAATATACTGTAGTCACTTTCAAGCCGGTGTCCCCTCCGGTGTTTCACTCGCTCGTCTTTTCCAACATAAGAGCGCCTCTCGCGGTTGTGTTATAAATCTTATCTCGCCTCAAATCGGACAAGAGAGAGAGACACAGTCACAATTCTTCTCGCGAATGCGTGCGTGGCCGTCGGCTCATAGTGCCATTCTTATTTTTTTCGCCTCGCAGGTACGCCGAAAGCAATCCCACCATGGAATCGACAGCGGCCGAGGCGACTTGGGTTTACCCCAGAAGTTTGGGAACGCCGCCGTTGGCTGAAATACCTGCGTCGGCTGTAACACCTGCGTGTCCAGGCTCGTGGACGAGGTTGTGGCCCGCCGAGGTTTCTTCCCCACGACTATTGGAAGCTGATCTATGGGCCCATCCGGCGTACGTAGGTCGAGCCTTGCTACCGATCTTTGGTGAGCCGCAGCCACCGACTTGCAGGCCAGGTGCAGACTGGCTGGATCGTTCCGTGTGCGTGCCTTTACCGTGTGCTCATCCGCCATACTATACGCCATCGCGCGATGCCCCTGCTGACATGGCGGTGCACGAAGTGGTTCCACACCAGGAACGCGCACGCATCGGACTTCAAGACTCGATACTTAATGGTCCGAGGGGGAGCCACGTGGATTCGGAGACCGACACCGCTGGCAACGAGAGAAGAGAGCCGGAGTCAGTGGAGCCTCTCGATTTGAGGGTGCTTCCACGTGGAAATCTTTGACGAATAAAAGTCTGTTTGAAACAACCTTGAGTATTTTCGTTAGGGCTCTTGCTGACCATTTCCATAATTCTGGAAGTTGGCTTCCCTGCCGTGCTCTTCTTACGTTTCCTCCGTGGCATAGCTCCATGGTAGAATACCATTGTGGAAAAAGCGCGACAGAACGAGAGAGAGAGAGAGAGAAAAGACTATATTCCAGGTCAGACTAAGACCTATAGGGACAGAACGACACACCAGCGCTGCTTGTGTCCTTTCGCAGCGGCCAAGGGAAGCTCCGTCCAGTGCGGAGCGTCGAACGCCGCCACGCAGGAACGCGAAAAGCGCCGAAAGTCTACAAAATAGCGGTTGTGATTTATTTCTGTGCACCAAGTGGGCGACCGCACCAGCAGAATAATGGCAGTAAGAACGCCCTGCGAAAGTTAACCGAAATTCTAGGGCATCACATGGCTAATGAGCTCAGCTTTCTTCCAGAGTAAACCAAAATTTATGCACCTGTGTGCGACATGTGCCGTTTTTGGAACGACTGGCACGCATGCTCGGAGTAGGGTGCCAGCGTCGCCGTTGACTTGACATTGAGGAACCCGATAGCTCGGAGTGCTGAGTGAGCCAGCCTTACTTTCTCAAGGGTTCGTCGGCCTAAACTGTACCATAGCCTTCAATTTTCAACACTGCATAACTCGTCAAAATTGCTTGGATGTCGTAATCTTGAAGAGTTGAAGGGGTGTACTGCTCTTGCAGTACAGAGGTGCGCCATGTCTGCGCATTATTTTTGCAGGAAAATAGTGCTTGCAAATTTAACATGCAGTACCTTGTAAGATGATTTGCTACAAGCACACTTTTTTCATTTATTACTAAATCATAGCCGACACTGCATTTTATGCAGAATTTCAATCTCGGCATTTGGTGTGAACAATGCAAATCTGTATATAAAACGGACACTGCCTGTGAAGCTTATATGAAGCCTCTTATTGTTCCTGTGAGTGTTCTACTCAAATGTAGGCAATATAATGATGCCCAAAACGAAGCACAATATATTTTGGCTAAAAGGTCGGAAATCTCTGCTCATGCATTCCTTGTCATATATAATGGCCGCTGGTATGCGGTACGGTACAATAAGAGCTCGAATTAAAATTTAAGCATTTATTATTCCTTGAATATTACAATAAGCATATCGAATAGGATTTCCTGGGTAGTTGCCTGTTAAAAGGTAAGTTGAACTAGCAAGAAATCAAGAACAGCGACAGCACGTCACGCAGCAGCCAGGCGGCGATAGTGTTCCTTGGAGTGCCCTTGCTGTAAAATAATTATCGGATAGGCTGCATTAGGGGCGAAGTGGCAGTGGGGTACGTGAAACATCTTGTGCGTGCTGCAGACAATGTATGAACACTAGGGTACAGAAATGACGTGTCCGAATACACAAATTACATTTATTGATGCATTAGAAAACTTGCACGCCAGTCCTACGGCCGAATTTTACGATCGTGCTCGCATCCTACTCGTAGTGGGCCCGTTTGTTATTTAGTGTGTGTTTGAGGAACTATAGGGTAAAGGAGGCACCCTCTCCCGTAATGGTGGTGCACTCGTAGATGTTTGGGGCTCCTGCGCTTGCCTCAATCTCTTGTGCTTGTGTTCTATATGGAGTCAGGTACTTTCGCCATGTTCAAAGGCGTTGGATATATCTGTCTTGCCGCTCGAATCTCTCCGCGCATTTGTGGATCGTACGTGTCGAACGCACTCTGCAATTTTTTCCCCCTTTTTGAATGCCTTGCTGCTTTTCAATGATTACATTGTGCTTAAAGCGACTGACACCGATGCTAGAGGGCCGATTCTGTTTTGGGGCAACGAAAAGCTGACCCTCGGTAGTGTTTACACCTGCAGTGGTTACTTCAAAATGCGTGTTGATATTTTGTAAGCCGAATTTTTCGATCTGAGCAGGCTCTAAAAAACTGAGAATCCCTTATCCAGCAACGCTGAGAAGTGAGAGCGATGTCGACAGCCTGCCTCGAAAATTGCGAAATCCGCCCGCCGTTCTGCTTTCACAGGAGTGAGTGCACCTGTGGTTAACCACCTGCATTTTGACCTTTTCAACCAGTTTTGAAGATAAAGAAGCTGGTACAGAAAGATTGCCTTTTCGTACAGGCCTTTCTTATATTTTAACTGCATCTTCCCCCAAAGATGCCCCAAAGTTCACGCCTACGCCATGGTTGGCTAGCCTCCGCCATCGCTATTCTGTAGATAGCTGAGGCAAGCCACCACATCGAGAATGAAGGTTAAGGCAGCGTTACTTTTCTAATCACTTCAAACGAAATCCTATCTGCACATTGTAAGTTGGAAAAAAAATGTACCAAAATGAAAGTGTACTGAATTTCATTACCAATAAAAACACCAGGAACCGCATACACTTATAGAAGGTCACGGGGTAGATCTCTTATAGGTTGGTTGGTAAAAGCTTTCATTGTATATCTCTTATGCATCTGAATGTTTTTGCCGCGCGTGGTGCCAAAGGTCATTTTTCGCGACTTTTAGTGGAGAAATTAAAATATATATTCACGTTTAATGAGAAAACCATGGCTCGTTTTAACCAGTACGATAGGCAATCTTTCCATCAGTGGGGTTAGTTCGATTCATGTTCTGAGCGGTTGTCTGATCCTTTAGGAGAAAAATTTGATGTCCCTTTTAAATGGGGCGGCGACAAATAGTCACCATGGCACCGTTGTCTTCCAGCTTGCTTGATTTTGCCGCTCTCGACTTTACATTATTTCCCTTCAATGAAACGTCTATTTCTTTTAGCCCCGTGATCCTTGAGTGGCGCCCTCTCGCGTGTGACGTCAGTGGGGGGACTGCGCCGCCACGCCGCGCGTGCGCCGGCTACGTGACGGCAACTTAAAACTGTCGGCCGATGCGCTCTGCTCGGGTATTTGAAAGGTGAGTCGGCAGGTTCGTAGAACAGCATATACGGAATGTTCCGGGTCACTATTTCCAGTGAAATCGAGGGGAGTCACAGTCGTCACCTCGTTTAGGGTGGGTTGCTCCTGGCGTCGTCTGCCCAGTCATCACTGTGCACACGTGTGTATACAACGGTGGTTTTGGTGGTTTCTCGTCATTGCAGTTCCTTTGTCGTGGTGCACTTATAATGATTTGTCGGCCCTTTTTTGACGGTAAACTGCAGCATTTGGCCACCTACTGCTTTTGCGCTGTCATACTTCGTCTGGCTTGTAGCACGTGCTGCGTGTTCGGTCACCTGGTCAGTTGGCCACAGGCATTCCAATTTCGTTGCTGCCTAGCGTGTTTAGCATATCAAGAAAGAGGTTTTATGCCATTCTCAGCCAACTACGTGGTCGCTGTGGCGCGTTAATGCATGCCTTTAGTGGTGTTGCAGCAAAATGCGATCTGGAACGTTAGTGGGTAGAACAAAGTGCGCTGCACTGCTGACCTTCGCCAGAACATTTTAAGCGAAGCTTTATTGGCTCACAAGTGTCGGCGGTGGTGGTGGTGTTACGCTTAAAAGTGGGCCGACCCTGGCGATAGTTCAGAATGGGTCCAAGCTCAATAGCCCATACCCCTGTCATGTGGGCCGATCCTAATGGTAGTGCAGAAATGGTCCAAGCTCAATGACAGATATCACGGACAAGACAGAAACGAAAGACGGAAAGAAAGAGAGAAAAAAAGAAAGAAATCACGCGTGGCACACACCCGCATTGGATATGCTACACGTGTGATCACGGATCACGTGACACGCGGATCACGTGACACGCACGCGACCATTCAGGTTTGTTTGGTGTGTCGCGAGGAGGGACACGGAAGGATCGAAGACGGGTTGGCGCGCGCTCCTCCGGGCTTCCCTCGCCTCAAATCAGTTTCGGCGAACAGATGGGAAGGCCACGCATGGTGCGTTCTGCAAATAAGCAAGCTGCGTTTGATGAACACCGGCGAGAACTCGCTCGGGAAAGGGCTCGTCGTCAACGTGCCGATTCTAGCGTGAGGGCTTCCATAGCCGGGGCTCGCCGTCAGCGAAGAGCTGATGATCCCGAGGCGCGAGCTTCCGAAGCCGAGGCCCGCCGTCAGCGACGATCAGAGAATCCCGAGGCGACGGCTTAGGCACGTTACCCTGACGAAGATCAGATACACACACGACAAGCTTCGCTTACCCCCTATTTTCTCGATAGTGGTAGATCATGGTTCTCGGGAAGACCAGCATGTAGGAGCTGCAAAACTTGAAGAGCGCCGATTGCGATATAGTCAATTTCTGGGCTTGGGTGGCACGAAGCGCTTGGCGCTGAACCTGAGTAGCATTATGTATAAATGGTTGCTATAACTAATGACACACAGCTGTGGTCGAAGGCAAACTGTTAAAATGACTCGTACGTCTGACACCTTCAGATCACGCAACTGAATACTAGTGACAGGGGTTTGGACCAGGTTGGCATCGCAGTGGTTCTGCCATGCGCCTGTAAGATAAACTAGGTGGGAATCTCAACCAACAGCCACGCACACCTCGACGAGAGATTCGTGGCGACGTTGCGCAGGAGCACCTCAGGAGTAGCGAAGTTACCCTAGGTATCGGTGGGTGGCGACACCGCGCACTCCGAGCCAACAGCCACGCACGCCTAAGCGAGAGATTCGAGGCGGCATAGCGCAGGAGCACCGCAAGGGTAACGACATTACCCCCAGGTGTCGGTGAGTGGCGACACCGCGAACTCCGAGCCAGCAGTTCTGCGAGAGTTCCTTTTTTTTTTTTACAGCAAAGCTGTCAAGGGGCTAGGTTCTAGGAGAACGCGTACGTGTACACCGGAAGTAGATAACAATCTTGTGACGTCTTGGTTTGTAGCGTCTCGTTCCCTAGGTATATAACAAAATTGGCAGGAAGGGTACGAATGTATGACTAACAGGACTGATCTGCCATGACACCCCTAATATCACATGCTCGCCAGTTACGTCGCGATTAGCAATAATGAAATCACGTGTGGCGCATACCCTGATTGGATATGCGGGTATGAGCCAGGTACAAGAAAGAAAGAGAGAAGAAAGGAAGGAAGAAAGGAAGGAAGGAAGGAAGTGAAAGTAAAGAAAGAGAGAAAGAAAGAAAGGAAGCTAAGCTAGAAATCACGTGTGGCGCATACCCGGATTGGATATGTGGGTATGAGCCGCCGAGAGCATGCAGCGGGAGAGATGTCGTCGGCGTCGCGGGTTCACTTGGCCAACACCATCTAGAAGAGAGAATCTAGATGGTGTTGACTTGGCGCGGCAAACGCACTACTTGGCCATAGCGCCGGGCGAAAACAAGAGACGGGTGTCCTTGCTATTTCATGAGCATTCCGAAGATGCTCAATATAGTGAATAATAATAATATATAAATTCACTACAGCAGACCAACCATAGTCACAGCTTCACTGCCTGCCATCTTCACAGTAGTGGAAATGCTCAGATTTTTATTTAAGCTTGATAACTTTCAGCATGACACAGCTAGCCCCTTCATGTTATTCGGTTCGGCGTAAGCTTTTCTTTCTTTGCTCCTGCCATGGGTAGCGAGCACGTTGGACTGGCAATGTTCGTCCATTGATGAGAATTAGTGCTACCGCGTAACAATAAAATGAAGAATGCTTAAGCTTCGCCTTTAAGATTGGAACGCGACAGCGTTAGCGGGCTCGGTTCGCCTCACAGTTTTCTTTATGAGTAGGCTTCACTGCAGCACCGAACGTGGGAAAGCCAGCTTACAAAGACCAAGCTTATGCTGATCCCCTTAAAGTCGGATTCACTTTTCAACAAAAATGCATTGCTGGGAAGATATTTTCACAGGAGCAATTTAATAAGCCATCTTATATCAAAATGTGAAGGCCCTAGGACATAGAGTTTCATATTACTATAACTAGAGGGCAATGTGGCGCTGCGATCGTTCAACTATCATGGGAATGATGGGAAGTACAGGCTACGGATTGGTATTCTGTTGACTGGCGAACTAGTCTACAGGTATTTTTTTTGTCAGTTTTGGTTTCGCTAGTTTTGCTCCAAGCGCAGTTGCTACAATCCGCAGTGGGGCAGTGCGGCGCAAAACTCTCGAGCTCTCTGTATTTGTTCGGTCGCTCGAAGTAGCGATTGGGTTCTTTATTCTATGGCGATAGCGTGCTGAGCTAGCGACTGGAACGATGCTTGTGTCGCGGCGTGTTGACGAAGCCCTGACGAGAAAGCGACGGCATCGTAAAAGGTGAGAGAACGTGTTTTGACTGTTTTGACCCTGCTTTGTTAAGTATGTTAGGTTGACGCCGTAGCGTTAGCCGCTTTATCAAACTTCAGAAGATCGAAAAGAAGGTAACATACAAGCACAGTACTCGCGGGATCGAATCCCGGCCACGGCGGCCGCACTTCGATGGGGGCGAAATGCGAAAACACCCGTGTACTAGATTGAGGTGCACGTTAAGGAACCCCAGGTGGTCCAAATTTCCGGAGTTCCCCACTACGGCGTGCCGCATAATCATGTCGTGGTTTTGGCACGTAAAACCCCATAATTATTTTTAAAGCACAGCACTACGCACATCTTCTCTGCTTAAAACCTTTAAAGCACGTAGAAAACGTGGCATATCCCCACAAATAAGTTTCAGTGGCGGATTTCATTAAAATTCCTGGGATGACTGATCGGGCCGGCGTATGCGATCATTGTAACGCGTCGCGATACTGCATCTAGTGATGGCTTACGTGTGGGATGTCTGATCGGTTGTGGTTCCGTTGTAGTGTGTCAAGTACGCT
Organism: Dermacentor silvarum; assembly: GCF_013339745.2. Lineage (NCBI taxonomy): Eukaryota > Metazoa > Arthropoda > Arachnida > Ixodida > Ixodidae > Dermacentor > Dermacentor silvarum. The sequence continues at coordinate 174,749,641 of NC_051156.1, read as the reverse complement.
CGCTTTTACACGAGCCCATAGAAATCCGTACCAGCTACGTTCGTTAGATTATGGGGGTATGCAGCATACGTTTCCGGCGCACAACATTCATAATTATATGAAAGCTTGCAGCTTTCATTTATATTTCAGCTTGCGATTGCTCTTACTTTCCTGTCTAGTTTACTAACGCAGTGCCACTTGACTGACGGAAGAATGTTGCATGTGATAACTGAAAAAGAAAATGGTGCGTTTCAAATACTGTAGCTCAGATGAAGAAAGAAAAACACTATAGTAATGAGGTTGACCAATTCCTTGCTCATAAAATTGGTGCATTGCAAAACCTGGAAGTGTGTGGTGGTGTCGTGCTGTCAGTTGCTCCTTGCAATTTAACTTGGTTAATGTCCGCATGAAATTGACTCCTTATACTTTTTAGTTTAGAGATTAGTATTAACATAAATGCAGTGTGTATATGTGTCGCTGTAGTCATTCATTTTTGTAATGTTGCCAGGGTTTACATAAGATTGACAGTTGAAGGAATCGTAGCAAAAGGAAAATAGGACAATCAAGCACAGTTTTTTGGTTTGCTTGCAAAACACAGTAAGACAGACGAAATAAATTTTGTTGTTGAAAGTTAGCGCTTGTCTTCGTCTTCGTTTCTTCTCGTGTCCGTGTTTTCATGCGCTTCCTCATTTGAGGCCCGGCAACTATGTCATAGTGTGCACTTCATAGAAGACCTAGATGCGAGCAACACAGCATTGAGCAACCAAAATCTTGTGCACAACGTGTTGGTTGATTACAACGCTGCCCATCCTTCCGGTGAACACATCGAGTGAGCTTCAAGTGTTGCTGCTGATGCCTTCACAAGAAATCGAGGGTAGAAGACAAAAGACAATTTTAAAAAGCATATAACAATAGTGTAGCATAGTATAACAATATAAAATATTGTGTTACTAAAGTTCATTCGTGTGTGAAGGGTTTCAGTGGACGTACTAAAACAGCAAGGCCAGCTTGTTCTATTTAGTGTATTTTTCAAGGAAAATATTGGTAAAGTAAGATGTATTAGTTTCTGTAATTACTTAATGTTTTGGTAGGACAGTAATTGGTCGCTTTAGGCAATTGCAATTTTGATTTAATTATAATTTTGTTTATCTGTGCTGTGTAGAATTCTGATTGCAGCACATATAAAATCGGCCATACAATCGGCTATGTTGGTGTTTGCAGTTGCATACTATATAGCCCGACCTCATTCAATTTTGCTCAACCAGCCAATCAGTGCGCGCCTGAGAGCGAAAGGCGAACTACCGCTGAAGTGGAACGTTTCAGAATACGGCCCCAGGTTGTATATATTAACCAGAGGCCTTTTCTTAACCGCCCTTGAATTTGAATTCCCCAACTATAAATAGTTCTTAGCTAAATTTAGTTTTCACCTAGGATTATGTTATAAAATTAAGTTTTTTGAAAATCAGATGCCATTTGACCCAGTAATCATGATACGAAACTTCAACTCATACTGTGCACAAGAATGATTCATATCTGCCTTTTATACGAATGTTTTAAAACATCCTAAGCGCAGTGTCCACCAACAGTGACATCACAGGAATGACAGGATCTCTGCCCTTTGAAGTTAGCCCAGCCTTCTCGTCCTGTGGGGCAGCATGTATGCAGTGAGGCTGAATTATACTGTTCTTTGCCATCATTTCTCTTGCAACCTAAAGCATCCCCCTCACTTTCTTCAGAACATGAATATGGTTCATGTGATATGGCTAGGATGGGGTAATTTGGCAATGTGGCCTCAGTGTATGCTTCATCTGGTGATTGGCACAAGCATCACTAGCTTGACATCCCACAAGGTCACACATGCTGTTCCTGTGAAGTTACCAGTGGTATGAAGACACATGTAATTTGGCATGTGTTTGCAAGTGTTCAAGTCAAAGGAACCTATAATTTTTGCTTGTGTGCCTGAGGGGTTGAAGCTTTATACCTTGGTTATTAGATTGGAATAGACATACAAAGAAAGAAAAGGGGACAAAAATTGTGTCAGTACTCTTCAGTATTCTTGATCCCATCAGACAGTTTCTTCCCTGATAAGTTCATTCGCATGAACATAGTGAGTTCGAGACAAAAACATAATGTGAAATCATCGTTACTGTGAACTGGAGGGGTTTGCCATGTTTTGCTAGAACATTTATATTGTGCAACATATATTCATAAATTTTGCTCTTTAATGTCAGTTTTGCTCTTCGCAGCTGCTAACAATCATTGTGAATTTCTTTCCATGTTTCTTTAGGACCTGAGAGAGACTGACGTTTTGGGATCTGCTACACCTTTCTCTTCCCTGGTATGCAGTGAAAATAAATTGAAAGTTGAAATGAAATAAACAAACATACTTCTACCCTTGTGTTGTCACTGCTTGGTTGAAACAAAGTCGGCACTGCCCCTTCACGCAGTCGGCGTCGTTGTAGACCACCGCAAAAGTTAGATTGCTCGAAGTGGGCAGAGCACAGAGCATGACGTCTGGTTGGAGCAAAGCCTCTCAGACCCATGGCTTGAAGCCATTTTTGCAGGAGGATGGGATTGCCAATTGGAAACCTGTTTATTGAACACAAAAAGTGCAGAAAGTGGTCAGTCATCATCATCATCACCAGTCTATTTATATGTACAGTACAGGACGAGGGCCTCTCCTAGAGATTTCCAATTACCCCAGTCTTGCACTAGCCGATTCCAACTTGCACACACAAATTTTCCAATTTCATCACCTCGCCAAAATTTCTGCCGACCTCGACTGCGCTTCCCTTCATTTGGCACCCCATTCGGTAACTGTAATAGTCCAACAGTTATATGCCCTATGCATAACATGGCCTGCCCCAGTTCCTTTTTTTCTCTCTCTTAATATGAAACGGAATATCGGCTTTCCCCATTTTCTCTATGATCCACACTGCTCTCTTCCTGACTCTTACCATTGCACCTAACAACTTTCGTTCAGTCGTTTTTTGTGTGGTCAGTACGTAGATGCAACTTTCTGCTTTGCTACAGCACTTTGGCTTCTTGTACATGCTGCTAGTCTTAAAGCTGTTAAGTGTAGCTGCAGACATATGCTGGGTGTTTAATTAAGCTGCCAGTAATATTTTTTTGCTCATGATGCAGAGTGCAATGGAAAGACTGCTGACTGCTTGCATAAAGCATTTTGTTTGCTACATAGTTGCTCTTCTACTGGCTTGACAATCAAATTTGATTGAGGGCTTCATTGCATGTGTTCATTGAAATGGTTGTTTCAGGACATTTGAGAACACAAACTTACTTGTGGTAAGAAAGGTTGCTGTTTCCTGGCTGTAGTCTGCTGTCGCAAAACGGGTAAGCGCAAAGCCACAACGTAACAGTTGCTGGCGCGCACTTCAGAAGAAGCGGTACGTCAACATAAAATATAGTAAAGCATGCTCGTAAGAGGCCACAAGCGTCTAAGATAGCACTGCAGCAGATGTGTTTAAAAGTACTCGAAGGCGTTCATCAATCGTGACAGCCGATGCAGCCTTTCGAAAGAGCGAGAGAGTTCGCAAGTGCGTACCGTCTGCGAGAAAAGTTCACTTTCTCCGCGTTCGCAGCGAGCAGGCGTCGTAGCAGACGACACTTGTAACATTTCTCTCAAAGGCGCAACACTTTTCTCATAATACAAAATTTTTATTTCCATAAATATTTGATGAGTATTTTTATATAAGCACATGCACGGTTGTTATTGCTGTTGTGAAAGTAAATAAATAATTATTCAATGGCGCTAAATCAGGCAGAATAATGCATACCCTGGTGGTAAACCATGCTTCAATCTCAAAGTCATACAAACTTTATTCAATGTATTATGCATTATATAAAACACAACATAAATAAAATTAATTTTTGCACGAAAATGTTTTAATACAGCTTCGTTTACTGCGCCGCATGCAAACGCCACCAGTTTCAAGACAGAAGTCAATCCGAAGCCTGTACTTCCCATCATTCCCATGTAGGTTGAGGCGACGTTCAGGAGAACCCCCGTAGACACTAGCGCCACTTTTCCCTCTAGGTTTTTTATTTAGAAACTCTATGCCCTAGGACCTTTTTGATTACTTTATTATTTGTTTGCTGTTGCCCCGAGGCGCGCGCGTGTCCAAAATTTAGAAAGGCTCGGTTTTCAACATTCCCCTTAATGTTGCCTATAACCAAAGTGCAGCCAAACACCATAATAGTTGGAGGACGCCTAAGCTTCGAATTTAAGGTTCGAAAGCCATAGATAGCATTTAAAGATCTATGGCTGGTTACCAGGATTTTTTCTGGTATATTCAAATTACAATCCGACGCTATCACGCCTGTAGGTTGAGGTAAAGTCGTACTTTACGATTTTTGGACGCATTTTACTTTGAGAAATTCCATTTTTATTCACTAACGCCTTGCGCCACGCGGGGGGCCTGTGTGGTCGGGGTGGTTCGGGATGATGTGGTTCGGCATGATTATTTCCGCCAACGATGCCGGCGCTTACGCCGACACCAACGCCGGATTTTCTGAGACACGGGGCCCAGAACACTCTCGTGTTAAATAAGCGAGAAGCCTTGCTTAGACCACTATTTTCAAAATATTTTGTTTTGTAAAACCATCACACGCCTTTAGAACTAAAACAAGGATATTGAGAAGATTACGTCTGCTGGTACTTGACCGGACAAGTAACTGGAGCACGAAACACACACACACAAAGGCACAAGAAAATGTCCAGAGGCTGTTGGGCATTTTCTTTCTTCTTATAACAAAATATTTTTATAACGCTGATAAAATGATGTTTTCTGAGTCGTTTTTCCGGTAGTCTGAAACTGCGTTGAACATAAATAGTCTTATGCTAACCTAAGAAAAAAAAATATTCTTACTTCAGAACTTCGTAATGAGATTTCTTTGCAAGAAGATGGTGTAAAGCATGCTTGACGATTGCGAAACATGATAGACCGCGGTGCAACTAATGTTCGAGATCAACCGCTTGTCAGTAATATTATACTTTTCTTTTCAGAAAATGTTTCGGATATGCAACACCAAGTGACTTGAATAATGTAGGAAATCTAAAATTTATGTTCAGCTACAGTGCCGCTCAGTCGACGCGAAATTTTACGAATAAATCCCGTGATCACGCTTCATTACCAAATGTGCGTAGACTCTCATTTACTCGCTCGGCGCGATGCTTTATGACTGAGTCACAAGTATTGTGACATTCCCTGCCCGCGAGGGCTGTGGTTATAGGAAAATAATTTTTTACATTAAAAAATTATATTCTGGGGTTTTACGGGCCAAAACCATGATATGAGATGGGCCGCTAGTGGAAGACTGCGGAATAATCTTGATCCCCTCGGTTTCTTTAACGTGCATGTAAATCTAACTATACACGAGCATTATTGCATTTCTCCGCCATTGAATGACGCCGGTGTCGAATGAAAGACATCGAACTTTGCAGTTCAACGCCATAGCCAATGCCGCTAACACATTGGGTTGTGACATAGAAGCTACAATAAACATATAACGTTTGTTGTCCTCCTAATGCTGGCATTTATAAATATAACGCTACCAAAAAATACAGATGGTAATAGGACAGCGCCGTGCTAAGCGAACACGCAGTCAGAGCGCGAGCAAACACATGAAAATGAAGCCATTTTAGCCGGAGCGTAGCAGACGACAAAGACTATTCCCCCTCGTCTGACGTCACCGGAGCGCCGCTCACAGCGCCGCATCGGTCGCGCACGAGGCTAATATTGCAAAGTTATCTATGCCTCTAGCAACCCAGGCTACCTATATCCTATATTATTTTTTCCCACCAATACTCTGTGCGTTCATGGGCACTTGTTAGCGTGGTTTGCCAACCGCTCTGTGCACGTTTTCTCCTCATATGCACGTGCAACTTCAGTCGTTTATTAATGCGAAACCATTATATGTCTCATGAGCCAGAAAAGCCGGCGTTGTGCGCAAGGAGTGGTCACAAAATTATCATCATCATATTGACGTCATCGGCGTCTTGTAGGACGTCAGTAGTAAGACAGAAGTAAGGTGGAGTAAAGTGAATTAAGGTGAAGTAGTCAGCCGTACTACACAGTGCGTGCAGATAAAATAGGCCACTAAAGTTGCCGCAACAAGTATACCATACAGTCGGATATACCATACAGTCCCTGCAGAAAGGAAAGCAGGCCATGAAGGTGGATTGAGGTTGGTACAAGCTAGAGAAAGATGGATTAAAGTGTATGGAGGTTGGTACAAACTAAAGCAAGATGGATTAAATTAGATTGAGACTGGTACAAATTAGAGCCAAATGAATTAAAGTGGATTAAGTTTGGTAAAGATTAGAGCATGGTGGATTAAATTAGATTAAGGTGGTATAAAGTAGAACAACGTTGAGGTGTATTAAGGTTCGTACAAATTAGAGCAAGGGGGATTAAGAGTGGTATAAAGGGGTTTAAGATGGATGAAGGTTGGTGCAAATTAGGGCAATGTCAATTAAAGTGGACTGAGGTTGGTACAAATTAGAGCAAGACGGATTGGGTAGATTAAGGTTGATACTGATAAGAGCATGGTGGATTAAGGGTGTATAATGTAGACCGAAGTTGAAAAATGTGTATTAAGGTTGGTACAAATTAGAGCAAGGTGGATTAAGACTGGAATAAAGGGGATTAAGATGAATTAAGGATGGTATAAATTAGAGCAATGCGGATTAAAGTTGGTAAAAATTTGAGGTATGTGGATTAAGCTAGATAAAGGGTGGCACAAATAATAGCAAGGTCGAATAAAGTGGATTGAGGTTGGTACAAATTAGAGCAAGCTTAAAGGTTTAAGATAGCCTGGTGAAGTCATACTGCTTTCCCATTCAAATCACGTAAAGTTACTTAAGTGAATGAATTTTTTTGCAACGTATCTACATTTCTCGTCTCCGTAGCAACTGCTTTATGTGGCCACCGCACGTTGCTGTCACAACCGTTGTCGTTTAAGAAGAGCGTGCGCTGGGCGCGGTCGAATTTTTCTGGCTTCAGTAAAACGCATTACGCGAACCCCCTTCCTCCCTATTTCCGCCCCCGAGCTTCTGGAATGCGGAAGTCACCTATGGTCGTCTAACAGCGACATTGTCAAGTGCCCTGTTCAAGAGAAACCCATGCATTTCCGCACTCCCGTTGATAGGAAAGGCAGCGAAAGAATGTAAAGCCGAAATCATCAGTTTGGCATTTCAACTTTGCTTTCTTCTCTCGCCCCGCCCTTTAGGAGGTCCTCTCCGCCTGCCTGACACTGTGTGGAACTTCTATACCGACAAGAATTGAAAGGTCCGGGCGTTAGCTAGCTACTTGGCCGCCTGTTTGGTACTGCCAGACGAGCATTGCAAACCAAGTAAGTGTTGACCGGCTTCACCATTCCCTTTCACACTTGTTAACGAGTACTTTGTGCTTTTCCACGATCTGGCATGCTAACTTGACAGGACAACAATAGGCGAAGTAATTCATTGACCGATAACATCCGTCAGTATTCTTCATTTCCCGAAGGCCGCGTGGCGAGACGCACCCACAGATGGGCAATCCTGGTTACGTTCACCCCAGGCGTTAACCCGCCTATGTCAAGGCGCATTTCTGGAAACAGAGGTTAGGCCCTGCGAAGTTTCAACGGAATCCTTTTTTTAATTTTATAAGCTACTTGGCCGCCTGTTTGGGGCTGCCAGACTAGCATTGCAAGCCAAGTAAGTGTTGACCGGCTTCACCATTCCCTTTCACACTTGTTGACGAGTACTTTGTGTTTTTCCACGACCTGTCATGCTAACTTGACAGGACAACAATAGGCGAAGTAACTCATGGACCGATAACATACGTCAGTATTCTTCATTTCCCGAAGGGCGCGTGGTGAGACGCACCCACAGGTGGGCAATCCTGGGTACGTTCACCCCAGGCGTTAACCCGCCTATGTCAAGGCGCATTTCTGGAAACAGAGGTTAGGTCCTGCGAAGTTTCAACGGAATCCTTTTTAATTTTATAAGCAACTGTAAGAAGTATTGCCAGGAATTACAGCGAAAATGCGACGCTTAAACTATTCCCGACCTTCTTTAACCCCTTTATCAGGCTTTATGAAGCGAATCAATTTGATTGACTGTTTTTGAACATGTTGTTAAGCATTTCCGGCGGAATTAGTTTACTAGCAATGTAATGTACCTTCTGAAAGCATGACTCAACCTCAACTATTCAGAACTTACGGAACATTGGGGAACATTGGGGAACATTGAAACTTCGACTGAAGCTACTGTCCAAAGTAACCTCCAGTGCTGCTAGCGCTGCCTCAATAAAACGACGCAAAACTTGCACTTTGGTTGAGTGCGAAACGTTATTTTTAAATGACGGCAGCAGTACAACTGTAAAAACTGGGCCCCTCGGTTCCGTTTCTTCTCGTTTACAAATATTACATATAACACATATTACAGTACATTCTACCAAAGACATAAAAAAAAAAAAATTACCAACCCTTCCCCTTTCGAGAAGAGGGGGGTAAGCGAAGCTTGTCGTGTGTGTATCTGACCTTCGTGGTGATTTTCTCTGTTTCTTTCTCTCTCTTTCTTTCTCTCTTGCTTTTTTGTCCCTGGTATGTGTCATTGGTCTTGGACCCTTTCTGCACAATCGCCAGGATCGGCCCACTTTTCAGCGTGCCACTATCGCCCCCACCATGGCCGCCGACACTTGTGAGCCTATAAAGCTTGGCTTAAAGATTATGCGAGTTCACACGGGATTGCGGAAAGTAGGATCAGAAAACATGCACGATACATGGCTTTTCAAAGAGAAATCATAATGCCAGTGCCCCATGACCTCCTACGCGCCGCGGTAGTTCAGTGGCTACGGCGTTCATGCTGATGGGATCGAGGTCACGTGTTCGATTCCCGACCGTACTTCAATCGAAGTGAAATGTCCCCATTGAAATTTCAGATTGCGTCCTTAAGTTTAGGAATTTTTTTTTCATTTCTAAAGAAACATGAGATGTAAAGTCTACGCGTAATAAAAGGAAACGCGAAAAAATGAGGCTTATTGGGAACGATATTTCATACATGCAATAAAGTTCACAATAAGAATCCCTGATAGCTGAGTAGCTTGTAAATGATTATCTGGAGCACCCTGACGAAAGAAAGAAAGAGAACGCTACCACACACACATACAGTGTTGCGTTCGCTTCAATAAAGAAGCGTGAAGCTACAACACCGATGATCACTTTAAAGGGAAGCAAACATGCCGAGACTGCCGAAATAATAAATCGGAACAAATTCGTACATAGTTTGCGCACGAGCTAGTCAAACTCTTGCTGAATGACTAGGAATTATTGCGTTTACGTTATTTGTCTCGTGCGTTCGCTCCTGCAGTAACTGAAACCCGCACGCAACAACCGCGGCTATTTTACATGCTTCATAAATCATTCTCAGAGCAGCTCTCACATCCATGTTTTTTGTTAGCGTTAGTTCATTTAGTGTCTCTGTCCCTTATATATTTGAAAGAAAGGAATATTCGACGTTTTCGAACAGCGAATTCATGAATCGAATAGTAGTCAGTATTTATTTCGTATTCGACCCGCCGTGGTTGCTTAGTGACTTCGGCGTTGCGCTGCTAACCACGACTTCGCGGAATCAAATCCCTACAGCGGCGGCAGCATTTCTATGGAGGCGAAATGCAAGAACGCCCGTGTACGGTGCATTGGGTGGACGTTAAAGAACCCCACGTGGTAACAATTATTCCCGAATCGCCCCCTATACAGCATGCTTCATATTCAGAACGTGGTTTTGGTACGCAGGACGGCAGAATTGAAATGAATGAATTGGTATTCGAAATTTATTATATAGTTGCGCACCGTCGATAATGAAGCGAGAAAAAATGAGCGCGTTGCGGCAATAAGCCGATTTTCGCAATCGTGCGCGTGTGTTTTATTTAGTTTTATATACCACGTGGTCGGACAGGTTATCAGCCCGTAACGAGGCAAAGCCAGAAACATGCTAACCACGTGGCATTTCTTTAGGCGCACTTTAAGAAAAACAATTTTTTTTTAGGTTGAACATGATGAATCCGGTTGACGAGTGCAGTGACATACGAGGACGAGAATGAACGATGGCTGCCAAAAGCGAAGTTTAATTTCTGATTCGCTCAGACATACATTACACGCCAGCGCTTATCTGCGCATTGGTAAGTCATCAATGTCTTCGTTCTTTATGGAACATAAATATTTACACATGCCTGGAAAGATGTATACGCGTTCATCACTTGAAACATATTGCTGGGCAGTTTTTGGTCTTTCCAGGTTTTTAAAAAGTGTTTTATTTTTTATTTGGTGTCATCGCTCAAGAGGTTGTATTGATTCGTGTCTTTTGTTATTATTATTAGTATTGTCACTTTGATGACTTACTTCGTTAAAGCATAGGTACAATGGATGCAAGAATTGAAGTAAATAAAATATGATATTTTACGTGCCAAAGTGACAATCTGATTATTAGGCACACCTTAGTTGGGGACTCTGCATTATTTTTGATCATCTGGGCTTCTCTAACGGGCGCCTAAATATAAGTACCCGAGCAGTCTTGCATATCGCCATTATAGGAATGAGGGCGCCGCCACCGGTGAAAACAAAGCCGCAACATTCAACTCAGCAACGCCACGCCAGAGCCAAATGTTAGGCTACCACGGCGGGTGGACGTGAAATTGAAATTTAATTGTTACATGTAAGCGCTTTGCGTGTCTGGTCCCTTATTTGTGTTTTCATGACCACGTGGTGCTCTATACCCTACGCCAATTCGGCATTACTCAGCAAACAAATTCAATATTGCTACCTTTGTTGGCCATGACGTTGCCGACGTAACGATCGCACTCTTTCAGTAGATCAGTAGACAGCGTTTAACCATACGTTAAGTGGGTTCAAAAATGCTACATTAGAGGCGTCGCCATTGATGACAGAGGGACAGATCTCAATTAGCATCTCCGAAGCTGAGCGCCGCGAATTGTGTTGGGTACGGCGCCGTCACGTGCTAGGCATATACCGTTTACTATCAGGTACATTTCTCAAAACACGCTGATACACTTATCGTTGGCATCCGCTGCCTTCATGATTACCACTGCCACCAGGCCGGCATTAACGGCGGCGCAAAAGTTAAGAGACATGATCGTGCTCGTTGTACTGACACGCATGCTTCAACCTGAAGGAAAAAAAACAAAAAAACGTTTCGTACTTCCTGTATGGTTCAAGGCTTTCAACACTTTGGTGGCTTTTCTTTTCTTTTCCTTTTTTTTTTCATCGCCACAGCGCGGCATAGCTCATCGAGAAAGGAAGCCAGTGATTAATGTGCACGATTTCGCCAATGGAACAAGCAACAAGAATGGGCACGCTCTATACTTGCAAAATAATTAATGAAGATTCGCTGGATGCATTCTAGAAAGACTGGCCCGTCGGGGTGGCTTAGCGGCTATATGGCGTTGCGCTGTTAAGCACGACACTGTAGAATCAAATCCTAGCGGCTGCATATCGATGGGGTCGAAATGCAAGAGCCTTTGTGCAAAAGTGAAATAAATTCATGTGATTTGCGCGCCAAAACCTCGACATGATTATGAGGCACGCTGTAGGTGGGGTACTGCGGGTTATTCTGAACACTAATGTGCATCTAATGCATGGTACACGAGAGTTTTCGCATCTCGCCTGCATCGAAATGCGGCCACCGCGACCGGGATTCTATCCCGTGCCTTCAGCCTTAGCAGCAGAACGCCAGAGCTGGCTAGTACGCCACCCCAGCGAGTAACAGCCCTGTGCCGTAAACTGGAACCACGTTAAAAAAGTGCAGGTCGTCAAAATTAACCCGGACTCTCCTAGTACAGCATGCCTCATAATCAGATCTCGGTTTTGGCACGTAATACCCCAAATTTATTTTATTATTTTGGTCAAGCGGCAAAGTTGAGATTGACTTCCACACACACACACACAAAAAAAGAAAGGCAGAAAGAAAGAAGAACAGCGAAAAATGCCGGGCAAAGCAGCACAAAAACGCGTCGCCTATGCCCCACTCTGCGCCGTCTTTACCAATGGTATTTTTATTCTTGACTCATTTTCTCTATAGACCCACACTGATCAGATTTTAGGTAGTAAAGCGGGGCTGTAGGAACAACATTTTTCGCGCTGCAGTAGGCGGACCGGCGAGAGAGTTCAAAACCCGGTAACAAAGCTATGTTAAATACAAGAACGTGGTCGGACAAACCACGGATGATAGCCCACAAGCTAACCTTCTTCACTTCCACACAAGGACTGTATCTCTTTCATAAACTTTCTGACATTACCCTGTGTTCATCTGTTCCATGCCACCCATTACAGTCGCCCCTAGTATAGCTGGCGGCTGGGTGGTTTGACAATGACGGTCAACACCACACAAGGCGGTTCGTCGCTCCCACGTGCTTGGACTTCCTTTCAGTGAGCATTGCTCGCGGCACCCTTTGTTCAGCTTTTCAGTTCCTGGAATGCCACACCGACACACTCGTTCATTGTCCACTCACTGTAACTCCGCTCTCTTTCCCTCCCTCTCTCTGCTCTTTGCTCCGCCACCACCGCTCAAGTCTCAAGGGGTTAAAAAGGCCCGCGAGAGGTTCGAACTTTCAGATCTGTCGCCACACGTCGTTGCAGTAGTCACGTGGCTCCCTTGTCCCCTGCTATCGCACCGGACTAGCGCGTCGGTTGACATAGGTTTTAGTCGTCGTCTCCTCGAGCCACCATTCCTTGTTTGTCGTGCCATCCAGCGTGGTTGATACTCGTCGGGCTCCTACGCCTGGGCGCACTCCAGCGTTTAACTCAACGGACGCTGACAATCATCTTCAGTCAGCGAAGAGACCCGGCTCCGTCCGAGCACATGGCTGGGGAGAATTCGCCGACCAGGATCGGCTTACCAGCGTCACCTCCGATATCGCCTTCTCAGATTCAATGGGAGATCTGGTAAGTGAGACGAAGCACCTCGGTGTTCACCTTGTGCGACGCAGGAATCTACCTCAGAGAGTCCTTGAGCTCGGCACGAGATAGACGTTTCATGTCATATCGTTATATTACATTGAGAGCTCAGCCAAGCGAATGAATTGGTTAGACTTAAAAACTGCGTGACCACTCGGTCGTATCGCACCACGCTGAGTGCAAGGTAGCCTTGTAATCTGCATTTCAGCTTTACCTTCAACGATTATTTTAATAGATGTATCATTCTATCACAAGTCTTATTTTCGTTAATTCGGCGGTGACACGTTGCTTTGTACGTAATAAGTTAACATTTGTATTCCGGCAATTGTCGCTTAGTTAAAGTTCAACAAAGTTGTTTACTAAGTGGTTTGTTTGGAAAAGGAAAGGTTGGCTCTATCTTATGCAGCCCTTGAGGGCGTCTTTGCAATATACTGTAGTCACTTTCAAGCCGGTGTCCCCTCCGGTGTTTCGCTTGCTCGTCTTTTCCAACATAAGAGTGCCTCTCGCGGTTGTGTTATAAATCTTATCTCGCCTCAAATCGGACAAGAGAGAGAGACACAGTCACAATTCTTCTCGCGAATGCGTGCGTGGCCGTCGGCTCATAGTGCCATTCTTATTTTTTTCGCCTCGCAGGTACGCCGAAAGCAATCCCACCATGGAATCGACATCGGCCGAGGCCCCGACTTGGGTTTACCCCAGAAGTTTGGGAACGCCGCCGTTGGCTGAAATACCTGCGTCGGGTGTAACACCTGCGTGTCCAGGCTCGTGGACGAGGTTGTGGCCCGCCGAGGTTTCTTCCCCACGACTATTGGAAGCTGATCTATGGGCCCATCCGGCGTACGTAGGTCGAGCTTTGCTACCGATCTTTGGTGAGCCGCAGCCACCGACTTGCAGGCCAGGTGCAGACTGGCTGGATCGTTCCGTGTGCGTGCCTTTACCGTGTGCTCATCCGCCATACTATACGCCATCGCGCGATGCCCCTGCTGACATGGCGGTGCACGAAGTGGTTCCACACCAGGAACGTGCACGCATTGGACTTCAAGACTCGATACTTAATGGTCCGAGGGGGAGCCACGTGGATTCGGAGACCGACACCGCTGGCAATGAGAGAAGAGAGCCGGAGTCAGTGGAGCCTCTTGATTTGAGGGTGCTTCCACGTGGAAATCTTTGACGAATAAAAGTCTGTTTGAAAGAACCTTGAGTATTTTCGTGAGGGCTCTTGCTGACCATTTCCATATTTCTGGAAGTCGGCTTCCCTGCCATGCTCTTCTTACGCTTCCTCCGTGGCATAGCTCCATGGTAGAATACCATTGTGGAAAAAGCGCGGCAGAACGAGAGAGAGAAAAGACTTTATTCCAGGTCAGACTAAGACCTATAGGGACAGAACGACACACCAGCGCTGCTTGTGTCCTTTCGCAGCGGCCAAGGGAAGCTCCGTCCAGTGCGGAGCGTCGAACGCCGCCACGCAGGAACGCGAAAAGCGCCGAAAGTCTACAAAATAGCGGCTGTGATTTATTTCTGTGCACCCAGTGGGCGACCGCACCAGCAAAATAATGGCAGTAAGAACGCCCTGCGAAAGTTAACCGAAATTCTAGGGCATCACATGGCTAATGAGCTCAGCTTTCTTCCAGAGTAAACCAAAATTTATGCACCTGTGTGCGACATGTGCCGTTTTTGGAACGACTGGCACGCATGCTCGGAGTAGGGTGCCAGCGTCGCCGTTGACTTGACCTTGAGGAACCCGATAGCTCGGAGTGCTGAGTGAGCCAGCCTTACTTTCTCAAGGGTTCGTTGGCCTAAACTGTACCATAGCCTTCAATTTTCAACACTGCATAACTCGTCAAAATTGCTTGGATGTCGTAATCTTGAAGAGTTGAAGGGGTCTACTGCTCTTGTAGTACAGAGGTGCGCCATGTCTGCCCATTATTTTTGCAGGAAAATAGTGCTTGAAAATTTAACATAAAGTACCTTGTAAGATGATTTGCTACAAGCACACTTTTTTCATTTATTACTAAATCATAGCCGACACTGCATTTTATGCAGAATTTCAATCTCGGCATTTGGTGTGAACAATGCAAATCTGTATATAAAACGGATACTGCCTGTGAAGCTTATATGAAGCCTCTTATTGTTCCTGTGAGTGTTCTACTCAAATGTAGGGAATATAGTGATGCCCAAAACGAAGCACAATATATTTTGGCTAAAAGGTCGGAAATCTCTGCTCATGCAATCCTTGTCATATATAATGGCCGCTGGTATGCAGTACGGTACAATAAGGGCTCGAATTAAAAGTTAAGCGTTTATTATTCCTGAATATTACAATAAGCATATCGAATAGTATTTCCTGGGTAGTTGCCTGTTAAAAGGTAAGTTGAACTAGCAAGAAATCAAGAACAGCGACAGCACGTCACGCAGCAGCCAGGCGGCGATAGTGTTCCTTGGAGTGCCCTTGCTGTAAAATAATTATCGGACAGGCTGCATTAGGGGCGAAGTGGCAGTGGGGTACGTGAAACATCTTGTGCGTGCTGCAGACAATGTATGAACACTAGGGTACAGAAATGACGTGTCCGAATATACAAATTACATTTATTGATGCATTAGAAAACTTGCACGCCAGTCCTATGGCCGAATTTTACGATCGTGCTCGCATCCTACTCGTAGTGGGCCCGTTTGTTATTTAGTGTGTGTTTGAGGAACTATAGGGTAAAGGAGGCACCATCTCCCATAATGGTGGTGCACTCGTAGATGTTTGGGGCTCCTGCGCTTGCCTCAATCTTATGTGCTTGTGTTCTATATGGAGTCAGGTACTTTCGCCATGATCAAAGGCGTTGGATATATCTGTCTTGCCGCTCGAATCTCTCCGCGCATTTGTGGATCGTACGTGTCGAACGCACTCTGCAATTTTTCCCCCTTTTTGAATGCCTTGCTGCTTTTCAGTGATTACATTGTGCTTAAATCGACTGACACCGATGTTAGAGGGCCGAGTCTGTTTTGGGGCAACGAAAAGTTGACCCTCGGTAGTGTTTACACCTGTAGTGGTTACTTCAAAATGCGTGTTGATATTTTGTAAGCCGAATTTTTCGATCTGAGCAGGCTCTAAAAAACTAAGAATCCCTTATCCAGCAACTCTGAGAAATGAGAGTGATGTCGACAGCCTGCCTCGAAAATTGCTAAATCCGCCCGTCGTTCTACTTTCACAGGAGTGAGTGCAACTGTGGTTAACCACCTGCATTTTGACCTTTTCAACCAGTTTTGAAGATAAAGAAGCTGGTACAGAAAGATTTCGTTTTCGTACAAGCCTTTCTTATATTTTAACCGCATCTTCGCCCAAAGATGCCCCAAAGTTCACGTCTACGCCATGGTTGGCTAGCCTCCGCCATCGCTATTCTGTAGATAGCTGCGGCAAGCCAACAGATCGAAACTGAAGGCGAAGGCAGCGTTACTTTTCTAATCACTTCAAACGAATTCCTATCTGCACATTGTAAGTTGGAAAAAAATTGTACCAAAATAAAAGTGTACTGAATTTCATTACCAATAAAAAGACCAGGAACCGCATACACTTATAGAAGGTCACGGGGTAGATCTCTTATAGGTTGGTTGGTAAAAACTTTTATTGTATATCTCTTATGCATCTTCATGTTTTTGCCGCGCGTGGTGCCAAAGGTCATTTTTCGCGTCTTTTAGTGGAGAAATTAAAACATATATTCACGTTTAATGAGAAAACCATGGCTCGTTTTAACCAGTACGATAGGCAATCTTTCCATCAGCGGGGTTAGTTCGATTCATGTTCTGAGCGGTTGTCTGATCCTTTAGGAGAAAAATTTGATGTCCCTTTTAAATGTGGCGGCGACAAATAGTCACCATGGCACCGTTGTCTTCCAGCTTGCTTGATTTTGCCGGTCTCGACTTTACATTATTTCCCTTCAATGAAACGTCTATTTCTTTTAGCCCCGTGATCCTTGTGTGGCGCCCTCTCGCATGTGACATCAGTGGGGGGACTGCGCCGCCACGCCGCGCGTGTACTCGCTACGTGACGGCAACTTAAAACTGTCGGCCGATGCGCTCTGCTCGGGTATTTGAAAGGTGAGTCGGCAGGTTCGTAGAACAGCATGTACGGAATATTCCGGGTCACTATTTCCAGCGAAATCGAGGGGAGTCACAGTCGTCACCTCGTTTAGGGTGGGTTGCTCCTGGCGTCGTCTGCCCAGTCATCACTGCGCACATGTGTGTATACAACGGTGGTTTTGGTGGTTTCTCGTCATTGCAGTTCCTTTGTCGTGGTGCACTCATAATGATTTGTCGGCCCTTTTTTGACGGTAAACTGCAGCATTTGGCCACCTACTGCTTCTCCGCTGTAATACTTGGTCTGGCTTGTAGCACGTGCTGGGTGTTCGGTCACCTGCTCCGTTGGCCACAGGCATTCCAATTTCGTTGCTGCCTAGCGCGTTTAGCATATCAAGAAAGAGGTTTTATGCCATTCTCAGCCAACTACGTGGTCGCTGTGGCGCGTTAATGCATGCCTTTAGTGGTGTTGCAGCAAAATGCGATCTGGAACGTTAGTGGGTAGAACAAAGTGCGCTACAGTGCTGACCTTCACCAGAACATTTTAAGCGAAGCTTTCTGGCTCACAAGTGTCGGCGGTGGTGGTGGTGTTACGCTTAAAAGTGGGCCGACCCTGGCGATAGTTCAGAATGGGTCCAAGCTCAATAGCCCATACCCCTGTCATGTGGGCCGATCCTAATGGTAGTACAGAAATGGTCCAAGCTCAATGACAGTTATCACGGACAAGACAGAAACGAAAGACGGAAAGAAAGAGAGAAAAAAAGAAAGAAATCACGTGTGGCACACACTCGCATTGGATATGCTACACGTGTGATCACGGATCACGTGACACGCGGATCACGTGACACGCCCGCCACCAATCAGGTTTGTTTGGTGTGTCACGAAGAGGGACACGGAAGGATCGAAGACGGGTTGGCGCGCGCTCCTCCGGGCTTCCCTCGCCTCAAATCAGTTTCGGCGAACAGATGGGAAGGCCACGCGCGGTGCGTTCTGCAAAGAAGCAAGCTCCGTTTGATGAACGCCAGCGAGAACTCGCTCGGGAAAGGGCTCGTCGTCGACGTGCCGATTCTAGCGTGAGGGCTTCCATAGCCGGGGCTCGCCGTCAGCGAAGAGCTGATGATCCCGAGGCGAGAGCTTCCGAAGCCGAGGCCCGCCGTCAGCGACGATGAGAGAATCCCGAGTCGACGGCTTACGCACGTTACCCTGAGTAAGATCAGATACACACACGACAAGCTTCGCTTACCCCCATTTTCTCGACAGTAGTAGATCATGGTTCTCGGGAAGACCAGCATGTAGGAGCTGCAAAACTTGAAGAGCGCCGATTGCGATATAGTCAATTTCTGGGCTTGGGTGGCACAAAGCGCTTGGCGCTGAACCTGAGTATCACTATGTATAAATGGCTGCTATAGCTAATGACACACAGCTGTGGTTGTAGCCAAAGTGTTAAAATGACTCGTACGTCTGACACCTTCAGATCCCGCAACTGAATACTAGTGACAGGGGTTTGGACCAGGTTGGCATCACAGTGGTTCTGCCATGCGCCTGTAAGATAAACTAGGTGGGAATCTCAACCAACAGCCACGCACACCTCGACGAGAGATTCGGGGCGTCGTTGCGCAGGAGCACCTCAGGAGTAGCGAAGTCACTCTAGGTGTCGGTGGATGGCGACACCGCGCACTCCGAGCCAACAGCCACGCACGCCTAAGCGAGAGATTCGAGGCGGCAGAGCGCAGGAGCACCGCAAGGATAACGAAATAACCCCCAGGTGTCGGTGAGTGGCGACACCGCGCACTCCGAGCCAGCAGCTCTGCGAGAGTTCCTTTTTTTTTTACAGCAAAGCTGTCAATGGGCTAGGTTCCAGGAGAACGCGTCCGTGTACACCGGAAGTAGGTAACCATCTTGTGACGTCTCGTTTTGTGGCGTCTCGTTCACTTGGTATATACCAAAATTGGCATGGAAGGGAGCGAATGCATGACTAACAGGACTGATCTGCCATGACATCGTTAATATCACATGCTCATGAGTTACGTCGCGATTAGCGATAATGAAATCACGTGTGGCGCATACCCGGATTGGATATGAGGGACAAAAAAGAAAGAAAGAAAGGGAGAGAAGGAAGGAAGGTGAGCAAGAAATCACGTGTGGCTCATACCCGCGTTGGATATGCGGGTATGAGCCGCCGAGAGCATGGAGCGGGAGAGATGTCGTCGGCGTCGCGGGTTGACTTGAACAACACCATGTAGAAGAGAGAATCTAGATGGTGTTGACTTGGGCGGCAAACGCACTACTTGGCCATAGCGCCGGGCGAAAACAAGAGACGGGTGTCCTTGCTCGAACATGCCGAAGACGCTCAATATAGTGATTAATGATAATACATAAATTCACTATAGCAATATTCACTACAGGAGACCAACCATAGTCACAGCTTCGCTGCCTTCCATCTTAACAGTAGTGGAAGGGCTCTGATTTTTATTTAAGCATGATTACTTTCAGCGTGACACAGCTAGCTCCTTCATGTTAGTGGTTCGGCGTAAACTTTTCTTTCTTGCGTCTGCTATTGGTTTCGTCCATTGATGAGTATTAGTGCTATCGCATAACAAAAAATCAGAGGACGCTTAAGCGTCGCCTTTAGGGGTGGAACGCGATAGCGTTATGGGGCTTCATTCGCATCACATTTTTTTCTTTATGAACAGGCTTCACTGTAAAACACGATGTGGGAAAGCCAGCTTACAGATAAAAACCAACTTACACTGATCCCCTTAGAGTCCGCTTCACTTTTAAACACAAATGTATTGCTGGAAAGAAATTTTGAAAGGAGCAATTTAAGCCGTCTTATATCAAAATCTGAAAACCCTAGGAACTTTTCCTATTATTTTAATAATTGTTTGCTGTTTCCCCGAGGCGCGGGCGTGTCCAAAATTTAGAAAGGCTTGGTTTTCAGCACTTTCCTCAATGTTGCCTAGAACCAAAGTACAGCCAAATACCATCATAATTGGAGGACGCTTAGGCTTCGCCTTTAAAAGTGGAGCGTGATAGCATCCAAAGATCCCTGGCTGCTTATCAGGCTTTTTATTGCGATAGCAATTATATGGACACTCAAAAGCAGATTTCTGCCGTCGCCGTCGCCGTCGCCGTGAGGTTCCGTATGACGTCATTTGGAGATGAAATCGTCGCCGCGCGCCGAACGCTGTATGTGCGAGTGAAAGGGCGCGAGGGGCGCGTCTTTCACGGGGAGTGAACGCACGGCTGAGAACAAACGCGCGTTCTGCGCCGTGCTCGCTTAAGGGCTGCAGAAGTAGGCGTCTCTTTTCTCCTTTACAATCACCATATATGTAGAGCAAACGTGCCTTCTTCCGACGCGCGAGAGGCCGTGGGGGAGGGGGAGGGAAGGGAGGCGACGTTTAGCTGCGGCACCAAGTGCCTATTTATATCAGAGGCTCCGGCAACAGTCATCAACGCCGCACGCATTTTGAGCGAACGCGGGCAAAACGCCCATGGCTTCAACAACAGTTCTGCGTGTTGCCGATGCTGCTGCATGTCCAAGTTTATACAGCTGATAAAGGTAATATCATTACTCCGTATAGCTCTCTACAAGCTTGCTATCGCAATTGATGCTTCGCCTTTCAGGTGAAACTGCGACAACTTTTTTTCTCGTATATTCAAATTACAATCCGACGCTATCACGCCTGTAGGTTGTGGTTATATCGTACTTTATAATTTTTCTGACGAATTTTACTTTGAGAAATTCAATTTTTTTCACTAACGCCTTGCGCCACATGGAGGGCCTGTGTGGTCAGTGTGGTTTGAGATGATTCGGTTCGGCATGATTTTTTCCGCCAGACGCCGATGCCGAACGCCGACGCCGGATTTTCTGCGACACGGGGCCTTTAACGCTATCTCTTTAAAATAAGCGGCAAGCTTTGCTTTGAGCACCATTTTCAAAATCTTTTGTTTTGTAAAACCGCCATACAAATTTATAATTGAAACAAGGAAATTCCGAAGCTTATGTCTGCTAGTACTTGACTGGTTAAGTAGCGGGAGCACGAAACGCACACTAAACACACACACAAAGGCACAAAAAAATTTGGAGGACGCTTAAGCTTCGCCTTCAAGAGTAGAACGCGATAGCGTTATCGGAATCCGTTCGCATCGCATTGTTCGCATACGGCAAGTAGGCTTTATTCACTGCAATGAACGTGGGAAAGCTAGCTTACAAAGACCAAGCTTACACTGATCCCCTTAAAGTCGGCTTCACTTTTAAACAGAAATGCATGGCTGAAATTACGTTTCTCCAAGGGCAATTTAAGTGGTCTTATATTAAAATGTGAAGGCCCTAGTACTTCTTTTATTATTTTATTAATTGTTTAGTACTGCCCCGACGCGCGCGCCTGTCTAAAACGAATTAGCAGGCGAAGTCCCAATTTGACCTGCCTAGGATGCGAGCGCCATCTGGAAATCATTTTCGCAAGTAAAGTACCCGAACGCGTGGCTGTAGGTCTGGTAGAAATGCTGGAAAAGGGGTTTCTGTTTGAGTTTCCTCGTAGCAGAATTAGATTTTCTCGTACATTCAAATTACAATCCGACGCCGATTGGTAAACAATCCGACGGCGAATCCGACGCCGAATGGTAAAGTCGTACTTTTTCCATTTTTCTGACGGATGATTGGGGATGATTTTCTCCGCCACCCACTGACATCGCACGCCGACGCCGGTTGCTGACACCGGAATTTCTGCGACACGGGGCCCTTAACGCTATCGCGTTAAAATGTCCAGAGGCTTTCTGACGTTTTCTTTCTTCCTATAGCAAAATATTTCTATAACGCTGATGTAGTGGTGCTTACTGAGCCGTTTTTCCGGTAGTAAAAGTGCGTTGAACAGAAATAGTCTTATGCTAACCTAAGAAAAAGAAAGAAAAACTTGCATGAGAACGTCGTAATAAGATTTCTTTGCAAGAAAAGGATGTAAAGCATGCTTGACGATTGCGAAACATGATAGACCATGGTACAACTAATGTTCGACATCAACCGCTTATCAGTAATCTTATATTTTTCTTGTCGGAAGAAGTTGGGGATAAGCAACACCAAGTGACTAGAATCATATACGAATGTGGAATCATGTATTCAGCTACAATGCCGCTTAGTCGACGCGAAATTTTACGACTAAGTCCTGCGAACGCGCTTCATTACCAAATGTGCGTAGACACTCATTTACTCGCTCGGCGTGATGCTTTATGACTGATTCAGAAGTTTTGTGAGATTCCCTGCCCGCGAGGGCTGTGGTTAAAGGAAATATTTTGTTTGCATTAAAAAAAGAATATTCTGGTGTTTTACGTGCCAAAACCATGATATGAGATGAGCCTTAGTGGAAGACTGCGTAATAACTTTGATCACCTCGGTTTCCTTAACGTACATCTAAATCTAACTATACACGAGAATTATTGCATTTCTCCGCCATTGAAATACACAGCGGTCGAATCAAAGACATCGAACTTTGCAGTTCAACGCCACAGCCAATGGGCTAACATATCGGGTGGTTACATAGAAGATACATTAAACAAATAACGTTTGTTGTCCTCCGAATGCTGGCATTTATAAATATAACACTACCAAAAATACAGATAGTAATAGGACAGCGCCGTGCTAAGCAAACACACAGTCAGAGTGCGAGCAAACACATGAAAATGAAGCCATTTTAGCCGTAGCGTAGCAGACGACAAAGGAGGGTCCCCCTCGTCTGACGTCACCGGAGCGCCGCTCACAGCGCCGCAATCGGTCGCGCACGAGGCTAATATTGGAAAGTTATCTATGCCTGTAGCAATCCCGGCTACCTGAATCTTATATTATTTTTTTCCCACCAATATTCTATGCGTTCATCAGCACTTGTCAGCGCGGTTTGTCAACCGCTCTGTGCACATTCTCTCCTCATATGAACGTGTAAATTCAGTCGTTTATTAATGCGAAAGCATTAAATGTCTCATGAGCCAGAAAAGCCGGCGTTGTCCGCAACGAGTGGTCACAAAATTATCATCATCATACTGACGCCATCAGCGTCTTGTATGACGTCAGTAGTAAGACAGAAGTAAGGTGGAGTAAAGTGAATTAAGGGGAAGTAGTCAGCCGTGCCACACAGTCGGCGCAGATAGAAAGTAGGCCACTAAAGTTGCCGCAACAAGTTTGGTACAGATTAGAGCATGGTGGATTAAAGTAGATTAAGGTGGTATAAGGTAAAATAAAGTTGATAAAGGTGTAATAAGTTTGGTATAGATTAGAGCATGGTGGATTAAAGTAGATTAAGGTAGTATAAGGTAGAATAAAGTTGATAAAGGTGTAATAAGTTTGGTACAGATTAGAGCATGGTGGATTAAAGTAGATTAAGGTGGTATAAGGTAGAATAAAGTTGATAAAGGTGTAATAAGTTTGGTACAAATTAGAGCAAGGTGGATTGAGAGTGGAATAAAGGGGATTAAGATGAATTACGGTTGGTACTACTTAGAGGTAGGTGGATTAAACTTAATTAAAGTTGGTACAAATTAGATGTAGGTGGATTAAACTGAAATAAGGTTGGTAGAAATTAGAGCAAGGTCGAATAAAGTGGATTGAGGTTGGTACAATATATAGCAAAACGGATTAAGGTAGATTAAGTTTGATGCAGATAAGAACATGGTGGATTAAGGTGTTATAAAGTATGACGAAGTTGATAATTGTGTATTAGGGTTGGTACAACCTACAGCAATTGGATTAAGAGTGGAATAAAAGGGACTAAGATGGATTAAGTATGGTACAAATTAGAGCAAGGTGGCATAAACTGGATTAAGGTTGGCACAAATTAGAGCAAGGTCGATTAAAGTTGGTAAAAATTTGAGGTATGTGGATTAAGCTAGATAAAGGGTGGCACAAATAATAGCAAGGTCGAATAAAGTGGATTGAGGTTGGTACAAATTAGAGCAAGCTTAAAGGTTTAAGATAGCCTGGTGAAGTCATACTGCTTTCCCATTCAAATCACGTAAAGTTACTTAAGTGAATGAATTTTTTTGCAACGTATCTACATTTCTCGTCTCCGTAGCAACTGCTTTATGTGGCCACCGCACGTTGCTGTCACAACCGTTGTCGTTTAAGAAGAGCGTGCGCTGGGCGCGGTCGAATTTTTCTGGCTTCAGTAAAACGCATTACGCGAACCCCCTTCCTCCCTATTTCCGTCCCCGAGCTTCTGGAATGCGGAAGTCACCTATGGTCGTCTAACAGCGACATTGTCAAGTGCCCTGTTCAAGAGAAACCCATGCATTTCCGCACTCCCGTTGATAGGAAAGGCAGCGAAAGAATGTAAAGTCGAAATCATCAGTTTGGCATTTCAACTTTGCTTTCTTCTCTCGCCCCGCCCTTTAGGAGGTCCTCTCCGCCTGCCTGACACTGTGTGGAACTTCTATACCGACAAGAATTGAAAGGTGCGGGCGTTAGCTAGCTACTTGGCCGCCTATTTGGTGCTGCCAGACGAGCATTGTCAACCAAGTGTTTACCGACTTCACAATGCACGTTCAGGCTTGTTGACGAGAACTTTGTTTTTTTTTTTTCACAAACTGGCCTGGTAACTTGACAGGACGACAATAGGCGAAGTAATTCGTGTAACGATAACATACGTTGGAGCGATAACCATAATCTCTTACATTCTGAACACCACCTATACAAGTGCCCTTATTCAACACGGTGCAATATTCTGCAGCACTCCACGTTACTGTACAATACTGTACACGAACTGAACAATGCACGTTGAATACCCAGCGCCAGTTGAACACGTATTATACACAGTTTCATACATCAGGTGCAACGCTGTGGAGGCTAGAGATACTTTTTGCAGTGGCTGCATCCGCACTCAGAAATAGTTCGGTGTTTATCGACCGAATTTTGTGAAAACGTTCTTGATATAAGCTCAGTTCTGAACGGAAAAACGAATTTATCCTTAGAAACAAACAAACCACGTAATCATAAGGCTGCCAACGCGTTGTTTTAGATGAACTTGCTTTTCCCTGTTCTTTATTGTTGCAGCCCGTCGCGGCAGCCTCACGTGCAAGCTCGCGCGAGCAAACGCCGCTGGCGCGATGCGAAGCATAGACGGAACGCGCGGAGTGATACATTTTGGTGAACGTACTTCTTGCGTAGCTTCCACAGCGTTGCACCTGATCTATGAAACGGAGTATAGATATCGTGCCTAAAATATTCTAGGCACTATAGTATAGAACTGCTTGATTGCGCAATAAAGGTGATCGAATGCGATAACCAAGTACGAGGAGGTTTCTGCATGCTTTAAGAAATGCAGTAAAAAGCGATCCAGGTGGCTGCTGCAGTGAGTAAAAACAAACGTTCCCGGCACAATCGAAACCATTTTCCGATGTGCGAAGCTACGGCTTTCCTACGTGGCTTTGGTATCGGTACATATGGCGACTATCAACACCAAAAAATCTGCAAAATATTTTTTTGCGTGTTTTTACTTACAAAAAATAAGACCTAGGCAGCAAGCACATATCTTGAATATTTCTGATCTTACTCTTATTATTATTTCTTGTAATAAAAATATCAAAAATTACTTTCACTCATATTTCCTGAGGGACTTCCTTGAAGTTTCACATAAGAAATATCTGAAACTGTGTGAATGGTTATTACTGCTTTACCTCAATTCAAAACATCACTGATCAGGCTATAATATTATGTACCACAGTATACCTTGCGACTACTACGTCATGAGATAAGACGCCAAACCATACAAATATTGAAAATGAGCGTATATATTGCGTTAAGGAAAGAGTTAATCAAGAAATATCTTTACTACGCTTGTTGAAGAGAATATTTGGCGAGCTGGAGCGTTTGTGACCCGTGAAGAGGTGGATACGCAAATTAAGATTTGGAATGGGAACGCCTGCCATAATTCTACATTTCAAGAATGTCTTTGCCTATCTATAGGAAGTATTAGGAAGAAGTACTGGAAGAATTCGGCTTTTAAACTATTCTATCGTACTGACTACTCACTTCGGCCAACTTAACACGTTGAAAGAAAAAAGAAAACCAGGAGATAAATTTTTGCCCACATTCGTGAATGTTTAGAATCAGGGCCTGAATTCACAACAAACTTCTTACGCTAGAATTTTTCGTAAGAAAGAATGTTAGCCAATCCGGATGTCAGACATATATTAGCGAAG
Source organism: Dermacentor silvarum (assembly GCF_013339745.2). Lineage (NCBI taxonomy): Eukaryota > Metazoa > Arthropoda > Arachnida > Ixodida > Ixodidae > Dermacentor > Dermacentor silvarum. The sequence goes on along the minus strand of NC_051156.1, from coordinate 174,723,442 downwards.
GCGTATAGTCGATGGAAAAGCGAACTTACGAAAGAATAGCTTTGTGAATCTGGCCCCAGATTCCAAGGTTCTGTATATTATTATTGTCCTTTTATCTCTTCTTCAATGAATGTCTTGAAGACGGTGATCTTCATTTTTACTGTAAACAAACCTTATTATTATTATTATTATTATTATTATTATTATTATTATTATTATTATTATTATTATTATTATTATTATTATTATTATTATTATTATTATTATTATTATTTGTTGTTGTTTGGTTTGTAATGTATGCGTGCGCCAGCACTCAGACCGTAGTGTTGTTCCATCCATGCATGGGCACGGAAAATAAACATGATTGATTGATTATTATTATTATTATTATTTCTTATTGTTTTGCCAGCCCCTTTCAATTTACTGTTAAAATATAGTGCGAAGGCGCACAATTTCCAGAATTGGAAGATTTGCGTCTCGTGATACAAACAAAAACATTCGCAAAAACCTTTTCTTTTATTTTCACTGACAGTGAGAAATAAAGCGTATCACTACAACTATTACATATAAGACATATTGTCGTACAGTCTACCAAAGAGATGAAAAAATTATGCGAATTTATACGGGAATACGCAAAGTAGGATCAGGAAACGTCCACGATCGATGGTTTTTCGGAGACAGCAAAATGGGCACTGCCTCATGACGTCATAGGCGCCGCGGTAGTTCAGTGGCTATGGCGGGGTCACATGTTCGATTCCCGACCGTCCTTCAATCGGGGCGAATTGCCCCCATTGAAATTTCAAATTTCTGGCACTCAGATTTAGGTACACGGTGAAGACTCTCAAGTGGTCGAAGTTGATCCAGAGCTCTCCATAACGGAATATCTAACAGTTGCAGAATTGCTTTGGGATGTTGAATCGTTCAAACTACAGTAAGTTTCTGCGGTGCTACAAGCAAAACAAGAATTCAGCGTTGATGGTCTTTTCTAAATGTAGGTAAATCGCAGCGCAATTCAGACGAGGGACGACCGCCGAATCCAAACACACACGGCGCCATCAGCTCTTCTATATTTGCGCTATCATGCCGTTTGATTGATTTGCTTGGATGTAGTTAGAAAACGTGGGCAACTATATTTCATTTCTACAGAAAGATGAGATTTCAAGGCTACGTGGAGCCTGGTTGTTAAAAAGTGAAGGACCGACAAAGAAATCAGACTTAAGGCGAACGATATTGCATACATCCAATACTGCTCAGAATTAAAAGCCCGGACAACTGGGTAGCTTGATAATGATGAACAACCGTCTTCATTTATCTGGAGCAGCATGGTAACGACAGTAATGGAAGAAGGAAAGAGCATGCTGTGAAGAGTGTTGCGTTCGCTGCAATTAACAAGTGTGATGCTCCAACACCGATCATCCCATGGAAACATGCCGAGAGTGGCCAAATAATATGCAGGAACATATTCGTACATAGTTTGCGTACAGGCTATCCATTCATGCTGATTGACTGGTAATTACTGAATGTATGGTGTTTGACCCGTGTGTTGGGTCCTGCAGGAAATGTTGCCTGCACACAGCAACAGCCTTCACATCCATGTTTCTGTTAGATCATGTAGAGCATTTTTCTCTTATATGTTTGAAAGAACTGAATATTCGACGTCTTCGAATAGCGAATTCTTGAATCGGAAAGAAGTAAGTATTCGATTCGTATTCGACCCGCCGTTGTTGCTTAGTGGCTATGGTGTTGCGAAGCTAAGCACGCCTTCGGGGGATCAAATCCCGACTGCGGCGGCAGCATTTCCATGGAGGCGAAATGCAAAAACACCCGCATACGTTGCATTGGGTGCACGTTACAGAACTACAGGTGGTCACAATTATTCCGAAGTACCCTACTACGGCGTGCGTCATATTCAGAACGTTGTTTTGGTACGCAGGACCCCGGAATTGAAATTAATGAATTCGTATTCGAAATTTCTAATATCTGCACAACCCTGATAATGACGCGAGAAGGAATGGGCGCGAATTCAGGCGATTTTTGCAATCGTTCGTGTGTTTGTTTTGTTTAGTTTTATATACCACGTGGTCGGACAGGTTAACAGCCCGTAACGAGGCAAAGCCGGAAACATGCTCACCACGTGGCTTCCACTCCTACTCAATTAGTCATGTAACAACGCGGCATTTCTTTAGGCTCATTATACGAAAAACTAAATTTTTTGAGGTTGAAGATGAGGAATCGCGTTGATGTGTGCAGCAACGTAAGGACAGAGTGAGCGATCGATGCCAACAGCAAAGTTTAATTTCTTTTTCCCTCAGGTATAAATCACACGAAAGTGCTGATGGTTGCATCGGTAAGTTGGAACATAAATACGTAAACATGCCTCAAAGCCTCAAAAGCTATACGCGTACATCACGTGAAATATGTTGCTGGGCAGTTATTGGTCTTTCCAGGTTCGTGTTTTTTCTTCTTTTATTCGGTGTCGTCGCTCAGGAGGTTGTATTGATTCCTGCCTTGTGTAATTATTGTAACTTTGACGACACACTTCTTAAAGCCATAGGTGCAATGAATGCAAGAATTTGAAGCAACTAAAATGTGATATTTTACGTGCAAAAACGACAATCTCATTATGAGGCACACCTTAGTTAGAGACTAAGGCGCGCACACACACAACGGGGCCCATAACTCACTGCGACTCGCCCGCCAGATTGAGGACCACTCGAGACAACCATAGCAAATCAGGGGTTCATCTTTTGTTGGTTTAGGCATGGGTACAGTGTACTAGAAGAGTTGCTCTATTCTAGTACACTTTAGGCATGGGCATCTGATAATTCCCCCTGCAGGGCGTCACATGTCAATCGTAATGACCGGTATCATACGTCAATCGTGATCCTTTTTGACACGTGGTGTGACATGTGAATCATAACACCCGTCTTTCCATTGACGTTGCTCTCGGCACCCTTTGTTCAGCTGTCAGTTCTGGGAATGTCACACTGACACACTCGTTCATCGTATACTGTATAACTAGACTCACTATCTGCCCCTCGTCCCGCCTCCCCCGCGCATGTCTCGAGAGTTAAAAAGGCCCGCGACAGGTTCAAACTTTCAGATCTGTCGCCACAAGTCGTTGCAGTCGTCACGCGGCGTCCTTGTCCCCTGCTAACTATCACACCAGACTAGAGCGTCGGTGACATAGCTTTTAGTCGTCGTCTCGTCGAGCCGCCATTCCTTATTAGTAGTTCCATTAGGCGTCGTTGATACTCCTCGGGCTCCTTCGCCTGGGCGCAGCAGCATCGGTCAGTGGTCTATATAAGAAGATAGGTGGAAGCAGTCCTGCGTTTAACTCAACGGACACTGACAATCATGTTCATTCACCCAAGAGACCAGGCTCTGTCCGAGCCCATGGCTGGAGAGAATTCCCTGACCAGGAGCGGCTCACCGGCATCGCCTCCGAGATCGCCTTCTCCAACTCAGTGGGAGCTCTGGTAAGTCAACCGACGCACCTCAGTGTTCACCTTTCCTTTAGGTTTAATTTTTCATTTTATTTTTTTTTGCGCGAGTAAAACGGGCAACAAGCGCGCCGTGTTGAAAAATAACCTACCGGAAAAACTTCGGCGTAGGAATCTGCCTCTGAGACTCCTTGGGATCGGCGCGAGATTGACGTGTTATGCCATATGGTTATATTACATTGAGAGCTCGGCCACTCAAATGAATTGGTTATACGCCTAATGCGGGACCACTCGGACGTATCGCACCACGCTCAATAAGTGGAATCATTGTGTTACTTCTAAAAATGTAATCCGCATTTCAGCCCTACCTTTACGATGATATTAACAGAATGCATCCTTCTATCACAAGTCTTACTTTCGCTACTTCGGTGGTGACACGTTGCTGTGTACGGAATAAGTTAACTAACAATGACACCAAGGACAACATGGGGAAAATTGCTTGTACTTACTCACTGAATTCATCGAGCCCCTCGGTTCCCTTTCTTCTCGTTCAATGTATTCTAGTCACTTTCAAGCCGGCGTTCCCTAAGGTGTTTCGTTCTCTCGTCTTTTCCTACATAAAAGCGCCTCTCGCGATTGTATGTTATCTCGAGTCAAATCGGACAAGAGAGAGAGACATAGTCACAATTCTTCTCGCGTATGCGTGCGTGGCCGTCGGCTCATAGCGCCATTCTTACTTTTTTTTTTTTTTTGCCTCGCAGGTACGCCGAAAGCGATCCAAACATGGAATCGACACCGGCCGAGGTAACTGTGGGTTCACTCCAGATGTGTGGGAACGCCTCCGTTGGACTTATCGGCTAGAATACCTCCAGGCTCGTGTACGAGGTTGTGGCCCGCCGAGGATTCTACCCCACGACTAATGGAACCTCATCCATGGGCCTATCTCGCGCACGTACGTCGAGCCCTGCTACCGCTCTTCGGAGAGCCGCAGCCACCGACTTGCAGGCCATGGGCAGACTGGCTGGAACCTTCCGTGTGTGTGCCTTTGCCCTGTGCTCATCCGCCATACTATATGCCATCGGGCGATGCGCCTGCTGACATGGCGGTGCACGAAGAGGTTCCACACCAGCAACGTGCATGCATTGGACTTCAAGACTCGATACTTCTTAGTCCGAGGGGGAGCAACGTGGATTCGGAGACCAACACCGCTGACAATGAGAGAAGGGAGCCGGAGTCAGTGGAGCCTCTCGATTTGAGGGTGCTCCCACGTGGAAATCTTTGACGAATAAAAGTCTGTTTGAAAGAAACTTGAGTATTTTTTGTAAGGACTCTTTATGACCATTTCCATAATTCCGGTAGTCGGCTTCCCTGCCGTGCTCTTTCCCTTTTCTCCGTGGTCTAGATCCATGCTAGAATAGTATGACGGAAAAATCGTGAACAGGCGGAATCCACGGACAGAAGTAGGGAGCCTAGACCGAAGGACACACCAGCGCTGCTTGTGTCCTTTCGCAGCGGCCAAGGGAAGGTCCGTCTAGGGCGGAATGTCAAACGCGGCCAATGAGGAACGCGAAAAGCGCCGAATGGTCACAAAATAGAAGCTCTGATTTATATTTGTACACCAACGAGAATAGTGGCAGTGAGAACGCCCTGCAAAAGTTAACCGAAATTCTAGAGCATCATAGTGTTAAGGAGCTGAGTTTTCTTCCAGAGTGAACCAAAATTTGGTCCCCTGTGTGCGACATGTGCCGTTTTTGGAACAACTGGCGTGCATGCTCGGAGTAGGGTGCCTCGATGCCAGCGTCGCAGTTGACGTGGCATTGAGGCACACGAAAACTCGGAGTGCTGAGTCAGCCAGCCTTACTTTCTGAAGGTTTCTTCGGCCTACACTGCACGTCAATTTTCAACACTGCATAACTCATCAAAATTGCTTGGATATTGCAATCTTGAAGAGTTGAAGGGGTATACTTCTCTTGTAGTGCAGAGGTGCGCCGTGTCTGCCCATATTATTACGGGAAAAAGGATCCTTGCAAATTTAATCATTGAAAGTGCAATCGTCTAACCATTGAAAGTGCCCACGTTGAAAAGTTCGGCGATACTTGCGTTAGCAAATCGTCTCTGTCACTATCCAAGAAGGAGTTGGAATTCCTGCGCGTGCGTTAAACATAATAGTTTTCTCTGCCTAGTCATCAAGTGTCATTATATCAGTTTACCATGTGCTTTGTTAAGGCGTACGCTAACTTTTTTTCCACGAACAGCTGCGCATACATGTTCTATACTTATAATTAAGAAAGTTTTATTTATTCGGGCCAAGTAACTCTTAGAATCAAAAAATAAAACAGGTACTATTTCCTGGCGCGCGCGCATGCAGGCGGTTCGGCTCTGTAGCTTCCGCAGTGCTGTCAAGAAAAGCTGTCGCAGAGTGTAGCTTGTCTTTTGTATGGTAGAAATCCGTATGTAACTGCAAACCGCGGTCGTCGCGTGCTTCGGTAAGCGGCAGATCGAAAAGCAGCCGCTCGAGACGTGCGCGTTTTATTGCGATAGCAATTATATATGGACATTCCAAAGCGGATTTCTGCCGTCGCCGTGAGGTTCCGTATGACGTCTACGGCGATGAAATCGTCGCCGCGCTCCGGACGCTGTATGTGCGAGTGAAATGGCGCCAGGGACGCGCGCTTTCACGGGGAGCGAACGCACGTCGGAGAGCAAACGCGCGTTCTGCCCCGTGCTCCCAGAAGGGCTGCAGAATTAGGCGACTCTTTCCTCTTTTACAATCACCATATATAGAGAGCAAATGCGACCTTTTCCGTCTCGCGAAAAGGCGTGGAGGCGACGTTTAGCTGCGGCACCAAATGCGTATTTATATAAAAGCGTTGCGAGGCGAGAAGGTGGGTAAGTTTTCCGACGCAGCTCGACGAATGTCACATTCTGATCTCGTCGAAAACCTCCGAGCCGCCCCCAGAGGCCCTGGCAACAGTCACCAACGCCGCGCGCGTTCGGTGCTAACGCGGGCAAAACGCCGACGGCGTCGACAACAGTTCTGCGCGTTGCCGGTGCTGCTGCATGTCCAAGTTTACACAGCTGATAAAACTACTATCCTTACTCCGTATAGCTCTCTACTAATTTGCTATCGCAATTTAAGCTTCACCATTCGGGTGAAACTGCGACAATTTTGTTTAGCTGTGTCCGCGCGATGTCCGTTTTAGCCTGATGTTCATTGATTGTCCCGTTTCGCCGATATATTGCTTCTTAGAGGAGGAACACTCAAACATATACATTTCATCTGAGCTAGTGCAAGTAAAGCTAGTTTTCACTTCGTGTGTGTAGATATTTGTGGTGCTTTTAATTTTAAGGTCACTTTGAAGGTGCCTGCAGGTTTCGCACCTGGGGCGAGAACATGCTTTTATTACGGGGGAATGATGTTGGCTGACTTTTGCATGCACTAACATGTCTTTAACGTTTCTGTTGCGGCGATAGGTAACCCTTGGTACATGCGGCAACGCTTTTCTCAGACGCTCGTTACTTGATAACATTCGGTGGTATTTTTGTAGGATGTTTATGTTTGCGAAGGCATTAGAATATTTTGTTATAAAGGCTGCTGGTCTATCAGATTCTGAGGTAGGTTGTTTCTTAGCTAATGCAGACTGCCTCTATCATCTTGACACGACGTGATAACCTGGTTGAGAGGGATTTGTGGTTGCTTTTGTTTCGCTAGCGTTACTTTAAGGTCATTTAGGAGGTGGATATAATCGTGGTCTTCGCTACAGATTCTTCTTATTCGTTTCGCTTGTCTGACAAAGATTCCTCGCTTGCAGTGTCGCGGGTGATGACTGGTATAGTCTATATACTGCTGGCTATCTGTAGGCTTCCCGTGTAGTGTTGTTCTCAGTTTTCCATTTTCTATGTAGAGTGTCATGTCAAGGAAGTTGATCTGACTGGGAGAGTGGTGAGCAGTAAAAAAATATCGAGTCGATAATTCGAAGGAAGTGTGGCGTATCTTGAACAAAAGATGGTAGGTTGGTTGGGACGTTTGACAGGGTGGTTGGGATGTTTGTCTGTCAAACATCCCAACCATTGGTTTTTGAGCGTGAATCTTTTTTCGCTGAGTCATCGTCATTTTTGCGGAGTCATGTTCTACCATCATCCTTTAGTGTTTCCTTCACTTACTACCCACGTCAGAACCCATTTCGGTGTTTTTGAGTGTGAATCTTTTTTCGCTTAGTCAATGTCATTTTGGCAGAGTCATGCAAAATGACATTGACTTCTACCATTATGATTTAGTGTTTCCTTACCTTAGTACCCACGTCCGAACCCATTTCAGTGGTCTTTTAGTGTTAATATTTTTTACGCTGGGTCATTGTCATTTTAGGTGGCAGTTTCATGACCTACATGACACGCATGTCATGAAATTCATGTCATGAACTATCATTTATGTTCGACATACACTCTTCTCATAGTATGCCACTTGTGATAAATACGAAGTTAACGATACGACCTTGAGAGCACCAAGACGTAGGCGGCTAGCTAGCTAGCTAGCTTGCTAGATAGATAGATAGATAGATAGATAGATAGATAGATAGATAGATAGATAGATAGATAGATAGATAGATAGATAGATAGATAGATAGATAGATAGATAGATAGATAGATAGATAGATAGATAGATAGATACTGTCCCGGTGGCAAATGTTCGCCAAGAAATGTTTCACATTTAAAAGACCAGGAACCGCATACATTTATAGAAGTTCACGGCGTAGATCTCTTATTCGTTGGTTGGTAAAAACATTTATTGTATGTACCTTATGCATCTTCATGTTTTTGCCGCGTGGGGTGCCCAAGGTCATTTTTCGCGACTTTTAGTGGAGAACAAAAAATATAAACTCGTGCTTAAAGAGAAAACCTTGGCTTGTTTTAACCAGTACGATAGGCAATCTTTCCATCAGCGGGGTTATTTCGATTCATGTTCTGAGCGGTTGTCTGTTCCTTTAAGAGAAAAATTTGATCTCCCTTTTAAATGGGGCGGCGACAAATAGTCACCATGGCACCGTTGTCTTCCAGCTTGCTTGATTTTGCCGGTCTCGACTTTACATTATTTCCCTTCAATGAAACGTCTATTTCTTTTAGCCCCGTGATCCTTGAGTGGCGCCATCTCGCGTGTGACATCAGTGGGGGGACTGCGCCGCCACGCCGCGCGTGTACTCGCTATGTGACGGCAACGTAAAACTGTCGGCCGATGCGCTCTGCTCGGGTATTTGAAAGGTGAGTCGGCAGGTTCGTAGAACAGCATATACGGAATGTTCCGGGTCACTATTTCCAGCGAAATCGAGGGGAGTCACAGTCGTCACCTCGTTTAGGGTGGGTTGCTCCTGGCGTCGTCTGCCCAGTCATCACTGCGCACACGTGTGTATACAACTGTGGTTTTGGTGGTTTCTCGTCATTGCAGTTCCTCTGTCGTGGTGCACTCATAATGATTTGTCGGCCCTTTTTTGACGGTAAACTGCAGCATTTGGCCACCTACTGCTTCTGCGCTGTAATACTTGGTCTGGCTTGTAGCACGTGCTGCGTGTTCGGTCACCTGCTCCGTTGGCCACAGGCATTCCAATTTCGTTGCTGCCTAGCGCGTTTAGCATATCAAGAAAGAGGTTTTATGCCATTCTCAGCCAACTACGTGGTCGCTGTGGCGCGTTAATGCATGTCTTTAGTGGTATTGCAGTGCTGACCTTCGCAAGAACGTTTTAAGCGAAGCTTTATTGGCTCACAAGTGTCAGCGGTGGTGGTGGTGTTACGCTTAAAAGTGGGCCGACCCTGGCGATAGTTCAGAAAGGGTCCAAGCTCAATAGCCCATACCCCTGTCATGTGGGCCGATCCTAATGGTAGTGCAGAAATGGTCCAAGCTCAATGGCAGATATCAGGGACAAGAAAGAAACGAAAGACGGAAAGAAAGAGAGAAAAAAAGAAAGAAATCACGTGCGGCACACACCCGCATTGGATATGCTACACGTGTGATCACGGATCACGTGACACGCGGATCACACGCGATCAATCAGGTTTGTCGCGAGGAGGGACACGGAAAGAAAACGGGTTGGCGCGCGCATAGCGCCAACCCCTTCCTTTCCAAATGAACCACTTAGTAGTAGTCCGGGCTTCCCTCGCCTCAAATCAGTTTCGGCGAACAGATGGGAAGGCCACGCGTGGTGCGTTCTGCAAAGAAGCAAGCTGCGTGTGATGAACGCTGGTGAGAACTCGCTCGGCCGGAAAGGGCTCGTCGTCGACGTGGCGATTCTAGCGTGAGGGCTTCCGTAGCCGGGGCTCGCCGTCAGCGAAGAGCTGATGATCCCGAGGCGACGGCTTCCGAACCTTACCCTGACGAAGGTCAGATACACACACGACAAGCTTCGCTTACCCCCATTTTCTCGACAGTGGTAGATCATGGTTCTCGGGAAGACCAGAATGTAAGAGCTGCAAAACTTGAAGAGCGCCGATTGCGATATAGTCAATTTCTGGGCTTGGGTGGCACGAAGCGCTTGGCGCTGAACCTGAGTAGCATTATGTATAAATGGCTGCTATAACTAATGACACACAGCTGTGGTTGTAGCCAAACTGTTAGAATGACTCGTACGTCTGACACCTTCAGATCCCGCAACTGAATACTAGTGACAGGGGTTTGGACCAGGTTGGCATGGCAGTGGTTCTGCCATGCGCCTGTAAGATAAACTAGGTGAGAATCTCAACCAACAGCCACGCACACCTCGACGACAGATTCGGGGCGAGGTTGCTGCAGGAGCACCTCAGGAGTAGCGAAGTTACCCTAGGTGTCGGTGGGTGGCGACACCGCGCACTCCGAGCCAACAGCCACGCACGCCTAAGCGAGAGATTCGAGGCGGCAGAGCGCAGGAGCACCTCAAGGGTAACGACATTAACCCCAGGTGTCGGTGAGTGGCGACACCGCGAGCTCCGAGCCAGCAGCTCTGCGAGAGTTTCCTTTTTTTTTCTTTTTTTTTTACAACAAAGCTGTCAAGGGGCTAGGTTCCAGGAGAACGCGTCCGTGTACACCGGAAGTAGGTAACAATCTTGTGACGTCTCGTTTTGTAGCGTCTCGTTCACTTAGTGTATAACAAAATTGGCATGGAAGGGCACGAATGTATCACTAACAGGACTGATATGCCATGACATCCTTAATATCACATGCTCGTCAGTTACGTCGCGATTAGCAATAATGAAATCACGTGTGGCGCATACCCGGATTGGATATGCGGGTATGAGCCAGGGACAAAAATGAAAGAAAGAAAGAGAGAAGGAAGGAAGGTAAGCAAGAAATCACGTGTGGCTCATACGCGCTTTGGATATGTGGGTATGAGCCGCCGAGAGCATGCAGCGGGAGAGATGTCGTCGGCGTCGCAGGTGGACTTGGCCAACACCATCTAGAAGAGAGAACCTAGATGGTGTTGACTTGGCGCGGCTAAACGCATTACTTGGCCATAGCACCGGGCGAAAACAAGAGACGGGTGTCCTTGCTATTTGATGAACATTCCGAAGACGCTTAATATAGTGAATAATGGTAATATATAAATTCACTATAGCAATATTCACTACAGCAGAGCAACGATAGTCACAGCTTCGCTGCCTTCCATTTTTACAGTAGTGGAAATGCTCAGATCTTTATTTAAGCTTGATTACTTTCAGCGTGACACAGCTAGCCCCTTCATGTTATTCGGTTCGGCATAAACTTTTCTTTCTTTCATCCTGCCATGGGTAGCGAGCACGTTGGACTGGCGAGGTTCGTCCATTGATGAGAATTAGTGCTACCGCGTAACAAAAAAATGTCACAGTTTCGCCCTAAGGGCGAAGCAATGAATGCGATAGCAACACAGCAATGTCATACGAAGTAAGGTGAGCGGCCTTGGTAGCAATATGAATTGTAGTAAACATGAGCTGATTAAGTAAGCAGGTGTGCTGCGGCGTAAGTAGACCGACATGAAGAGAGACTCGATGACCACGAGAAGGCGCGTGTGAAACGGTGGTGTTGATGAGAAGCGCTTATCGTGGGCAGCGCGTGCGAAGGGACACACCTGTAGTGCTGCACTGCCGATCTGGGCAGCATTGCATGTGTAGCGTGCGTTGGAAAATGTGGCCCGACTATTACTAACTGAATGAACAAGCGTGGTGTGAGCGCGCACAAACAAACATGAATAGATCACACTGAATGACTGCAGCCAACGGCTGTCAAAACGCTGGCAGCGCAACGTACCTGGTGCGTGCGGTCTATCAACGGTGATAAGGTGCGTGCGGTCTATCAACGGAAACTGAGCGGCATAAAGGTCAGAGCCGTGTGGAGATATTAGACGGTGCGGTCGAACGAACGACGAGCGCGGTTGTTGGAAGCGTAGAAGTGCGCCCCCCCCCCCCCCCCCCCATGCTCCCTCCGGCGCTGGCTTCCCGCTTCCTGGCTTGCGCGTGGGAGAGATAAGAGACTGTGCGGACGAGCGACGAGCGCGGTTGTTGGCAGAGAAGTGCCCCCCCCCCCCCCCCCCCCCGCTCCCTCCGGCGCTGGCTTTCCGCTTCCTTGCTTGCGCGTGGGAGATTGAGTGCGTTCGCTCTCCGTGACAGCGCGCGTCCCCCCACGCTTCCGCTGGGGCATACGGCGCGCGGCGAAGATTTTATCTATACGGAACCTCACGGCGACGGCGACGCCGACGGCAGAAATCCGGTTGAAGTGTCCATATAATTGCTATCGCAATAAAAAATGAAGAACGCTTAAGCTTCGCCTTTAAGATTGGAACGCGATAGCGTTAGCGGGCTCTCTTCGCCTCACAGTTTTCTTTATGAATAGGCTTCACTGCAATATACAACGTGGGAAAGCCAGCTTGCAAAGACCAAGCTTACGCTGGTCCCCAGTCGGATTCACTTTTAAACACAAATGCATTGCTGGGAAGATATTTTCACAGGAGCAATTTAAGTTTTGAGTTTGAATTGAGTTTATTAATCACATGAAGATTTGTACATTGGGTATGATATAAAGGTGGGGCCCTATCACTCTCGCAGGAGTTGTGGAAGGGGCCCCTATGTTATATGCTGTTATATAAAGACCTGAGCGCGCGCGAAAAAGAATGTGTGAGACAGTACAAATATGGTACATACTCATGAAGCAAGTGACGCGAGCATGAAAGAGCGAAGATTAGTTTTGTAGCTCATTTACTCGCTCGGCACGATGCTTTATGACTGAGTCACAAGGTTTGTGACATTCCCTGCCCGCGAGGGCTGTGGTTATAGGAAAATAATTTTTTGCATTAAAAATTATATTCTGGGGTTTTACGTGCCAAAACCATGATATGAGATGGGCCGTAGTGGAAGACTGCGGAATAATATTGATCCCCTCGGTTTCTTTAACGTGCATGTAAATCTAACTATACACGAGCATTATTGCATTTCTCCGCCATTGAAAAACGCCGGGGTCGAATGAAAGACATCGAACTTTGCAGTTCAACGCCATAGCCAATGCGCTAACACATTGGGTTGTGACATAGAAGCTACAATAAACACATAACGTTTGTTGTCCTCCTAATGCTGGCATTTATAAATATAACGCTACCAAAAAATACAGATGGTAATAGGACAGCGCCGTGCTAAGCAAACACGCAGTCAGAGCGCGAGCAAACACATGAAAATGAAGCCATTTTAGCCGGAGCGTAGCAGACGACAAAGGCTAGTCCCCCTCGTCTGACGTCACCGGAGCGCCGCTCACAGCGCCGCATCGGTCGCGCACGAGGCTAATATTGCAAAGTTATCTATGCCTCTAGCAACCCCGGCTACCTATATCCTATATTATTTTTCCCACCAATACTCTGTGCGTTCATGGGCACTTGTTAGCGTGGTTTGCCAACCGCTCTGTGCACGTTTTCTCCTCATATGCACGTGCAACTTCAGTCGTTTATTAATGCGAAACCATTATATGTCTCATGAGCCACAAAAGCCGGCGTTGTGCGCAAGGAGTGGTCACAAAATTATCATCATCATATTGACGTCATCGGCGTCTTGTAGGACGTCAGTAGTAAGACAGAAGTAAGGTAGAGTAAAGTGAATTAAGGTGAAGTAGATAGCCGTACTACACAGTGCGTGCAGATAAAATAGGCCACTAAAGTTGCCGCAACAAGTATACCATACAGTCGGATATACCATACAGTCCCTGCAGAAAGAAAGCAGGCCATGAAGGTGGATTGAGGTTGGTACAAGCTAGAGAAAGATGGATTAAAGTGTATTGAGGTTGGTACAAACTAAAGCAAGATGGATTAAATTAGATTGAGACTGGTACAAATTAGAGCCAAATGAATTAAAGTGGATTAAGTTTGGTAAAGATTAGAGCATGGTGGATTAAATTATATTAAGGTGGTATAAAGTAGAACAATGTTGAGGTGTATTAAGGTTCGTACAAATTAGAGCAAGGCGGATTAAGAGTGGTATAAAGGGGTTTAAGATGGATGAAGGTTGGTGCAAATTAGGGCAATGTCAATTAAAGTGGATTGAGGTTGGTACAAATTAGGGCAAGACGAATTGGGTAGATTAAGGTTGATACTGATAAGAGCATGGTGGATTAAGGTTGTATAAAGTCGACCGAAGTTGAAAAATGTGTATTAAGGTTGGTACAAATTAGAGCAAGGTGGATTAAGACTGGAATAAAGGGGATTAAGATGAATTAAGGATGGTATAAATTAGAGCAATGCGGATTAAAGTTGGTAAAAATTAGAGGTATGTGGATTAAGCTAGATAAAGGGTGGCACAAATAATAGCAAGGTCGAATAAAGTGGATTGAGGTTGGTACAAATTAGAGCAAGCTTAAAGGTTTAAGATAGCGTGGTGAAGTCATACTGCTTTCCCATTCAAATCACGTAAAGTTACTTAAGTGAATGAATTTTTTGCAACGTATCTACATTTCTCATCTCCGTAGCAACTGCTTTATGTGGCCACCGCACGTTGCCTGTCACAACCGTTGTCGTTTAAGAAGAGCGTGCGCTGGGCGCGGTCGAATTTTTCTGGCTTCAGTAAAACGCGTTACGCGAACCCCCTTCCTCCCTATTTCCGCCCCCGAGCTTCTGGAATGCGGAAGTCACCTATGGTCGTCTAACAGCGACATTGTCAAGTGCCCTGTTCAAGAGAAACCCATGCATTTCCGCACTCCCGTTGATAGGAAAGGCAGTGAAAGAATGTAAAGCCGAAATCATCAGTTTGGCATTTCAACTTTGCTTTCTTCTCTCGCCCCGCCCTTTAGGAGGTCCTCTCCGCCTGCCTGACACTGTGTGGAACTTCTATACAGACAAGAATTGAAAGGTCCGGGCGTTAGCTAGCTACTTGGCCGCCTGTTTGGTGCTGCCAGGCGAGCATTGCAAACCAAGTAATTGTTGACCGGCTTCACCATTCCCTTTCACACTTGTTGACGAGTACTTTGTGTTTTTCCACGATCTGGCATGCTAACTTGACAGGACAACAATAGGCGAAGTAACTCATGGACCGATAACATCCGTCAGTATTCTTCATTTCCCGAAGGGCGCGTGGCGAGACGCACCCACAGATGAGCAATACTGGGTACGTTCACCCCAGGCGTTAACCCTTTCTGGAAACAGAGGTTAGGTCCTGCGAAGTTTCAAAGGAATCCTTTTTAATTTTATAAGCTACTTGGCCGCCTGTTTGGTGCTGCCAGACTAGCATTGCAAACCAAGTAAGTGTTGACCGGCTTCACCATTCCCTTTCACGCTTGTTGACGAGTACTTTGTGTTTTTCCACGACCTGTCATGCTAACTTGACAGGACAACAATAGGCGAAGTAACTAATGGACCGATAACATACATCAGTATTCTTAATTTCCCGAAGGGCGCGTGGCGAGACGCACCCACAGATGGGCAATCCTGGGTGCGTTCACCCGAGGCGTTAACCCTTTCTGGAAACAGAGGTTAGGTGGTGCGAAGTTTCAAAGGAATCCTTTTTAATTTTATAAGCTACTTGGCCGCTGTTTGGTGCTGCCAGACTAGCATTGCAAACCAAGTAAGTGTTGACCGGCTTCACCATTCCCTTTCACGCTTGTTGACGAGTACTTTGTGTTTTTCCACGACCTGTCATGCTAACTTGACAGGACAACAATAGGCGAAGTAACTCATGGACCGATAACATACGTCAGTATTCTTCATTTCCCGAAGGGCGCGTGGCGAGACGCACCCACAGATGGGCAATCCTGGGTACGTTCACCCCAGGCGTTAACCCGCCTATGTCAAGGCGCATTTCTGGAAACAGGGGTTAGGTCCTGCGAAGTTTCAACGGAATCCTTTTTAATTTTATAAGCAACTGTAAGAAGTATTGCCAGGAATTACAGCGAAATTGCGACGCTTGAACTATTCCCAACCTTCTTTAACCCCTTTATCAGGCTTTATGAAGCGAATCAATTTGATTGACAGTTTTTGAACATGTTGTTAAGCATTTCCGGCGGAATTCGTTTACTAGCAATGTAATGTACCGTCTGAAAGCATGACTCATCCTCAACTATTCAGAACTTATGGAACATTGGGGAGTCTTGAAAAATGAAACTTCGACTGAAGCTACTGTCCAAAGTAACCTCCAGTGCTGCTAGCGCTGCCTCTATAAAACGACGCAAAACTTGCACTTTGGTTGAGTGCGAAACGTTATTTTTAAATGACGGCTGCAGTACAACTATAAAAATTGGGCCCCTCGGTTCCGTTTCTTCTCGTTTACAAATATTACATATAACACATATTATGGTACATTCTACCAAAGACAAAAAAGATCACCAACCCTTCCTCTGTCGAGAAGAGGGGGGTAAGTGAAGCTTGTCGTGTGTGTATCTGACCTTCGTGGTGATTTTCTGTTTCTTTCTCTCTCTTTCTTTCTCTCTTTCTTTTTTGGCCCTGGTATGTGTCATTGGTCTTGGACCCTTTCTGCACTATCGCCAGGATCGGCCCACTTTTCAGCGTGCCACTATCGCCCCCACAATGGCCGCCGACACTCGTGAGCCTATAAAGCTTGGCTTAAAGATTATGCGAGTTCACACGGGATTGCGGAAAGTAGGATCAGAAAACATCCACGATACATGGCTTTTCAAAGAGAAATCATAATGCCAGTGCCTCATGACCTGCTACGCGCCGCGGTAGTTCAGTGGCTACGGCGTTCATGCTGATGGGATCGAGGTCACGTGTTCGATTCCCGACCATACTTCAATCGAGGTGAAATGCCCCCATTGAAATTTCAGATTGCGTCCTTAAGTTTAGGGTTTTTTTTTTCACTTCTAAAGAAACATGAGATGTAAAGTCTACGCGTAAAAAAAAGGAAACGCGAAAAAATGAGGCTTATTGGGAACGATATTTCATACATGCAATAAAGTTCACAATAAGAATCCCTGATAGCTGAGTAGCTTGTAAATAATTATGTGGAGCACCCTGACGAAAGAAGGAAAGAGAACGCTACCACACACACATACAGTGTTGCGTTCGCTTCAATAAAGAAGGGTGGAGCTACAACACCGATGATCACTTTAAAGGGAAGCAAACATGCCGAGACTGGCGAAATAATAAATCGGAACAAATTCGTACATAGTTTGCGCACAAGCTAGCCAAGCTCTTGCTGAATGACTGGGAATTATTGCGTTTACGTTATTTTTCTCGTGCGTTCGCTCCTGCAGTAACTGAAACCCGCACGCAACAACCTCGGCTATTTTACATGCTTCACAAATCATGCTCAGAGCAGCTCTCACATCCATGCTTTTTGTTATCGTTAGTTCATTTAGTGTCTCTGTCCCTTATATATTTGAAAGAAAGCAATATTCGACGTTTTCGAACAGCGAATTCATTAATCGAATAGTAGTCAGTATTTAATTCGTATTCGACCCGCCGTGGTTGCTTAGTGACTTCGGCGTTGCGCTGCTAACCACGACTTCGCGGGATCAAATCCCGACAGAGGTGGCAGCATTTCTATGGAGGCGAAATGCAAGAACGCCCGTGTACGGTGCATTGGGTGCACGTTAAAGAACCCCACGTGGTAAAAATTATTCCGGAATCGCCCCCTATACAGCATGCTTCATATTCAGAACGTGGTTTTGGTACGCAGGACCGCAGAATTGAAATGAATGAATTGGTATTCGAAATTTATTATATAGTTGCGCACCGTCGATAATGAAGCGAGAAAAAATGAGCGCGTTGCGGCAATAAGCCGATTTTCGCAATCGTGCGCGTGTGTTTTATTTAGTTTTATATACCACGTGGTCGGACAGGTTATCAGCCCGTAACGAGGCAAAGCCAGAAACATGCTAACCACGCGGCATTTCTTTAGGCGCACTTTACGAAAAACAATTTTTTTTAGGTTGAACATGATGAATCCGGTTGACGTGTGCAGTGACATACGAGGACGAGAATGAACGATGGCTGCCAACAGCGAAGTTTAATTTCTGATTCGCTCAGGCATACATTACACGCCAGCGCTTATCTGTGCATCGGCAAGTCATCAATGTCTTCGTTCTTTATGGAACATAAATATTTACACATGCCTGGCAAGATGTATACGCGTTCATCACTTGAAACATATTACTGGGCAGTCTTTGGTCTTTCCTGGTTTTTAAAAAGTGTTTAATTTTTTATTTGGTGTCATCGCTCAAGAGGTTGTATTGATTCGTGCCTTTTGTTATTATTATTATTATTATTATTATTATTATTATTATTATTATTATTATTATTATTATTATTGTCACTTTGATGACTTACTTCGTTAAAGCATAGGTACAATGGATGCAAGAATTGAAGTAAATAAAATATGACATTTTACGTGCCAAAGTGACAATCTGATTATTAGGCACACCTTAGTTGGGGGACTCTGCATTATTTTTGATCATCTGGGCTTCTCTAACGGGCGCCTAAATATAAGTACCCGAGCGGTCTTGCATATCGCCATTATGGGAATGAGGGCGCCGCCACCGGTGAAAACAAAGCCGCAACATTCAACTCAGCAACGCCACGCCAGAGCCAAATGATAGGCTACCACGGCGGGTGGACGTGAAAATGAAATTTAATTGTCACATGTAAACGTTTTGCGTGTCTCGTCCCTTATTTGTGTTTTCATGACCACGTGGTGCTCTAGACCTATACGCCAATTCGGCATTACTCAGCAAACAAATCCAATATTGCTACCTTTGTTGACCATGACGTTGCCGACGTAACGATCGCACTCTTTCAGTAGATCAGCAGACAGCGTTTAACCATACGTTAAGTGGGTTCAGAAATGCTACATTAGAGGCGTCGCCGTTGATGAAAGAGGGACAGATCTCAATTAGCATCTCCGAAGCTGAGCGCCGCGAATTGTGTTGGGTACGGCGCCGTCACGTTCTAGGCATATACCGTTTACTATAAGGTACATTTCTCAAAACACGCTGATACACACATCGTTGGCATCCGCTGCCTTCATGATTACCGCTGCCACCAGGCCGGCATTAACGGCGGCGCAAAAATTAAGAGGCGTGATCGTGCTCGTTGTACTGACACGCATGCTTCAACCTGAAAAAAAAAAAGTTTCGTAATTCCTCTATGGTTCAAGGCTTTCAACACTTTGGTGGCTTTTCTTTTCTTTTCCTTTTTTTTTTCATCGCCACAGCGCGGCATCATAGCTAGTCGAGAAAAGAAGCCAGTGATTAATTTGCACGATTTCGCCAATGGAACAAGCAACAAGAATTGACACGCTCTATACTTGCAAAATAATTAGTGAAAGTTCTCTGGGTGCATTCTAGATAGACTGGCCCGTCGGGGTGGCTTAGCGGCTATATGGCGTTGCGCTGTTAAGCACGACGCTGTAGAATCAAATCCTAGCGGCTGCATATCGATGGGGTCGAAATGCAAGAGCCTCTTTGTAAAAGTGAAATAAATTCATGTGATTTACGCGCCAAAACCTCGATATGATTATGAGGCACGCTGTATAGGTTGGGTACTGCGGGTTATTCTGACCACTTGGGGTTCTTTAATGTGCATCTAATGCATGGTACACGATAGTTTTCGCATCTCGCCTGCATCGAAATGCGGCCACCGCGGCCGGGATTCTATCTCGTGCCTTCAGCCTTAGCAGCAGAACGCCAGAGCTGGCTAGTACGCCACCACAGCGAGTAACAGCCCTGTGCCGTAAACTGGAACCACGTTAAAAAAAGTCCAGGTCGTCAAAATTAACCCGGACTCTCCTAGTACAGCATGCCTCATAATCAGATCTTGGTTTTGGCACGTAATACCCCAAATTTATTTTATTATTTTGGTCAAGCGGCAAAGTTGAGATTGACTTCCACACACACACACAAAAAAAGAAAGACAGAAAGAAAGAAGAACAGCGAAAAATGCCGGGCGGATATGCAGCACGAAAACGCGTCGCCTATGCCCCACTCTGCGCCGTCTTTACCAATGCTATTTTTATTCTTGACTCATTTTCTCTAAACCCACACTGATCAGATTTTAGGTAGTAAAGCGGGGCTGTAGGAACAACATTTTTCGCGCTGCAGTAGGCGGACCGGCGAGAGAGTTCAAAAACCGGTAACAAAGCTATGTTAAATACAAGAAAGTGGTCGGACAAACCACGGATGATAGCCCACAAGCTAACCTTCTTCACTTCCACACAAGGACTGTATCTCTTTCATAAACTTTCTGACATTACCCTGTGTTCATCTGTTCCATGCCAACCATTACACTCGCCCCTAGTATAGCTGGCGGCTGGGTGGTTTGACAATGACGGTCAACACCACACAAGGCGGTTCGTCGCTCCCACGTGCTTGGACTTCCTTTCAGTGAGCATTGCTCGCGGCACCCTTTGTTCAGCTTTTCAGTTCCTGGAATGCCACACTGACACACTCGTTCATTGTCCACTCACTGTAACTCCGCTCTCTTTCCCTCCCTCTCTCTGCTCTTTGCTCCGCCACCACCGCTCAAGTCTCAAGGGGTTAAAAAGGCCCGCGAGAGGTTCGAACTTTCAGATCTGTCGCCACACGTCGTTGCAGTAGTCACGTGGCTCCCTTGTCCCCTGCTATCGCACCAGACTAGCGCGTCGGTTGACATAGTTTTTAGTCGTCGTCTCCTCGAGCCACCATTCCTTGTTTGTCGTGCCATCCAGCGTGGTTGATACTCGTCGGGCTCCTTCGCCTGGGCGCACTCCAGCGTTTAACTCAACGCACGCTGACAATCATCTTCAGTAAGCCAAGAGACCCGGCTCCGTCCGAGCCCATGGCTGGGGAGAATTCGCCGACCAGGAGCGGCTTACCAGCGTCACCTCCGATATCGCCTTCTCAGATTCAATGGGAGCTCTGGTAAGTGAGACGAAGCACCTCGCTGTTCACCTTGTGCGACGCAGGAATCTACCTCATAGAGTCCTTGAGCTCGGCGCGAGATTGACGTTTCATGTCATATCGTTATATTACATTGAGAGCTCGGCCAAGCGAATGAATTGGTTAGACTTAAAAACTGCGTGACCACTCGGTCGTATCGCACCACGCTGAGTGCAAGGTAGCGTTGTAATCTGCATTTCAGCTTTACCTTCAACGATTATTTTAACAGATGTATCATTCTATCACAAGTCTTATTTTCGTTAATTCGGCGGTGACACGTTGCTTTGTACGGAATAAGTTAACATTTGTATTCTGGCAATTGTCGCTTAGTTAAAGTTCAACAAAGTTGTCTACTAAGTGGTTTGTTTGGAAAAGGAAAAGTTGGCTCTATTTTCTGCAGCCCTTGAGGGAGTCTTTGCAATATACTGTAGTCACTTTCAAGCCGGTGTCCCCTCCGGTGTTTCGCTCGCTCGTCTTTTCCAACATAAGAGCGCCTCTCGCGGTTGTGTTATAAATCTTATCTCGCCTCAAATCGGACAAGAGAGAGAGACACAGTCACAATTCTTCTCGCGAATGCGTGCGTGGCCGTCGGCTCATAGTGCCATTCTTATTTTTTTCGCCTCGCAGGTACGCCGAAAGCAATCCCACCATGGAATCGACACCGGCCGAGGCGACTTGGGTTTACCCCAGAAGTTTGGGAACGCCGCCGTTGGCTGAAATACCTGCGTCGGCTGTAACACCTGCGTGTCCAGGCTCGTGGACGAGGTTGTGGCCCGCCGAGGTTTCTTCCCCACGACTATTGGAAGCTGATCTATGGGCCCATCCGGCGTACGGAGGTCGAGCCTTGCTACCGATCTTTGGTGAGCCGCAGCCACCGACTTGCAGGCCAGGTGCAGACTGGCTGGATCGTTCCGTGTGCGTGCCTTTACCGTGTGCTCATCCGCCATACTATACGCCATCGCGCGATGCCCCTGCTGACATGGCGGTGCACGAAGTGGTTCCACACCAGGAACGTGCACGCATCGGACTTCAAGACTCGATACTTAATGGTCCGAGGGGGAGCCACGTGGATTCGGAGACCGACACCGCTGGCAATGAGAGAAGAGAGCCGGAGTCAGTGGAGCCTCTCGATTTGAGGGTGCTTCCACGTGGAAATCTTTGACGAATAAAAGTCTGTTTGAAACAACCTTGAGTATTTTCGTTAGGGCTCTTGCTGACCATTTCCATAATTCTGGAAGTCGGCTTCCCTGCCGTGCTCTTCTTACGTTTCCTCCGTGGCATAGCTCCATGGTAGAATACCATTGTGGAAAAAGCGCGGCAGAACGAGACAGAGAGAGAGAGAAAAGACTTTATTCCAGGTCAGATTAAGACCCATAGGGACAGAACGACACACCAGCGCTGCTTGTGTCCTTTCGCAGCGGCCAAGGGAAGCTCCGTCCAGTGCGGAGCGTCGAACGCCGCCACGCAGGAACGCGAAAAGCGCCGAAAGTCTACAAAATAGCGGTTGTGATTTATTTCTGTGCACCAAGTGGGCGACCGCACCAGCAGAATAATGGCAGTAAGAACGCCCTGCGAAAGTTAACCGAAATTCTAGGGCATCACATGGCTAATGAGCTCAGCTTTCTTACAGAGTAAACCAAAATTTATGCACCTGTGTGCGACATGTGCCGTTTTTGGAACGACTGGCACGCATGCTCGGAGTAGGGTGCCAGCGTCGCCGTTGACTTGACATTGAGGAACCCGATAGCTCGGAGTGCTGAGTGAGCCAGCCTTACTTTCTCAAGGGTTCGTCGGCCTAAACTGTACCATAGCCTTCAATTTTCAACACTGCATAACTCGTCAAAATTGCTTGGATGTCGTAATCATGAAGAGTTGAAGGGGTGTACTGCTCTTGCAGTACAGAGGTGCGCCATGTCTGCGCATTATTTTTGCAGGAAAATAGTGCTTGCAAATTTAACATGAAGTACCTTGTAAGATGATTTGCTACAAGCACACTTTTTTCATTTATTACTAAATCATGGCCGACACTGTATTTTATGCAGAATTTCAATCTCGGCATTTGGTGTGAACAATGCAAATCTGTATATAAAACGGATACTGCCTGTGAAGCTTATATGAAGCCTCTTATTGTTCCTGTGAGTGTTCTACTCAAATGTAGGCAATATAATGATGCCCAAAACGAAGCACAATATATTTTGGCTAAAAGGTCGGAAATCTCTGCTCATGCATTCCTTGTCATATATAATGGCCGCTGGTATGCAGTACGGTACAATAAGGGCTCGAATTAAAATTTAAGCTTTTATTATTCCTTGAATATTACAATAAGCATATCGAATAGTATTTCCTGGGTAGTTGCCTGTTAAAAGGTAAGTTGAACTAGCAAGAAATCAAGAACAGCGACAGCACGTCACGCAGCAGCCAGGCGGCGATAGTGTTCCTTGGAGTGCCTTTGCTGTAAAATAATTATCGGATAGGCTGCATTAGGGGCGAAGTGGCAGTGGGGTACGTGAAACATCTTGTGCGTGCTGCAGACAATGTATGAACACTAGGGTACAGAAATGACGTGTCCGAATACACAAATTACATTTATCGATGCATTAGAAAACTTGCACGCCAGTTCTACGGCCGAATTTTACGATCGTGCTCGCATCCTACTCGTAGTGGGCCCGTTTGTTATTTAGTGTGTGTTTGAGGAGCTATAGGGTAAAGAAGGCACCCTCTCCCATAATGGTGGTGCACTTGAAGATGTTTGGGGCTCCTGCGCTTGCCTCAATCTCTTGTGCTTGTGTTCTATGTGGAGTCAGGTACTTTCGCCATGTTCAAAGGCGTTGGATATATCTGTCTTGCCGCTCGAATCTCTCCGCGCATTTGTGGATCGTACGTGTCGAACGCACTCTGCAATTTTTTCCCCCTTTTTGAATGCCTTGCGGCTTTTCAATGATTACATTGTGCTTAAAGCGACTGACACCGATGCTAGAGGGCCGATTCTGTTTTGGGGCAACGAAAAGCTGACCCTCGGTAGTGTTTACACCTGCAGTGGTTACTTCAAAATGCGTGTTGATATTTTGTAAGCCGAATTTTTCGATCTGAGCAGGCTCTAAAAAACTAAGAATCCCTTATCCAGCAACGCTGAGAAGTGAGAGCGATGTCGACAGCCTGCCTCGAAAATTGCGAAATCCGCCCGCCGTTCTGCTTTCACAGGAGTGAGTGCAACTGTGGTTAACCACCTGCATTTTGACCTTTTCAGCCAGTTTTGAAGATAAAGAAGCTGGTACAGAAAGATTGCGCTTTCGTACAGGCCTTTCTTATATTTTAACCGCATCTTCCCCCAAAGCTGCCCCCAAGTTCACGCCTACACCATGGTTGGCTAGCCTCCGCCATCGCTATTCTGTAGATAGCTGAGGCAAGCCAACACATCGAAACTGAAGGCGAAGGCAGCGTTACTTTTTTAATCACTTCAAACGAATTCCTATCTGTACATTGTAAGTTGGAAAAAAATTGTACCAAAATAAAAGTGTACTGAATTTCATTACCAATAAAAAGACCAGGAACCGCATACACTTATAGAAGGTCACGGGGTAGATCTCTTATAGGTTGGTTGGTAAAAACTTTTATTGTATATCTCTTATGCATCTTAATGTTTTTGCCGTGCGTGGTGCCAAAGGTCATTTTTCGCGACTTTTAGTGGAGAAATTAAAACATATATTCACGTTTAATGAGAAAACCATGGCTGGTTTTAACCAGTACGATAGGCAATCTTTCCATCAGTGGGGTTAGTTCGATTCATGTTCTGAGCGGTTGTCAGATCCTTTAGGAGAAAAATTTGATGTCCCTTTTAAATGGGGCGGCGACAAATAGTCACCATGGCACCCTTGTCTTCCAGCTTGCTTGATTTTGCCGCTCTCGACTTTACATTACTTCCCTTCAACGAAACGTCTATTTCTTTTAGCCCCGTGATCCTTGCGTGGCGCCCTCTCGCGTGTGACGTCAGGGGGGGGGGGGGGGACTGCGCCGCCACGCCGCGCGTGCGCCCGCTACGTGACGGCAACTTAAAACTGTCGGCCGACGCGCTCTGCTCGGGTATTTGAAAGGTGAGTCGGCAGGTTCGTAGAACAGCATATACGGAATGTTCCGGGTCACTATTTCCAGTGAAATCGAGGGGAGTCACAGTCGTCACCTCGTTTAGGGTGGGTTGCTCCTGGCGTCGTCTGCCCAGTCAGCACTGTGCACACGTGCTTATACAACGGTGGTTTTGGTAGTTTCTCGTCATTGCAGTTCCTTTGTCGTGGTGCACTTATAATGATTTGTCGGCCCTTTTTTGACTGTAAACTGTAGCATTTGGCCACCTACTGCTTCTGCGCTGTAATACTTCGTCTGGCTTGTAGCACGTGCTGCGTGTTCGGTCACCTGGACCTTGGCCACAGGCATTCCCATTTCGTTGCTGCCTAGCACGTTTAGCATATCAAGAAAGAGGTTTTATGCCATTATCAGCCAACAGCCAACTACGTGGTCGCTGTGGGGCGTTAATGCATGCCTTTAGTGGTGTTGCAGCAAAATGCGATCTGGAACGTTAGTGGGTAGAACAAAGTGCGCTGCACTGCTGACCTTCGCCAGAACATTTTAAGGGAAGCTTTATTGGCTCACAAGTGTCGGCGGTGGTGGTGGTGTTACGCTTAAAAGTGGGCCGACCCTGGCGATAGTTCAGAATGGGTCCAAGCTCAATAGCCCATACCCCTGTCATGTGGGCCGATCCTAATGGTAGTGCAGAAATGGTCCAAGCTCAATGACAGTTATCACGGACAAGACAGAAACGAAAGACGGAAAGAAATAGAGAAAAAAAGAAAGAAATCACGTGTGGCACACACCCGCATTGGATATGCTACACGTGTGATCACGGATCACGTGACAGGTGGATCACGTGACACGCACGCGACCAATCAGGTTTGTTTGGTGTGTCGCGAGGAGGGACACGGAAGGATCGAAGACGGGTTGGCGCGCGCTCCTCCGGGCTTCCCTCGCCTCAAATCAGTTTCGGCGAACAGATGGGAAGGCCACGCGTGGAGCGTTCTGCAAAGAAGCAAGCTGCGTTTGATGAACGCCGGCGAGAACTCGCTCGGGAAAGGGCTCGTCGTCAACGTGCCGATTGTAGCGTGAGGGCTTCCATAGCCGGGGCTCGCCGTCAGCGAAGAGCTGATGATCCCGAGGCGAGAGCTTCCGAAGCCGAGGCCCGCCGTCAGCGACGATCAGAGAATCCCAAGGCGACGGCTTACGCACGTTACCCTGACGAAGATCAGATACACACACGACAAGCTTCGCTTACCCCCATTTTCTCGACAGTGGTAGATCATGGTTCTCGGGAAGACCAGCATGTAGGAGCTGCAAAACTTGAAGTGCCGATTGCGATATAGTCAATTTCTGGGCTTGGGTGGCACGAAGCGCTTGGCGCTGAACCTGAGTATCATTATGTATAAATGGCTGCTATAACTAATGACACACAGCTGTGGTTGTAGGCAAACTGTTAAAATGACTCGTACGTCTGACACCTTCAGATCCCGCAACTGAATACTAGTGACAGGGGTTTGGACCAGGTTGGCATCGCAGTGGTTCTGCCATGCGCCTGTAAGATAAACTAGGTGGGAATCTCAACCAACAGCCACGCACAACACGACGAGAGATTCGGGGCGACGTTGCGCAGGAGCACCTCAGGAGTAGCGAAGTTACCCTAGGTGTCGGTGGATGGCGACACCGCGCACTCCGAGCCAACAGCCACGCACGCCTAAGCGAGAGATTCGAGGCGGCATAGCGCAGGAGCACCGCAAGGGTAACGACATTACCCCCAGGTGTCGGTGAGTGGTGACACCGCGAACTCCGAGCCAGCAGCTCTGCGAGAATTTCTTTCTTTTTTTTTTAAGCGAAGCTGTCAAGGTGCTAGGTTCCAGGAGAACGCGTCCGTGTACACCGGAAGTAGGTAACAATCTTGTGACGTCTCGTTTTGTGGCGTCTCGTTCACTTGGTATATACCAAAATTGGCATGGAAGGGAGCGAATGCATGACTAACAGGACTGATCTGCCATGACATCGTTAATATCACATGCTCGTGAGTTACGTCGCGATTAGCGATAATGAAATCACGCGTCGCGGGTTGACTTGAACAACACCATCTAGAAGAGAGAATCTAGATGGTGTTGACTTGGCGCGGCAAACGCACTACTTGGCCATAGCGCCGGGCGAAAACAAGAGACAGGTGTCCTTGCTCGAACATGCCGAAGACGCTCAATATAGTGAATAATGATAATACATAAATTCACTATAGCAATATTCACTACAGCAGACCCACCATAGTCACAGCTTCGCTACCTTCCATCTTAACAGTAGTGGAAGGGCTCTGATTTTTATTTAAGCTTGATTACTTTCAGCGTGACACAGCTAGCTCCTTCATGTTAGTGGTTCGGCGTAAACTTTTCTTTCTTGCGTCTGCTATTGGTTCGTCCATTGATGAGTATTAGTGCTATCGCATAACAAAAAATCAGAGGACGCTTAAGCGTCGCCTTTAGGGGTGGACGCGATGGCGTTATGGGGCATCATTCGCATCACATTTTTTCTTTATGAGCAGGCTTCACTGTAAAACACGATGTGGGAAAGCCAGCTTACAGATAAAGACCCACTTACACTGATCCCCTTAGAGTCCGCTTCACTTTTAAACACAAATGTATTGCTGGAAAGTAATTTTGAAAGGAGCAATTTAAGCCGTCTTATATCAAAATCTGAAGGCCCTAGGAACTTTTCCTATTATTTTAATAATTGTTTGCTGTTGCCCCGAGGCGCGGGTGTGTCCAAAATTTAGAAAGGCTTGGTTTTCAGCACTCCCCTCAATGTTGCCTAGAACCAAAGTACAGCCAAATACCATCATAATTGGAGGACGCTTAGGCTTCGCCTTTAAAAGTGGAAAGTGATAGCATCCAAAGATCCCTGGCTGCTTATCAGGCTTTTTTCTCGTATATTCAAATTACAATCCGACGCTATCACGCCTGTAGGTTGTGGTTATATCGTACCTTACAATTTTTCTGACGGATTTTACTTTCAGAAATTCAATTTTTTTCACTAACGCCTTGCGCCACATGGAGGGCCTGTGTGGTCAGTGTGGTTTGAGATGATGCGGTTCGGCATGATTATTTCCGCCAGACGCCGATGCCTAACGCCGACGCCGGATTTTCTGCGACACGGGGCCTTTAACGCTATCGCTTTAAAATAAGCGGCAAGCTTTGCTTTGAGCACCATTTTCAAAATCTTTTATTTTGTAAAACCGCCATACAAATTTATAATTGAAATAAGGAAATTCCGAAGCTTAGGTCTGCTAGTACTTGACTGGTTAAGTAGCGGGAGCACGAAACGCACACTAAAGACACACACAAAGGCACAAAAAAATTTGGAGGACGCTTAAGCTTCGCCTTTAAAAGTAGAACGCGATAGCGTTATCGGAACCCGTTCGCATCGCATTGTTCACATACGGCAAGTAGGCTTCATTCACTGCAATGAACGTGGGAAAGCTAGCTTACAAAGACCAAGCTTACAGCGATCCCTATAAAGTCGGCTTGACTTTTAAACAGAAATGCATGGCTGAAAATACGTTTCTCCAAGGGCAATTTAAGTGGTCTTATATTAAAATGTGAAGGCCCTAGTACCTTTTTTATTATTTTATTAATTGTTTGGTACTGCCCCGACGCGCGCGCCTGTCTAAAACGAATTAGCCGGCGAAGTCCCAATTTGACCTGCCTAGGATGCGAGCGCCATCTGAAAATCATTTTCGCAAGTAAAGTACCCGGACGCGTGGCTGTAGGTCTGGTAGAAATGCTGGAAAAGGGGTTTCTGTTTGAGTTTCCTCGTAGCAGAATTAGATTTTCTCGTGCATTCAAATTACAATCCGACGCCGATTGGTAAACAATCCGACGGCGAATCCGACGCCGAATGGTAAAGTCGAACTTTTTCCATTTTTCTGACGGATGATTGGGGATGATTTTCTCCGCCGCCCACTGACATCGCACACCGACGCCGGTTGCTGACACCGGAATTTCTGCGACACGGGGCCCTTAACGCTGTCGCGTTAAAATGTCCAGAGGCTTTCTGACGTTTTCTTTCTTCCTATAGCAAAATATTTCTATAACGCTGATGAAGTGGTGCTTACTGAGCCGTTTTTCCGGTATTAAAAGTGCGTTGAACAGAAATAGTCTTATGCTAACCTAAGAAAGAAAAACTTGCTTGAGAACGTCGTAATAAGATTTATTTGCAAGAAAAGGATGTAAAGCATGCTTGACGATTGCGAAACATGATAGACCGTGGTACAACTAATGTGCGACATCAACCGCTTATCAGTAATCTTATATTTTTCTTGTCGGAAGAAGTTGGGGATAAGTAACACCAAGTGACTAGAATCATGTACGAATGTGGAATCATGTATTCAGCTACAATGCCGCTTAGTCGACGCGGAATTTTACGAATAAGTCCTACGAACGCGCTTTATTACCAAATGTGCGTAGACACTCATTTACTCGCTCGGCGTGATGCTTTATGACTGATTCAGAAGTTTTGTGAGATTCCCTGCCCGCGAGGGCTGTGGTTAAAGGAAATATTTTGTTTGCATTAAAAAAATAATATTCTGGGGTTTTACGTGCCAAAACCATGATATGAGATGCGCCTTAGTGGAAGACTGCATAATAACTTTGATCACCTCGGTTTCTTTAACGTACATCTAAATCTAACTATACACGAGAATTATTGCATTTCTCCGCCATTGAAATACACAGCGGTCGAATCAAAGACATCGAACTTTGCAGTTCAACGCCATAGCCAATGGGCTAACATATCGGGTGGTTACATAGAAGATACATTAAACAAATAACGTTTGTTGTCCTCCGAATGCTGGCATTTATAAATATAACACTACCAAAAATACAGATAGTAATAGGACAGCGCCGTGCTAAGCGAACACACAGTCAGAGTGCGAGCAAACACATGAAAATGAAGCCATTTTAGCCGTAGCGTAGCAGACGACAAAGGAGGGTCCCCCTCGTCTGACGTCACCGGAGCGCCGCTCACAGCGCCGCAATCGGTCGCGCACGAGGCTAATATTGGAAAGTTATCTATGCCTGTAGCAACCCCGGCTACCTGAATCCTATATTATTTTTTTCCCACCAATATTCTATGCGTTCATCAGCACTTGTCAGCGCGGTTTGTCAACCGCTCTGTGCACATTCTCTCCTCATATGAACGTGTAAATTCAGTCGTTTATTAATGCGAAAGCATTAAATGTCTCATGAGCCAGAAAAGCCGGCGTTGTCCGCAACGAGTGGTCACAAAATTATCATCATCATACTGACGCCATCAGCGTCTTGTATGACGTCAGTAGTAAGACAGAAGTAAGGTGGAGTAAAGTGAATTAAGGGGAAGTAGTCAGCCGTGCCACACAGTCGGCGCAGATAGAAAGTAGGCCACTAAAGTTGCCGCAACAAGTTTGGTACAGATTAGAGCATGGTGGATTAAAGTAGATTAAGGTGGTATAAGGTAGAATAAAGCTGATAAAGGTGTAATAAGTTTGGTACAAATTAGAGCATGGTGGATTAAAGTAGATTAAGGTGGTATAAGGTAGAATAAAGTTGATAAAGGTGTAATATGTTTGGTACAGATTAGAGCATGGTGGATTAAAGTAGATTAAGGTAGTATAATGTAGAATAAAGTTGATAAAGGTGTAATAAGTTTGGTACAGATTAGAGCATGGTGGATTAAAGTAGATTAAGGTGGTATAAGGTATAATAAAGTTGATAAAGGTGTAATAAGTTTGGTACAAATTAGAGCAAGGTGGATTGAGAGTGGAATAAAGGGGATTAAGATGAATTACGGTTGGTACCACTTAGAGGTAGGTGGATTAAACTTGATTAAAGTTGGTACAAATTAGATGTAGGTGGATTAAACTGAAATAAGGTTGGTACAAATTAGAGCAAGGTCGAATAAAGTGGATTGAGGTTGGTACAATATATAGCAAAACGGATTAAGGTAGATTAAGTTTGATGCAGATAAGAACATGGTGGATTAAGGTGTTATAAAGTAGAACGAAGTTGATAATTGTGTAATAGGGTTGGTACAACCTACAGCAATTGGATTAAGAGTGGAATAAAAGGGACTAAGATGGATTAAGTATGGTACAAATTAGAGCAAGGTGGCATAAACTGGATTAAGGTTGGCACATATTAGAGCAAGGTCGATTAAAGTTGGTACAAAATAGAGGTATGTGGATTGAACTGGATAAAGGTTGGTACAAATTAGAACAAGGTCGATTAATGTGAATTGAGGTTGGTACAAATGAGAGCAAGCTTAAATGTAGCGTTGAGAAGTCATAGTGCTTTCCCATTCAAATCACGTAAGGATACTTAAGTGAATCAATTTTTTGCAACGTGTCTACATTTCTCGTCTCCGTAGCAACTGCTTTATGCGGCAACCGCACGTTGACGCGTCACACCCGTTGTCGTTTAAGAAGAGCGTGCGCTGGGCGTGGTCGATTTTTTCTGGCTTCAGTATAACCGCGTTACGCTCTCTCCCTTCCTCGCTATTTGCACCCCCGAGCTTCTGGAATGCGGAAGTTCCCTATGGTCGAATAACAGCGACATTGTCAAGTGCCCTGGTCAAGCGAAACCTGTGCATTTCCGCACTCCCGTTGACAGGAATGGCAGCGAAAGAATGTAAAGCCGAAATCATCAGTTTGGCATTTCAACTTTGCTTTTTCTCTCGCCCCACCCTGTGGCAGGTCCTCTCCGTCTGCCTGAAAGTGTGTAGAACTTCTATAGAGACAAGAATTGAAAGGTGCGGGCGTTAGCTAGCTACTTGGCCGCCTATTTGGTGCTGCCAGACGAGCATTGTCAACCAAGTGTTTACCGACTTCACAATGCACGTTCAGGCTTGTTGACGAGAACTTTTTTTTTTCCCCACAAACTGGCTTGCTAACTTGACAGGACCGACAATAGGCGAAGTAATTCGTGTAACGATAACATACGTTGGAACGATAACCATAATCTCTTACATTCTGAACACTACCTATGCAAGTGCCCTTATTCAACACGGTGCAATATTCTGCAGCACTCCACGTTAATGTACAATACTGTACACGAACTGAACAAAGCACGTGGAATACCCAGCGCCCGTTGAACACGTATTATACACAGTTTCATACATCAGGTGCAACGCTGTGGAGGCTAGCGATACTTTTTGCAGTGGCTGCATCCGCACTCAGAAATAGTTCGGTGTTTATCGACCGAATTTTGTGAAAACGTTCTTGATATAAGCTCAGTTCTGAACGGAAAAACGAATTTATCCTTAGAAACAAACAAACCGTGTAATCATAAGGCTGCCAACGCGTTGTTTTAGATGAACTTGCTTTTCCTTGTTCGTTATTCTTGCAGCCCGTCGCGGCAGCCTCACGTGCAAGCTCGCGCGAGCAAACGCCGCTGGCGCGCAGCGAAGCATAGGCGGCACGCGCGGAGTGATACATTTTGGTGAACGTACTTCTTGCGTTGCTTCCACAGCGTTGCACCTGATCTATGAAACGGAGTATAGATATCGTGCCTAAAATATTCTAGGCACTATAGTATAGAACTGCTTGATTGCGCAATAAAGGTGATCGAATGCGATAACCAAGTACGAGGAGGTTTCTGCATGCTTTAAGAAATGCAGTAAAAAGCGAACCAGGTGGCTGCTGCAGTGAGTAAAAACAAACGTTCCCTGTACAATCGAAACCGTTTTCCGATTTGCGAAGCTACGGCTTTCCCACGTGGCTTTGGTATCGGTACATATGGCGACTATCGACACCAAAAAATCTGCAAAATATTTTTTGCGTGTTTTTACTTAAAAAAAATAAGACCTAGGCACCAAGCACATATCTTGAATATTTCTGATCTTACTCTTATTATTATTTCTTGTAATAAAAGTATCAAAAATTACTTTCACTCATATTTCCTGAGGGACTTCCTTGAAGTTTCACATAAGAAATATCTGAAACTGTGTGAATGGTTATTACTGCTTTACCTCAATTCAAAACATCACTGATCAGGCTATAATATTATGTACCACAATATACCTTGCGACTACTACGTCATGAAATAAGACGCCAAACCATAAAAATATTGAAAATGAGCGTATATATTGCGTTAAGGAAAGAGTTAATCAAGAAATATCTTTACTACGCTTGTTGAAGAGAATATTTGGCGAGCTGGAGCGTTTGTGACCCGTGAAGAGGTGGATACGCAAATTAAGATTTGGAATGGGAACGCTTGCCATAATTCAACATTTCAAGAATCTCTTTGCCTATCTATAGGAAGTATTAGGAGGAAGTACTGGAAGAATTCGGCTTTTAAACTATTCTATCGTACTGACTACTCACTTCGGCCAACTTAACACGTTGAAAGAAAAAAGAAAACCAGGAGATAAATTTTTGCCCGCTTTCCTGAATGTTTGGAATCAGGGCCCGAATTCACAACAAACTTCTTACGCTAGAATTTTTCGTAAGAAAGAATTTTAGCCAATCCGGATGCCAGACATATATTAGCGAAGGCGTACAGTCGATGGAAAAGCGAACCTACGAAAGAATAGCTTTGTGAATCTGGCCCCAGATTCCAAGGTTCTGTATATTATTATTGTCCTTTTATCTCTTCTTCAATGAATTTCTTGAAGACGGTGATCTTCACTTTTACTGTGAACAAACCTTATTATTATTATTATTATTATTATTATTATTATTATTATTATTATTATTATTATTATTATTATTATTATTATTATTATTATTTGTTGTTGTTGTTTGGTTTGTAATGTATGCGTGCGCCAGCACTCAGACCATAGTGTTGTTCCATCCATGCATGGACACGTAAAATAAATATGATTGATTGCTTATTATTATTATTATTTCTTATTGTTTTGCCAGCCCCTTTCAATTTACTGTTAAAATATAGTGCGAAGGCGCACAATTTCCAGAATGGGAAGATTTGCGTCTCGTGATACAAAGAAAAACATTCGCAAAAACCTTTTCTTTTCTTTTCACTGACAGTGAGAAATAAAGCGTATCACTACAACTATTACATATAAGACATATTGTCGTACAGTCTACCAAAGAGATCAAAAAAAATTATGCGAATTTATACGGGAATACGCAAAGTAGGATCAGGAAACGTCCACGATCGATGGTTTTTCGGAGACAGCAAAATGGGCACTGCCTCATGACGTCATAGGCGCCGTGGTAGTTCAGTGGCTATGGCGGGGTCACGTGTTCGATTCCCGACCGTCCTTCTATCGGGGCGAATTGCCCCCATTGAAATTTCTGATTTCTGGCACTGAGATTTAGGTACACGGTGAAGAATCTCAAGTGGTCGAAGTTGATCCAGAGCTCTCCCTTACGTAATATCTAACAGTTGCAGAATTGCTTTGGGATGTTAAATCGTTCAATCTACAGTAAGTTTCTGGGGTGCTACAAGCAAAACAAGAATTCAGCGTTGATGGTCTTTTCTAAATGTAGGTAAATCGCAGCGCAATCCAGACGAGGGACGACCGCAGAATGCAAACACACACGGCGCCATCAGCTCTTCTATATTTGCGCTATCATGCCGTTTGATTGATTTGCTTGGATGTAGTTAGAAAACGTGGGCAACTATATTTCATTTCTACAGAAAGATGAGATTTCAAGCCTACGTGTAGCCTGGTTGTTAAAAAGTGAAGGACCGACAAAGAAATCAGACTTAAGGCGAACGATATTGCATACATCCAATACTGCTCAGAATTAAAAGCCCGGAGAACTGGGTAGCTTGATAATGATGAACAACCGTCTTCATTTATCTGGAGCAGCATGGTAACGACAGTAATGGAAGAAGGAAAGAGCATGCTGTGAAGAGTGTTGCGTTCGCTGCAATTAACAAGTGTGATGCTCCAACACCGATCATCCCATGGAAACATGCCGAGAGTGGCCAAATAATATGCAGGAACATATTCGTACATAGTTTGCGTACAGGCTATCCATTCATGCTGATTGACTGGTAATTACTGAATGTATGGTGTTTGACCCGTGTGTTGGGTCCTGCAGGAAATGTTGCCTGCACACAGCAACAGCCTTCACATCCATGTTTCTGTTAGATCATGTAGAGCATTTCTCTCTTATATGTTTGAAAGAACTGAATATTCGACGTCTTCGAATAGCGAATTCTTGAATCGGAAAGAAGTAAGTATTCGATTCGTATTCGACCCGCCGTTGTTGCTTAGTGGCTATGGTGTTGCGAAGCTAAGCACGCCTTCGGGGGATCAAATCCCGACTGCGGCGGCAGCATTTCCATGGAGGCGAAATGCAAAAACACCCGCATACGTTGCATTGGGTGCACGTTACAGAACCCCAGGTGGTCACAATTATTCCGAAGTACCCTACTACGGCGTGCGTCATATTCAGAACGTTGTTTTGGTACGCAGGACCCCGGAATTGAAATTAATGAATTCGTATTCGAAATTTCTAATATCTGCACAACCCTGATAATGACGCGAGAAGGAATGGGCGCGAATTCAGGCGATTTTTGCAATCGTTCGTGTGTTTGTTTTGTTTAGTTTTATATACCACGTGGTCGGACAGGTTAACAGCCCGTAACGAGGCAAAGCCGGAAACATGCTCACCACGTGGCTCCCACTCCTACTCAATTAGTCATGTAACAACGCGGCATTTCTTTAGGCTCATTATACGAAAAACTAAATTTTCTGAGGTTGAAGATGAGGAATCGCGTTGATGTGTGCAGCAACGTAAGGAGAGAGTGAGCGATCGATGCCAACAGCAAAGTTTAATTTCTTTTTCCCTCAGGTATAAATCACACGAAAGTGCTGATGGTTGCATCGGCAAGTTGGAACATAAATACGTAAACATCCCTCAAAGCCTCAAAAGCTATACGCGTACATCACGTGAAATATGTTGCTGGGCAGTTATTGGTCTTTCCAGGTTCGTGTTTTTTCTTCTTTTATTCGGTGTCGTCGCTCAGGAGGTTGTATTGATTCCTGCCTTTTGTAATTATTGTAACTTTGACGACACACTTCTTAAAGCCATAGGTGCAATGAATGCAAGAAATTGAAGCAACTAAAATGTGATATTTTACTTGCAAAAACGACAATCTCATTATGAGGCACACCTTAGTTAGAGACTAAGGCGCGCACACACACAAAGAGGCCCATAACTCACTGCGACTAGCCCGCCAGATTGAGGACCACTCGAGACAACCATAGCAAATCAGGGGTTCATCTTTTGTTGGTTTAGGCATGGGTACGGTGTACTAGAAGAGTTGCTCTATTCTAGTACACTTTAGGCATGGGCATCTGATAATTCCCCCTGCAGGGCGTCACATGTCAATCGTAATGACCGGTATCATACGTCAATCGTAATCCTTTTTGACACGTGGTGTGACATGTGAATCATAACACCCGTCTTTCCATGAGCGTTGCTCTCGGCACCCTTTGTTCAGCTGTCAGTTCTGGGAATGTCACACTGACACACTCGTTCATCGTATACTGTATAACTAGACTCACTATCTGCCCCTCGTCCCGCCTCCCCTGCTCATGTCTCGAGAGCTTAAAAAGGCCCGCGACAGGTTCGAACTTTCAGATCTGTCGCCACAAGTCGTTGCAGTCGTCACGCGGCGTCCTTGTCCCCTGCTAACTATCACACCAGACTAGCGCGTCGGTGACATAGCTTTTAGTCGTCGTCTCGTCGAGCCGCCATTCCTTATTAGTAGTTCCATTAGGCGTCGTTGATACTCCTCGGGCTCCTTCGCCTGGGCGCAGCAGCATCGGTCAGTGGTCTATATAAGAAGATAGGAGGAAGCAGTCCTGCGTTTAACTCAACGGACACTGACAATCATGTTCATTCACCCAAGAGACCAGGCTCTGTCCGAGCCCATGGCTGGAGAGAATTCCCCGA
Source organism: Dermacentor silvarum (assembly GCF_013339745.2). Classification (NCBI taxonomy): domain Eukaryota; kingdom Metazoa; phylum Arthropoda; class Arachnida; order Ixodida; family Ixodidae; genus Dermacentor; species Dermacentor silvarum. The sequence goes on along the minus strand of NC_051156.1, from coordinate 174,686,709 downwards.
CCAGGAGCGGCTCACCGGCATCGCCTCTGAGATCGCCTTCTCCAACTCAGTGGGAGCTCTGGTAAGTCAACCGACGCACCTCAGTGTTCACCTTTCCTTTAGGTTTAATTTTATTTATTTTTTTTTGCGCCAGTAATACGGGCAACAAGCGCGCCGTGTTGAAAAATAACCTACCGGAAAAACTTGTGCGGCGTAGCAATCTGCCTCTGAGACTCCTTGAGATCGGCGCGAGATTGACGTGTTATGCCATATCGTTATATTACATTGAGAGCTCGGCCACTCAAATGAATTGGTTATACGCCTAATGCGGGACCACTCGGACGTATCGCACCACGCTCAGTACAAGGTAGACTATATAAGTGGAATCATTGTGTTACTTCTAAAAATGTAATCCGCATTTCAGCCCTACCCTTACGATGATATTAACAGGATGCATCCTTCTATCACAAGTCTTACTTTCGCTACTTCGGTGGTGACACGTTGCTGTGTACGGAATAAGTTAACTAACAATGACACCAAGGACAACATGGGAAAAATTGCTTGTACTTACTCACTGAATTCATCGAGCCCCTCGGTTCCCTTTCTTCTCGTTCAATGTATTCTAGTCACTTTCAAGCCGGCGTTCCCTAAGGTGTTTCGTTCTCTCGTCTTTTCCTACATAAAAGCGCCTCTCGCGATTGTATGTTATCTCGAGTCAAATCGGACAAGAGAGAGAGACATAGTCACAATTCTTCTCGCGTATGCGTGCGTGGCCGTCGGCTCATAGCGCCATTCTTACTTTTTTTTTTTTTTGCCTCGCAGGTACGCCGAAAGCGATCCAAACATGGAATCGACACCGGCCGAGGTAACGTGGGTTCACTCCAGATGTGTGGGAACGCCCCCGTTGGACTTATCGGCTAAAATACCTCCAGGCTCGTGTGCGAGGTTGTGGCCCGCCGAGGTTTCTACCCCACGACTAATGGAACCTCATCCATGGGCCTATCTCGCGCACGTACGTCGAGACCTGCTACCGCTCTTCGGAGAGCCGCAGCCACCGACTTGCAGGCCATGGGCAGACTGGCTGGAACCTTCCGTGTGTGTGCCTTTGCCCTGTGCTCATCCGCCATACTATACGCCATCGGGCGATGCGCCTGCTGACATGGCGGTGCACGAAGAGGTTCCACACCAGCAACGTGCATGCATTGGACTTCAAGACTCGATACTTCTTAGCCCGAGGGGGAGCCACGTGGATTCGGAGACCAACACCGCTGACAATGAGAGAAGGGAGCCGGAGTCAGTGGAGCCTCTCGATTTGAGGGTGCTCCCACGTGGAAATCTTTGACGAATAAAAGTCTGTTTGAAAGAAACTTGAGTATTTTTTGTCAGGACTCTTTATGACCATTTCCATAATTCCGGTAGTCGGCTTCCCTGCCGTGCTCTTTCCCTTTTCTCCGTGGTCTAGATCCATGCTAGAATAGTATGACGGAAAAATCCTGAACAGGCGGAATCCACGGACAGAAGTAGGGAGCCTAGACAGAAGGACACACCAGCGCTGCTTGTGTCCTTTTGCAGCGGCCAAGGGAAGGTCCGTCTCGGGCGGAATGTCAAACGCGGCCACTGAGGAACGCGAAAAGCGCCGAATGGTTACAAAATAGAAGCTCTGATTTATATTTGTACACCAAGCGGGTGACCGCGCCACGAGAATAGTGGCAGTGAGAACGCCCTGCAAAAGTTAACCGAAATTCTAGAGCATCATATTGTTAAGGAGCTGAGTTTTCTTCCAGAGTGAACCAAAATTTGGTCCCCTGTGTGCGACATGTGCCGTTTTTGGAACAACTGGCGTGCATGCTCGGAGTAGGGTGCCTCGATGCCAGCGTCGCAGTTGACGTGGCATTGAGGCACACGAAAGCTCGGAGTGCTGAGTCAGCCAGCCTTACTTTCTGAAGGTTTCTTCGGCCTAAACTGCACGTCAATTTTCAACACTGCATAACTCATCAAAATTGCTTGGATATTGCAATCTTGAAGAGTTGAAGGGGTATACTTCTCTTGTAGTGCAGAGGTGCGCCGTGTCTGCCCATATTATTACGGGAAAAAGGATCCTTGCAAATTTAATCATTGAAAGTGCAATCGTCTAACCATTGAAAGTGCCCACGTTGAAAAGTTCGGCGATACTTGCGTTAGCAAATCGTCTCTGTCACTATCCAAGAAGGAGTTAGAATTCCTGCGCGTGCGTTAAACATAATAGTTTTCTCTGCCTAGTCATCAAGTGTCATTATATCAGTTTACCATGTGCTTTGTTAAGGGGTACGCTAACTTTTTTTCCACGAACAGCTGCGCATACATGTTCTATACTTATAATTAGGAAAGTTTTATTTATTCGGGCCAAGTAACTCTTAGAATCAAAAAAGTGGTCGCAGTTTCACCTGAAAGGCGAAGCATCAATTGCGATAGCAAACTTGTAGAGAGCTATACGGAGTAATGATATTAGCTTTATCAGCTGTATAAACTTGGACATGCAGCAGCATCGGCAACACGCAGAACTGTTGTCGACGCCATCGGCGTTTTGCCCGCGTTCGCTCAAAATGCGTGCGGCGTTGGTGACTGTTGCCGGAGCCTGTGATATAAATAGGCACTTGGTGCCGCAGCTAAACGTCGCCTCCCTTCCCTCCCCCTCCCCCACGGCTTCTCGCGCGTCGGAAGAAGGTGCGTTTGCTTTACATATATGGTGATTGTAAAGGAGAAAAGAGACGCCTACTTCTGCAGCCCTTAAGCGAGCACGGCGCGGAACGCGCGTTTGTTCTCCGCCGTGCGTTCACTCCCCGTGAAAGACGCGCTCCTCGCGCCCTTTCACTCGCACATACAGCGTTCGGCGCGCGGCGACGATTTCTTCTCCAAATGACGTCATACGGAACCTCACGGCGACGGCGACGGCTACGGCGACGGCGACGCCGACGGCAGAAATCTGCTTTTGAGTGTCCATATAATTGCTATCGCAATAAAAAAGTTGTCGCAGTTTCACCTGAAAGGCGAAGCATCAATTGCGATAGCAAACTTGTAGAGAGCTATACGGAGTAATGATATTAGCTTTATCAGCTGTATAAACTTGGACATGCAGCAACATCGGCAACACGCAGAACTGTTGAAGACGCCATCGGCGTTTTGCCCGCGTTCGCTCAAAATGCGTGCGGCGTTGGTGACTGTTGCCGGAGCCTCTGATATAAATAGGCACTGCGTGCCGCAGCTAAACGTCGCCTCCCTTCCCTCCCCCTCCCCCACGGCCTCTCGCTCGTCGAAAGAAGGCGCGTTTGCTCTACATACATGGTGATTGTGAAGGAGAACAGAGACGCCTACTTTTGCAGCCCTTAAGCGAGCACGGCGCAGAACGCGCGTTTGTTCTCCGCCGTGCGTTCACTCCCCGTGAAAGACGCGCCCCTCGCGCCCTTTCACTCGCACATACAGCGTTCGGCGCGCGGCGACGATTTCTTCTCCAAATGACGTCATTCGGAACCTCACGGCGACGGCGACGGCGACGGCGACGGCGACGCCGACGGCAGAAATCTGCTTTTGAGTGTCCATATAATTGCTATCGCAATAAAATAAAACAGGTACTATTTCCTGGCGCGCGCGCATGCAGGCGGTTCGGCTCTGTAGCTTCCACAGTGCTGTCAAGAAAAGCTGTCGCAGAGTGTAGCTTGTCTTTTGTATGGTAGAAATCCGTATGTAACTGCAAACCGCGGTCGTCGCGTGCTTCGGTAAGCGGCAGATCGAAAAGCAGCCGCTCGAGACGTGCGCGTTTTATTGCGATAGCAATTATATATGGACATTCCAAAGCGGATTTCTGCCGTCGCCGTGAGGTTCCGTATGACGTCTACGGCGATGAAATCGTCGCCGCGCTCCGGACGCTGTATGTGCGAGTGAAAGGGCGCCAGGGACGCGCGCTTTCACGGGGAGCGAACGCACGTCGGAGAGCAAACGCGCGTTATGCCCCGTGCTCCCAGAAGGGCTGCAGAATTAGGCGTCTCTTTCCTCTTTTACAATCACCATATTTATAGAGAGCAAACGCGACCTTTTCCGTCTCGCGAAAAGGCGTGGAGGCGACGTTTAGCTGCGGCACCAAATGCGTATTTATATAAAAGCGCTGCGAGGCGAGAAGGTGGGTAAGTTTTCCGACGCAGCTCGACGAATGTCACATTCTGATCTCGTCGAAAACCTCCGAGCCGCAACCACCACCACCAGCCCCCAGAGGCCCTGGCAACAGTCACCAACGCCGCGCGCGTTCGGTGCTAACGCGGGCAAAACGCCGACGGCGTCGATAACAGTTCTGCGCGTTGCCGGTGCTGCTGCATGTCCAAGTTTACACAGCTGATAAAACTACTATCCTTACTCCGTATAGCGTTCTACTAATTTGCTATCGCAATTTAAGCTTCACCTTTCGGGTGAAACTGCGACAATTTTGTTTAGCCGTGTCCGCGCGATGTCCGTTTTAGCCTGATGTTCATTGATTGTCCCGTTTCGCCGATATATTGCTTCTTAGAGAAGGAACACTCAAACATATACATTTCATCTGAGCTAGTGCAAGTAAAGCTAGTTTTCACTTCGTGTGTGTAGATATTTGCGGTGCTTTTAATTTTAAGGTCACTTTGAAGGTGCCTGCAGGTTTTGCACCTGGGGCGAGAACATGCTTTTATTACGGGGGAATGATGTTGGCTGACTTTTGCATGCACTAACATGACTTTAACGTTTCTGTTGCGGGGATAGGTAACCCTTGGTACATGCGGGAACGCTTTTCTCAGACGCTCGTTACTTGATAATATTCGGTGGTATTTTTGTAGGATGTTGTTTATGTTTGCGAAGGCATTAGAATATTTTGTTATAAAGGCTGCTGGTCTATCAGATTCTGAGGTAGGTTGTTTCTTAGCTAATGCAGACTGCCTCTATCATCTTGACACGACGTCATAACCTGGTTGAGAGGGATTTGCGGCTGCTTTTGTTTCGCTAGCGCTACTTTAAGGTCATTTAGGAGGTGGATATAATCGTGGTCTTCGCTACATATTCTTCTTATTCGTTTCGCTTGTCGGACAAAGATTCCTCGCTTGCAGTGTCGCGGGTGATGACTGGTGTAGTCTAAACACAGCTGGCTGTCTGTAGGCTTCCCGTAAAGTGTTGTTCTCAGTTTTCCATTTTCTATGTAGAGTGTCATGTCAAGGAAGTTGATCTGACTAGGAGAGCGGTGAGCAGTAAAAAAATATCGAGTCGATAATTCGAAGGAAGTGTGGCGTATCTTGAACAAAAGATGGTAGGTTGGTTGGGATGTTTGACAGGGTGGTTGGGATGTTTGTCTGTCAAACATCCCAACCATTGGTTTTTGAGCGTTAATCTTTTTTCGCTGAGTCAATGTCATTTTTGCAGAGTCATGCAAAATGACATTGACTTCTACCATTATGATTTAGTGTTTCCTTACCTTAGTAACCACGTCCGAACCCATTTCAATGGTTTTTTATTGTGAATATTATTTTACGCTGGGTCATTGTCATTTTAGGTGGCTGTTTCATGACCTACATGACACGCATGTCATGAAATTAATGTCATGAACTATCATTTATGTTCGACATACACTGTTGTCATACTATGCCAATTTCGGTACCTACCAAGTTAACGAAACGACCATGAGAGCACAAAGACGTAGGCAGCTGTTTCATGACCTACATGACACACATGTCGTGATATTCATGTCATAACCAATTATTTATGTTCGTCATATACTCTTCTCATAGTATGCCACTTGGGATAAATACGAAGTTAAGGATACGACCTTGAGAGCACCAAGACGTAGGCGGCTAGATAGATAGATAGATAGATAGATAGATAGATAGATAGATAGATAGATAGATAGATAGATAGATAGATAGATAGATAGATAGATAGATAGATAGATAGATACTGTCAAAGTGGCAAATGTTCGCCAAGAAATGTTTCGCATTTAAAAGACCAGGAACCGCATACATTTATAGAAGGTCACGGGGTAGATCTCTTATTGGTTGGTTGGTAAAAACTTTTATTGTACGTATCTTATGCATCTTCATGTTTTTGCCGCGTGGGATGCCAAAGGTCACTTTTCGCGAATTTTAGTGGAGAACAAAAATATAAACTCATGCTTAAAGAGAAAACTTTGGCTTGTTTTAACCAGTACGATAGGCAATCTTTCCATCAGCGGGGTTATTTCGATTCATCTTCTGAGCGGTTGTCTGTTCCTTTAAGAGAAAAATTTGATGTCCCTTTTAAATGGGGCGGCGACAAATAGTCACCATGGCACCGTTATCATCCAGCTTGCTCGATATTTTGCCTATCTCGACTTTACATTATTTCTGTTCAATGACACATCTATTTCTTTTAGCCCCGTGATCCTTGAGTGGCGCCCTCTCGCGTGTGACGTCAGTGGGGTACTGCGCCGCCACGCCGCGCGTGCGCTCGCTACGTGACGGCAACTTAAAACTGTCGGCCGATGCGCTCTGCTCGGATATTTGAAAGGTGAGTCGGCAGGTTCGTAGAACAGCATATACGGAATGTTCCGGGTCACTGTTTCCTGCGAAATCGAGGGGAGTCACAGTGGTCACCTCGTTTAGGGTGGGTTGCTCCTGGCGTCGTCTGCCCAGTCATCACTGCGCACACGTGTGTATACAACGGTGGTTTTGGTGGTTTCTCGTCATTGCAGTTCCTCTGTCGTGGTGCACTCATAATGATTTGTCGGCGCTTTTTTGACGGTGAACTGCAGCATTTGGCCACCTACTGCTTCTGCGCTGTAATACTTGGTCTGGCTTGTAGCACGTGCTGCGTGTTCGGTCACCTGCTCCGTTGGCCACAGGCATTCCAATTTCGTTGCTGCCTAGCGCGTTTAGCATATCAAGAAAGAGGTTTTATGCCATTCTCAGCCAACTACGTGGTCGCTGTGGCGCGTTAATGCATGTCTTTAGTGGTATTGCAGTGCTGACCTTCGCAAGAACGTTTTAAGCGAAGCTTTATTGGCTCACAAGTGTCAGCGGTGGTGGTGGTGTTACGCTTAAAAGTGGGCCGACCCTGGCGATAGTTCAGAAAGGGTCGAAGCTCAATAGCCCATACCCCTGTCATGTGGGCCGATCCTAATGGTAGTGCAGAAATGGTCCAAGCTCAATGGCAGATATCAGGGACAAGAAAGAAGCGAAAGACGGAAAGAAAGAGAGAAAAAAAAATGTCACAGTTTCGCCCTAAGGGCGAAGCAATGAATGCGATAGCAACACAGCAATGTCATACGAAGTAAGGTGAGCGGCTTTGGTAGCAATATGAATTGTAGTAAACATGAGCTGATTAAGTAAGCAGGTGTGCTGCGGCGTAAGTAGACCGACATGAAGAGAGACTCGATGACCACGAGAAGGCGCGTGTGAAACGGTGGTGTTGATGAGAAGCGCTTCCCGTGGGCAGCGCGTGCGAAGGGACACACCTGTAGCGCTGCACTGCCGATCCGGGCAGCATTGCGTGTGTAGCGTGCGTTGGAAAATGTGGCCCGACTATTACGAACTGAATGAACAAGCGTGGTGTGAGCGCGCACAAACACGAAGAGATCACACTGAATGACAGCAGACAACGACTGTCAAAACGCTGGCAGCAAGCATACGCCGCAGCGGGCGAAGGTACGTGCGGTCTATCGCTTCAACGGAAACTGAATGCGCCGGCGCTTCAAGGTCAGAGCCGCGTGGAGATAAGAGACGGTGCGAGCGAGCGACGAGCGCGGTTGTTGGCAGAGAAGTGCGCCCCCCCCCCCCCCCCTTGCTCCCTCCGGCGCTGGCTTCCTGCTTCCTTGCTTGCGCGTGGGAGATTGAGTGCGTTCGCTCTCCGTGATAGCGCGCGTCCCCGCACGCTTCCTCTCGGGCATACGGCGCGCGGCGAAGATTTTATCTATAGAGAACCTCACGGCGACGGCGACGACGACGGCGACGCCGACGGCAGAAATCCGGTTCAAGTGTCCATATAATTGCTATCGCAATAAAAAGAAAGAAATCACGTGCGGCACACACCCGCATTGGATATGCTACACGTGTGATCACGGATCACGTGACACGCGGATCACATGACACGCACGCGACCAATCAGGTTTGTTTGGTGTGTCGCGAGGAGGGACACGGAAGGAAAACGGGTTGGCGCGCGCTCCTCCGGGCTTCCCTCGCCTCAAATCAGTTTCGGCGAACAGATGGGAAGGCCACGCGTGGTGTGTTCTGCAAAGAAGCAAGCTGCGTTTGATGAACGCCGGCGAGAACTCGCTCGGGAAAGGGCTCGTCGTCGACGTGCCGATTCTAGCGTGAGGGCTTCCGTAGCCGGGGCTCGCCGTCAACGAAGAGCTGATGATCCCGAGGCGACGGCTTCCGAACCTTACCCTGATGAAGGTCAGATACACACACGACAAGCTTCGCTTACCCCCATTTTCTCGACAGTGGTAGACCATGGTTCTCGGGAAGACCAAAATGTAGGAGCTGCAAAACTGAAGGGCGCCGATTGCGATATAATCAATTTCTGGGCTTGGGTGGCACGAAGCGCTTGGCGCTGAACCTGAGTTGATTATGTATAAATGGCTGCTATAACTAATGACACACAGCTGTGGTTGTAGCCAAACTGTTAAAATGACTCGTACGTCTGACACCTTCAGATCCCGCAACTGAATACTAGTGACAGGGGTTTGGACCAGGTTGGCATCGCAGTGGTTCTGTCATGCGCCTGTAAGATAAACTAGGTGGGAATCTCAACCAACTGCCACGCACACCTCGACGAGAGATTCGGGGCGAAGTTGCGCAGGAGCACCTCAGGAGTAGTGAAGTTACCCTAGGTGTCGGTGGGTGGCGACACCGCGCACTCCAAGCCAACAGCCACGCACGCCTAAGCGAGAGATACGAGGCGGCAGAGCGCAGGAGCACCGCAAGGGTAACGACAGTACCCCCAGGTGTCGGTGAGTGGCGACACCGCGCACCCCGAGCCAGCAGCTCTGCGAGAGTTTCTTTTTTCTTTTATTGCGATAGCAATTATATGGACACTCCAAAGCAGATTTCTGCCAACACGCAGAACTGGTGTCGACGCCGTCGGCGTTTTGCCCGCGTTCGCACAAAATGCGTACGGCGTTGGTGACTGTTGCCGGAGCCTCTGATATAAATAGGCACTTGATGTCGCAGCTAAACGTCGCCTCCCTTCTCTCCCCCTCCCCCCCCCCCTCCCCGCCAGGACCTTTCGCGCGTCGGAAGAAGGTGCGTTTGTTCTACATATATGGTGATTGTAAAGGCGGAAAGAGACTTCTGCAGCCCTTAAGGGAGCACGGCGCAGAACGCGTGTTTTTTCTTCGCCGTGCGTTCACTCCCCGTGAAAGCGCGCGTCCCTCGCGCCCTTTCACTCGCACATATAGCGTTCGGCGCGCGGCGACGATTTCATCTCCACTGACGTCATACGGAACCTGACGGCAACGACGACGGCGACGCCGACGGCAGAAATCTGCTTTGGAGTGTCCATATAATTGCTATCGCAATAAAATAAAAAAGAGAGAAAGAAAGATAAGAAGGAAGGTAAGTAAGAAATCACGTCTGGCTCATACCCGCGTTGGATATGTGGGTATGAGCCGCCGAGAACATGGAGCGGGAGAGATGTCGTCGGCGTCGCAGGTGGACTTGGCCAACACCATCTAGATGAGAGAATCTAGATGGTGTTGACTTGGCGCGGCAAACGCATTACTTGGCCATAGCGCCGGGCGAAAACAAGAGACGGGTGTCCTTGCTATTTGATGAACATTCCGAAGACGCCCAATATAGTGAATAATGATAATATATAAATTCACTATAGCAATATTCACTACAGCAGACCAACCATAGTCACAGCTTCGCTGCCTTCCATCTTCACAGTAGTGGAAATGCTCAGATCTTTATTTAAGCTTGATTACTTTCAGCGTGACACAGCTAGCCCATTCATGTTATTTGGTTCGGCGTAAACTTTTCTTTTTTTGCTCCTGCCATGGGTAGCGAGCACGTTGGACTGGCGAGGTTCATCCATTGATGAGAATTAGTGCTACCGCGTAACAAAAAAATGAAGAACGCTTAAGCTTCGCCTTTAAGATTGGAACGCGATAGCGTTAGCGGGCTCTGTTCGCCTCACAGTTTTCTTTATGAGTAGGCTTCACTGCAATACACAACGTGGGAAAGCCAGCTTACAAAGACCAAGCTTACGCTGGTCCCCTTAAAGTCGGATTCACTTTTAAACACAAATGCATTGCTGGGAAGATATTTTCACTAGAGTAATTTAAGCCATCTTATATCAAAATGTGAAGGCCCTAGGATCTTTTTATTACTTTATTAATTGTTTGCTGTGGCCCCGAGGCGCGCGCGTGTCCAAAATTTAGAAAGGCTCGGTTTTCAACATTCAACTTAATGTTGCCTATAACCAAAGTGCAGCCAAACACCATTAGAGTTGGAGGACGCTTAAGCTTCGAATTTAAGAGTCGAAAGCCATAGCATTTAAAGATATATGGCTGACTACCCGGATTTTTTCTGGTATATTCAAATTACAATCCGACGCTATCACGCCTGTAGGTTGTGGTTAAGTCGTACTTTACGATTTTTCTGACGCATTTTACTTTGAGAAATTCCATTTTTATTCACTAACGCTTTGCGCCACGCGGGGGGGGGGGGGGGGGGGCTGTGTGGTCGGGGTGGTTCGGGATGATGTGGTTCGGCATGATTATTTCCGCCAACGATGCCGGCGCTTACGCCGACACCAAGGCCGGATTTTCTCCGACACGGGGCCCATATAACGCTCTCGCGTTAAATAAGCGAGAAGCCTTGCTTAGACCACTATTTTCAAAATATTTTGTTTTGTAAAACTGTCACACGTATTTGGAACTAAAACAAGGATATTGAGAAGATAACGTCTGCTGGTACTTGACCGGACAAGTAACTGGAGCACGAAACACACACACACAAAGGCACAAGAAAATGTCCAGAGGCTGTCGGGCATTTTCTTTCTTCTTATAACAAGATATTTTTATAACGCTGATAAAATTAAGTTTTGTGAGTCGGTTTTTCCGGTAGTCTGAAACTGCGTTGAACATAAATAGTCATATGCTAACCTAAGAAAAAAAATATTCTTGCTTCAGAACTTCGTAATGAGATTTCTTTGCAAGAAAATGGTGTAAAGCATGCTTCACGATTGCGAAACATGATAGACCGTGGTGCAACTAATGTTCGAGATCAACCGCTTGTCAGTAATATTATATTTTTCTTTACAGAAAATGTTTGGGATATGCAACACCAAGTGACTTGAATCATGTAGGAAATCTAAAATTTATGTTCAGCTACAGTGCCGCTCAGTCGACGCGATATTTTACGAATAAATCCCGCGATCAGGCTTCATTACCAAATGTGCGTAGACTCTCATTTACTCGCTCGGCGCGATGCTTTATGACTGAGTCACAAGTTTTGTGACCTTCCCTGCCCGCGAGGGCTGTGGTTATAGGAAAATAAATTTTTACATTAAAAATTATATTCTGGGGTTTTACGTGCCAAAACCATGATATGAGATGGGCCGTAGTGGAAGACTGCGGAATAATCTTGATCCCCTCGGTTTCTTTACCGTGCATGTAAATCTAACTATGCACGAGCATTATTGCATTTCTCCGCCATTGAAATACGCCGGGGTCGAATGAAAGACATCGAACTTTGCAGTTCAACGCCATAGCCAATGCGCTAACACATTGGGTTTTGACATAGAAGCTACAATAAACATATAACGTTTGTTGTCCTCCTAATGCTGGCATTTATAAATATAACGCTACCAAAAAAATACAGATGGTAATAGGACAGCGCTGTGCTAAGCGAACACGCAGTCAGAGCGCGAGCAAACGCATGAAAATGAAATCATTTTAGCTGGAGCAGACGACAAAGACGAGTCCCCCTCGTCTGACGTCACCGGAGCGCCGCTCACAGCGCCGCATCGGTCGCGCACGAGGCTAATATTGGAAAGTTGTCTATGCCTGTAGCAACCCCGGCTACCTATATCCTATATTATATTTTCCCACCAATACTCTGTGCGTTCATGGGCACTTGTTAGCGTGGTTTGCCAACCGCTCTGTGCACGTTTTCTCCTCATATGCACGTGCAACTTCAGTCGTTTACTAATGCGAAACCATTATATGTCTCATGAGCCAGAAAAGCCGGCGTTGTGCGCAAGGAGTGGTCACAAAATTATCATCATCATATTGACGTCATCGGCGTCTTGTAGGACGTCAGTAGTAAGACAGAAGTAAGGTGGAGTAAAGTGAATTAAGGTGAAGTAGTCAGCCGTACTACACAGTGCGTGCAGATAAAATAGGCCACTAAAGTTGCCGCAACAAGTATACCATACAGTCGGATATACCATACAGTCCCTGCAGAAAGAAAGCAGGCCATGAAGGTGGATTGAGGTTGGTACAAGCTAGAGAAAGATGGATTAAAGTGTATTGAGGTTGGTACAAACTAAAGCAAGATGGATTAAATTAGATTGAGACTTGTACAAATTAGAGCCAAATGAATTAAAGTGGATTAAGTTTGGTAAAGATTAGAGCATGGTGGATTAAATTAGATTAAGGTGGTATAAAGTAGAACAATGTTGATGTGTATTAAGGTTCGTACAAATTAGAGCAAGGCGGATTAAGAGGGGTATAAAGGGGTTTAAGATGGATGAAGGTTGGTGCAAATTAGGGCAATGTCAATTAAAGTGGATTGAGGTTGGTACAAATTAGAGCAAGACGAATTGGGTAGATTAAGGTTGATACTGATAAGAGCATGGTGGATTAAGGTTGTATAAAGTCGACCGAAGTTGAAAAATGTGTATTAAGGTTGGTACAAATTAGAGCAAGGTGGATTAAGACTGGAATAAAGGGGATTAAGATGAATTAAGGATGGTATAAATTAGAGCAATGCGGATTAAAGTTGGTAAAAATTAGAGGTATGTGGATTAAGCTAGATAAAGGTTGGCACAAATAATAGCAAGGTCGAATAAAGTGGATTGAGGTTGGTACAAATTAGAGCAAGCTTAAAGGTTTAAGATAGCGTGGTGAAGTCATACTGCTTTCCCATTCAAATCACGTAAAGTTACTTAAGTGAATGAATTTTTTGCAACGTATCTACATTTCTCATCTCCGTAGCAACTGCTTTATGTGGCAACCGCACGTTGCCGTCACAACCGTTGTCGTTTAAGAAGAGCGTGCGCTGGGCATGGTCGAATTTTTCTGGCTTCAGTAAAACGCGTTACGCGAACCGCCTTCCTCCCTATTTCCGCCCCCGAGCTTCTGGAATGCGGAAGTCACCTATGGTCGTCTAACAGCGACATTGTCAAGTGCCCTGTTCAAGAGAAACCCATGCATTTCCGCACACCCGTTGATAGGAAAGGCAGCGAAAGAATGTAAAGCCGAAATCATCAGTTTGGCATTTCAACTTTGCTTTTTTCTCTCGCCCCGCCCTTTAGGAGGTCCTCTCCGCCTGCCTGACACTGTGTGGAACTTCTATACAGACAAGAATTGAAAGGTCCGGGCGTTAGCTAGCTACTTGGCCGGCTGTTTGGTGCTGCCAGACTAGCATTCCAAACCAAGAAAGTGTTGACCGGCTTCACCATTTCCTTTCACACTTGTTGACGAGTACTTTGTGTTTTTCCACGACCTGTCATGCTAACTTGACAGGACAACAATAGGCGAAGTAACTCATGGACCGGTAACATACGTCAGTATTCTTCATTTCCCGAAGGGCGCGTGGCGAGACGCACCCACAGATGGGCAATCCTGGGTGCGTTCACCCCAGGCGTTAACCCTTTCTGGAAACAGAGGTTAGGTCCTGCGAAGTTTCAAAGGAATCCTTTTTAATTTTATAAGCTACTTGGCCGCCTGTTTGGTGCTGCCAGACTAGCATTGCAAACCAAGTAAGTGTTGACCGGCTTCACCATTCCCTTTCACACTTGTTGACGAGTACTTTGTGTTTTTCCACGACCTGTCATGCTAACTTGACAGGACAACAATAGGCGAAGTAACTCATGGACCGATAACATACGTCGGTATTCTTCATTTCCCGAAGGGCGCGTGGCGAGACGCACCCACAGATGGGCAATCCTGGGTACGTTCACCCCAGGCGTTAACCCGCCTATGTCAAGGCGCATTTCTGGAAACAGGGGTTAGGTCCTGCGAAGTTTCAACGGAATCCTTTTTAATTTTATAAGCAACTGTAAGAAGTATTGCCAGGAATTACAGCGAAAATGCGACGCTTGAACTATTCCCAACCTTCTTTAACCCCTTTATCAGGCTTTATGAAGCGAATCAATTTGATTGACAGTTTTTGAACATGTTGTTAAGCATTTCCGGCGGAATTCGTTTACTAGCAATGTAATGTACCGTCTGAAAGCATGACTCATCCTCAACTATTCAGAACTTATGGAACATTAGGGAGTCTTGAAAAATGAAACTTCGACTGAAGCTACTGTCCAAAGTAACCTCCAGTGCTGCTAGCGCTGCCTCAATAAAACGACGCAAAACTTGCACTTTGGTTGAGTGCGAAACGTTATTTTTAAACGACGGCAGCAGTACAACTATAAAAATTGGGCCCCTCGGTTCCGTTTCTTCTCGTTTACAAATATTACATATAACACATATTACAGTACATTCTACCAAAGACATAAAAAAGATCACCAACCCTTCCCCTGTCGAGAAGAGGGGGGTAAGCGAAGCTTGTCGTGTGTGTATCTGACCTTCGTGGTGATTTTCTCTGTTTCTTTCTCTCTGTTTCTTTCTCTCTTGCTTTTTTGGCCCTGGTATGTGTCATTGGTCTTGGACCCTTTCTGCACTATCGCCAGGATCGGCCCACTTTTCAGCGTGCCACTATCGCCCCCACCATGGCCGCCGACACTTGTGAGCCTATAAAGCTTGGCTTAAAGATTATGCGAGTTCACACGGGATTGCGGAAAGTAGGATCAGAAAACATCCACGAAACATGGCTTTTCAAAGAGAAATCATAATGCCAGTGCCTCATGACCTCCTACGCGCCGCGGTAGTTCAGTGGCTACGGCGTTCATGCTCATGGGATCGAGGTCACGTGTTCGATTCCCGACCGTACTTCAATCGAGGTGAAATACCCCCATAGAAATTTCAGATTGCGTCCTTAAGTTTAGGGATTTTTTTTTTTCATTTCTAAAGAAACATGAGATGTAAAGTCTACGCGTAAAAAAAGGAAACGCGAAAAAATGAGGCTTATTGGGAACGATATTTCATACATGCAATAAAGTTCACAATAAGAATCCCTGATAGCTGAGTAGCTTGTAAATGATTATGTGGAGCACCCTGACGAAAGAAGGAAAGAGAACGCTACCACACACACATACAGTGTTGCGTTCGCTTCAATAAAGAAGCGTGGAGGCTACAACACCGATGATCACTTTAAAGGGAAGCAAACATGCCGAGACTGGCGAAATAATAAATGGGAACAAATTCGTACATCGTTTGCGCACAAGCTAGCCAAGCTCTTGCTGAATGACTGGGAATTATTGCGTTTACGTTATTTTTCTCGTGCGTTCGCTCCTGCAGTAACTGAAACCCGCACGCAACAACCGCGGCTATTTTACATGCTTCACAAATCATGCTCAGAGCAGCTCTCACATCCATGCTTTTTGTTATCGTTAGTTCATTTAGTGTCTCTGTCCCTTATATATTTGAAAGAAAGCAATATTCGACGTTTTCGAACAGCGAATTCATTAATCGAATAGTAGTCAGTATTTAATTCGTATTCGACCCGCCGTGGTTGCTTAGTGACTTCGGCGTTGCGCTGCTAACCACGACTTCGCGGGATCAAATCCCGACAGCGGCGGCAGCATTTCTGTGGAGGCGAAATGCAAGAACGCCCGTGTACGGTGCATTGGGTGCACGTTAAAGAACCCCACGTGGTAAAAATTATTCCGGAATCGCCCCCTATACAACATGCTTCATATTCAGAACGTGTTTTTGGTACGCAGGACCGCAGAATTGAAATGAATGAATTGGTATTCGAAATTTATTATATAGTTGCGCACCGTCGATAATGAAGCGAGAAAAAATGAGCACGTTGCGGCAATAAGCCGATTTTCGCAATCGTGCGCGTGTGTTTTATTTAGTTTTATATACCACGTGGTCGGACAGGTTATCAGCCCGTAACGAGGCAAAGCCAGAAACATGCTAACCACGCGGCATTTCTTTAGGCGCACTTTACGGAAAAACATTCTTTTTTAGGTTGAACATGATGAATCCGGTTGACGTGTGCAGTGACATACGAGGACGAGAATGAACGATGGCTGCCAACAGCGAAGTTTAATTTCTGATTCGCTCAGGCATACATTACACGCCAGCGCTTATCTGTGCATCGGCAAGTCATCAATGTCTTCGTTCTTTATGGAACATAAATATTTACACATGCCTGGAAAGATGTATACGCGTTCATCACTTGAAACATATTGCTGGGCAGTCTTTGGTCTTTCCAGGTTTTTAAAAAGTGTTTTATTTTTTATTTGGTGTCATCGCTCAAGAGGTTGTATTGATTCGTGCCTTTTGTTATTATTATTATTATTATTATTATTATTATTATTATTATTATTATTATTATTATTATTATTATTATTATTATTATTATTATTATTATTATTATTATTATTATTGTCACTTTGATGACTTACTTCGTTAAAGCATAGGTACAATGGATGCAAGAATTGAAGTAACTAAAATATGATATTTTACGTGCCAAAGTGACAATCTGATTATTAGGCACACCTTAGTTGGGGGACTCTGCATTATTTTTGATCATCTGGGCTTCTCTAACGGGCGCCGAAATATAAGTACCCGAGCGGTCTTGCATATCGCCATTATGGGAATGAGGGCGCCGCCACCGGTGAAAACAAAGCCGCAACATTCAACTCAGCAACGCCACGCCAGAGCCAAATGTTAGGCTACCACGGCGGGTGGACGTGAAAATGAAATTTAATTGTAACATGTAAACGTTTGCGTGTCTCGTCCCTTATTTGTGTTTTCATGACCACGTGGTGCTCTAGACCTATACGCCAATTCGGCATTACTCAGCAAACAAACCAAATATTGCGACCTTTGTTGACCATGACGTTGCCGACGTAACGATCGCACTGTTTCAGTAGATCAGTAGACAGCGTTTAAGCATATGTTAAGTGGGTTCAGAAATGCTACATTAGAGGCGTCGCCGTTGATGAAAGAGGGACAGATCTCAATTAGCATCTCCGAAGGTGAGCGCCGCGAATTGTGTTGGGTACGGCGCCGTCACGTGCTAGGCATATACCGTTTACTATAAGGTACATTTCTCAAAACACGCTGATACACACATCGTTGGCATCCGTTGCCTTCATGATTACCGCTGCCACCAGGCCGGCATTAACGGCGGCGCAAAAATTAAGAGACGTGATCGTGCTCGTTGTACTGACACGCATGCTTCAACCTGAAAAAAAAAAAAAAAAACCGTCTCGTCTTCCTCTATGGTTCAAGGCTTTCAACACTTTGGTGGCTTTTCTTTTCTTCTCCTTTTTTTTTTCATCGCCACAGCGCGGCATCATAGCTAGTCGAGAAAAGAAGCCAGTGATTAATTTGCAGGGATCGTTAAAACTACAGTAAGTTTCTAGGGTGCTACAAGCAACACAAGAATTCAGCGTTGATGGTCTTTTCTAAATGTAGGTAAATCGCAGCGCAATCCAGACGAGGGACGACCGCCGAATCCAAACACACACGGCGCCATCAGCTCTTCTATATTTGCGCTATCATGCCGTTTGATTGATTTGCTTGGATGTAGTTAGAAAACGTGGGAACTATATTTCATTTCTACAGAAAGATGAGATTTCAAGGTTACGTGGAGCCTGGTTGTTAAAAAGTGAAGGACAGACAAAGAAATCAGACTTAAGGCGAACGATATTGCATACATCCAATACTGCTCAGAATTAAAAGCCCGGAGAACTGGGTAGCTTGATAATGATGAACAACCGTCTTCGTTTATCTGGAGCAGCATGGTAACGACAGTAATGGAAGAAGGAAAGAGCATGCTGTGAAGAGTGTTGCGTTCGCTGCAATTAACAAGTGTGATGCTCCAACACCGATCATCCCATGGAAACATGCTGAGAGTGGCCAAATAATATACAGGGAACATATTCGTACATAGTTTGCGTATAGGCTATCCATTCATGCTGATTCACTGGTAATTACTGAATGTATGGTGTTTGACCCGTGTGTTGGGTCCTGCATGAAATGTTGCCAGCACACAGCAACAGCCTTCACATCCATGTTTCTGTTAGATCATGTAGAGCATTTTTCTCTTATAGGTTTGAAAGAACTGAATATTCGACGTCTTCGAATAGCGAATTCTTGAATCGGAGAGAAGTAAGTATTCGATTCGTATTCGACCCGCCGTTGTTGCTTAGTGGCTATGGTGTTGCAAAGCTAAGCACGCCTTAGGAGGATCAAATCCCGACTGCGGCAGCAGCATTTCCATGGAGGCGAAATGCAAAAGCACCCCTGTACGGTGCGTTGGGTGCACGTTATAAAACCCCAGGTGGTCAATATTACTCCGAAGTCTCCTACTACGGCGTGTGTCATATTAAGAAGGTTGTTTTGATACGCAGGACCCCAGAATTGAAATTAATGAATTCGTATTCGAAATTTCTAGTATCTGCACAACCCTGATAATGACGCGAGAAGGAACGGGCGCGTTCCGGCATTAAGGCTATTTTTGCAATCGTTCGTGTGTTTGTTTGATTTAGTTTTATATACCACGCGGTCGGACAGGTTAACAGCCCGTAACAAGGCAAAGCCGGAAACTTGCTCACCACGTGGCTCCCACTCCTACTCAATTAGTCATGTAACAACGCGGCATTTCTTTATGCTCATATCATACGAAAAACTAAATTTTTTGAGGTTGAAGATGAGGAATCGCGTTGATGTGTGCAGCAACGTAAGGACAGAGTGAGCGATCGATGCCAACAGCAAAGTTTAATTTCTTTTTCCCTCAGGTATAAATCACACGAAAGTGCTGATGGTTGCATCGGCAAGTTGCAACATAAATACGTAAACATGCCTCAAAGCCTCAAAAGCTATACGCGTACATCACGTGAAATATGTTGCTGGGCAGTTATTGGTCTTTCCAGGTTCGTGTTTTTTCTTCTTTTATTCGGTGTCGTCGCTCAGGAGGTTGTATTGATTCCTGCCTTTTGTAATTATTGTAACTTTGACGACACACTTCTTAAAGCCATAGGTGCAATGAATGCAAGAATTTGAAGCAACTAAAATGTGATATTTTACTTGCAAAAACGACAATCTCATTATGAGGCACACCTTAGTTAGAGACTAAGGCGCGCACACACACAAAGGGGCCCATAACTCACTGCGACTCACCCGCCAGATTGAGGACCACTCGAGACAACCATAGCAAATCAGGGGTTCATATTTTGTTGGTTTAGGCATGGGTACAGTGTACTAGAAGAGTTGCTCTATTCTAGTACACTCGTCTTTCCATGAGCGTTGCTCTCGGCACCCTTTGTTCAGCTGTCAGTTCTGGGAATGTCACACTGACACACTCGTTCATCGTATACTGTATAACTAGACTCACTATCTGCCCCTCGTCCCGCCTCCCCCGCGCATGTCTCGAGAGCTTAAAAAGGCCCGCGACAGGTTCGAACTTTCAGATCTGTCGCCACAACTCGTTTGCAGTCGTCACGCGGGCGTCCTTGTCCCCTGCTAACTATCACAGCAGACTAGCGCGTCCGGTGACATAGCTTCTAGTCGTCGTCTCGTCGAGCCGCCATTCCTTATTAGTAGTTCCATTAGGCGTCGTTGATACTCCTCGGGCTCCTTCGCCTGGGCGCAGCAGCAATCGGTCAGTGGTCTATATAGAAGATAGGTGGAAGCAGTCCTGCGTTTAACTCAACGGACACTGACAATCATGTTCATTCACCCAAGAGACCAGGCTCTGTCCGAGCCATGGCTGGAGAGAATTCCCCGGGAGCGGCTCACCGGCATCGCCTATGAGATCGCCTTCTCAACTCAGTGGGAGCTCTGGTAAGTAAACCGACGCACCTCAGTGTTACTTTTAGTTAATTTTTTTTTTTTGCGCGAGTAAACGGCAGCAAGCGGGCCGTTGTTGAAAAATAACCTACCGGAAAAACTTGTGCGGCGTAGGAATCTGCCTCTGAGACTCCTTAGGGTGGCGCGAGATTGACGTGTTATGCACATATCTTATATTACATTGAGAGCTCGGCCACTCAAATGAAGTGGTTATACGCCTAATGAGGGACCACTCGGACGTATCGCAACCACGCTCAGTACAAGGTATGACTATAAAGTGGACTCGGTGTTACTTCTAAAAATGTAATCCGCATTTCAGCCCTACCTTTACGATGATATAACAGAAGCATAATTCTATCACAGTCTTACTTTCGCT